>NC_039287.1:5100267-5408600 GCF_003368295.1 Carassius auratus
GGTGGTGGTGGTGGTGGGGGGGGTACTCACCATCTCGGGCGCTGTCTGAAGCTAGGAGGGCAGGGTTCCGTCGGGGAGCTCGGCGGAGGTCCTTTTTCTTCAGGCGGTTCCCGGCAGGGCTGGCAGGCTGGGTAACTCAGGTGAGTAGTTGCTCAAAGCCTGGCCAGTCTCTCCCTGGCCAGTCTCTCCCCTCCCCCGGTAAGTCCTTGACCACGCCTACTTCCAGGGGCACGGTGCCGGTTTTCGTGGAGATGGTCACCACTCAAGTAGGTACGCTCTGGGTGTCGCCGTGGACGCATGTGATGGATATGCGGGCTTTGGTTCCAACCCGTGGGGGAAATATGGAGGACCACACTTACTGCGCTCCCGGAGTCCAACAGAGCTGTAAATGGACGGCCATTGATGAAAAGCTCAGTCTGGGGTGCCCCTCGCGGTGGTTCCAGATGAACTGCACAGCCTGCCAGCCAGGGGCGATTGGGTGAGGGCAGTGGCTCCGTTGGCATTGGCTCGTCTTGTCTGCCAGGAACCGCCGACCTGCTGGCTGTGCACTGGGTGCCCTCTGGGGTGCGTCGCTCCTGGTACACCCTCCAGGGAAATGGCGGTGCTTGCTCCCCAGCCTCAGCTAGCTCAACTGCCTTGACGAGATCTCCAATGGTCTGTGGATTCCTCATTCCGGCTGCCTGCCGAAGGGGCCGCGGCAGGGCATACAGGTACCGGTCCACTACGATGCGTTCGGCCACTTGGGCAGCGCTGGGGTCCCCGGTGAGCAACCAGTGGTGGGCGAGGCGGTTGAGTTCGGCGGTTTGGGCACGGGCTGGCAACCGGCTGTTGTATTCCCATGTCCGGAACAGTTGGGCCACGGCGATGGGAGACAGCCCTACACGAGCCAGGATTTCCTTCCGTAGTTCGCCGTATGATTCTCTTTGGCTCGCTGGCATGGAGAAATAGGCCTGCTGGGGTTCCCCTGTCAGCAACGGGGCCAGTATCTGTGCCCAACTCTCGCGGGGCCAGTCCTCTCGAGTGGCTACGGACTTGAACATGCCCAGATAATGTTCCACGTCGTCGTGGACGTTCATCTTCAGCAGGAGCTGGCTGGCTTGAGTGCGGGGATCCGGCAGCGGGACCTGCTGGGCAGCCGAGAAACGGAGATCGGCGACTTCACGCTCCGTCTCTCCCTGCCGAGTAGCCATATGTTCCACAATTTGCTGCTGTCGAATGCTGATCAGCAAAAAAACCCAAAACATTTCTGTACCCTTAACTTCTGAAATCCTTAGTTTGGGAGTTTTTAGTGAGTAATCAGCTTGGTGAAATGTTAAGTAAATCTTGGTGATAAATATACACTTGATAAGTGGCTTTAATATATAGAAAATTGTTGACATTGTTAAGGGGGGGGGGGGGGGTGAAATGCTATTTCGTGCATACTGAGAGGAGCGAGTGCAAGGAGCGTCAGAAAGGACCCGGCAGAGAGGGGTTACATAAGCAAATATATACAGTTTCAATACATACCAGATAGAGACGCTGTTGTAGTCATTGCTGCTGCTGCTCTCATTCAGTTTCAGCCTCAGGATCTGATTCTGGATCATAAATAAACGGCTGAATCTGACTGTTAGCCATGGTTTGTTTTGGATGATGTTTTTTTTCCCTCACGTTAATGTCACAACTTCCAAACGCTGTCAACGCAAAAGCTTACTTGCGCTCGTGATTCTTTAGCTCCGCCCACACGTCACGCCTCCAGCGGCTCGTGTTTTTCCGAAAAAAATCGGCTCAGACTATTTTTCTCTTATAAATATAATAATACTAAAGGCTTTTTGGAGTTATGAAAGATGCAGTACTACTCTATAGGTACTCAAGATTAACAGGAGATTGAGTGTAGATGAACATTTCACCCCCCCCTTTAATGTTACAATATACATTTGAATAGTTTGTTCTTTAAGTAATATTTATGTTACCAAGAAAATGTGCCTTCTAATTTCAGAACACCACCACACACCACTGACAAACGCGCGCGCGCACACACACACACACACACACTTTAACCAAAATCATGACACCTGTCTTTTTACAGTATATGCAGCAGTCAAATGATATAAAAAAATTCCTTTATACAATGATATACAATTGTTGACCAAAATGGGTCATGCCAAGAACAGTAATAGCAATATGACATATTAGGCCAAACTTGCTGTCCACCATTTTAGATTTATTGTTTTATTTTTATTTTTGTAATCGACTCACTTTTTCAAACTCCTCCTAGATTATAGATCCGATTTGCACAAAATTTGACTCATATCATCTTCAGACAATGCTGGTAAAAAAAAAAGTGGATTGCTTGTCAGTAGAATTTTTGTTTGCTGCATCAATAAAGTTGGTAGCATGATGCCAGTTTGAATCAAAGGCTCTATCAATGCAACACATTGTTTATTATTTCAGGCTAGAGCACTGTCTACAAGACGGCTCTATGCCCTTATATGGTCTGTCTTCTCCGCCTGGTGTATGACCCATGGAGCAGTACCGATTTCTTGTGACATATCACTAATATTGTCCTTCCTAAAGGAGCTGATGTATAAGGGTTCCACTTCCACGCTCAAGGTCTATGTAGCAGCCATAGCATAGCTGGCCAGTCGATGGGCAGGAACAACCTAGTTGTTTGCTTTTTAAAAGGGTCTAGGAGTCTTAATCCACCCCGACCTGTCACCGTCCCTACTTGGGACCTTCACACGGTGTTGAGGGCTCTCCATACCCCTCCTTTCGAGTCAATACAGTCTACTGACCTTTGTCCCATGATACTGAAGACAGCTCTGCTACTGGCGTTAGCATCAGTGAAGTGTATGGGTCATCTGCAGGTGTTCTTGGTGAGCCCTACCTGCCTCGAATTCAGGCCCAATGACTCCAAGGTTGACCTGAAGCCAGGGCATGGCTATGTACGTAAAGTGCTTTCGACTATTCTTTGGGCCTTCAGTGCCCCATGAGAGTAAGGGCCCCCTCAACAAGAGGCATTGCCTCTTACTGAGCTTGGTCTAGTGGAGTTTCCAGTTTTGTGCGGCTGGTCCTCGCGGTCCATATTTACCAAGTTTTATAATCTGGACATCCCGGGCTTACAGGCTCAGGTCCTTTCTGCTTAGATGGTTTTTACTCTGGCAAACCAGTAATAATAAGGCATTGCCTTCTCTATATGCTCTTGGCCCCTTATGGGGTTTACTAATTCTACTTGGAACAATTACTAAACACGTGCTCACCTCAGTGAGTATGGCCCTATACCATCTGTGGGGCTTCCCTGCAATTACTTGGTCCCTCTGGGCCCTTTGTACTCAAGGCAAGTTCAAGTATGGGTTGTTCCTCTAACACAGCACGGTGGGGCACTGGTTCCCCATAAGCTTGCACTTTCTACCATACATAAGTATAGGAGTGAGCGGTCTTTGTATTTCTGTAGTCTTTGGTCATTACCACCCCACAATGACTTCACCACTTCAGTGTGGTGACAGTGCCTCCTATTGGTCAAAAGTTATAATCAATTACATCACATTACAAGTGATTTGATTCTAAAACCATCAACAGGAATTTAACTCCTAAATGTTGCAGTTGTAGTGTAAAAAATACTGTTTTTATTTGTGATGTGAAAAGTTTAAAGAGAGACCCTTGGAGTAGTTCAGAGTGTCTATTCATATTGTTATTCAAATAATGAATACATTTTTACATAAAATAATAATAGTGTGACGAGTGGGGTGGGGCCGAGAGCCATGGGAATGGAGTGAGGCCAGTGGAGTGATTGGGAAATGAGCAATGCCTGCTCCACTCGCCGTCTCGCGTCCCACGGAGGAGATGGAAGGATATAAAAGAGAAGCGACGACAGTGAAGGACGAGAGAGGACCAGGCCTCGGCTTTATTTTGTGTTTTGGTTTTCGTTTGTGCTGTTTTGTGTTTATTTTGGTATTAAAGTTTGATTTAAATGTCCGGCGGTTCTCGCTTCCTTCTTCCCGATGATTGTGAAGTTTGTGAAGTGTTACAAATAGCATTTGTTTTTCTCGCAATAGCAAATTTACATCTTTTAATTCTGATATAAACTCGCAATTGTAAGATTTAATTGATTTAATTCTAAGAAATAAAATCAAAATAGCAAGATATAAACTCACAATTGTAAGAAAAACTGTTGGAATAGTGAGATAAAAATTTGCAATTACCTTCATGTTCTATTCAGAGGCAGAAGTGGGCTTCCATAGAATGGTGTATTTCTACAACAGCACTGATAACTAAAAAAAAAAATGCCTTTGTTTAATATTACATCCATGCCTTATAGCATTATAGTTCCAAGATGACCATATCAACTTGTGCATCAAAAATAAAATAAAAAAAAGACTGCCTCAGAATCGCAACACATTATGTGATATGATTACAATATCCAAATTCTTAGTATTCATAAAACAGTAAATTAAAAAATGAAATGAAAAATGTTTACTTTCTTCATTCACTGTCCCATTTTATATTTAAACATTTCTCCCGCACAATTACAGCAGTTATGTCATAAAATCAATAACTTAATAGTATTGCATCAAACTACCATGACTCTGTGTTCTGTGGTTATTATGATTCATTGCACCACCAGCTCTGTGTGAGTCTCGAAGTGATGATGTCACCAGACTACGGTTGGTGGGAGTCGGACAGATGCTTGACCTTCATGTCTGACCCCTGAAGTGGTGGGGGCAGGAGGGGTATGCTTGGCTGGACACGACAGTGCAATGAACACCAATTGCGTCAGCTGGCAGCACATGGTGAACATCCGCATTCAGACAAGCGTAAATGATGGTGAAGTACATTCATAAAAATTTGTCTTTTAATTAAGCTAATTGGAATGTTGTAGAATGACAGACTAACACGCCTGTTTTAATGACAGTTGTTAGATACACTGATCTCAAACCATTTTTGCTTTTTAAAACTAATAAAAAAGATTGGGACTAGTTGTTACATTTGGAAGTTGTCACAAGGGCCATTATCAGTACTTTTGTATTGTAAGTTTTGTAACAACCCCTGTCCTAAATTAGAATAAATATTTCTCAAATCAGTGTTTGCAGTATAATGCAGTATAAACTTTTTTTTTTTTTTCAGGAATTTACAATTTTATCACAATTCTTCATCCTTTTGGTTTAACTAGTTTGCAAGTTTTCTGAGCAGTACAGGTAAACTAATTTCCCTATTTTAAACAAAGGCTTACATGGTGACACAAAAATAAAATAAGAATGACAGATATTTAGGCCGAAGAGAGTGAAGATAAAAAAAAAAAATTGTTGATATATTATCTTTGTTATTATAAGACCAAAGATACCCATTACAAATACACATAATATACAAATAAAACAAACCATGCTTTATTTATAAATTTTTAGGTGCAGTTGGGGTATTTGGCATAAGCATTTAAGAAACTGAATAAACGAACATGAAAATAAAACACTTCAATATAAATTGTGCATTGATTCTTATTAAAGTAACTGTATTAAAATTCTTCAGTCAAGAACAGTGAGTGATTTTTCTCTGTTTTGTTGGCTTTTGCAATGTTATTAAATAGCACCATTAATTACAACCCATGGTTGTCAAATGTGCTTTACAGCAAAATAAAAACACAAAACACATTCACTTAAAGAATGAGACAAAACATAATCAAATAGGAATAAAACATAAGGCAAGAAAGCATTAATACAGATTGTAAGCCTTATCAAACCAATATGTTTTTAAGATAGACTTAAAAACCAATATAAAAGGAGCAAGTCTGATTGTGATGGTTAAGTCATTCTAGAGTCTGGGGGCAACTACAGAGAAAGCATTGTCACCTCTACACTTATACTTTCCTAGGAATAACAAACAGTGTCTGGTTGGATGACCGAAGTGATTGGTTGGACAATTCTCTATCAATAGGTCCAAAAGGTGAACTGGAGCCATAAAGATTTGTACACTATGAGTAGTATTTTTAAATCAATTCTGTGGTGCACTGGGAGCCATAAATAATTGGAGTAATGCGGTCATGTTTTTGAGTACCAGTGAGCAGTCTGGCTGTTGCATTTTGAACTAACTTTAATCAGGACAGAGCTGATTGGCTAATCCCAACATATTGAGAATTACATTAATCCAGCCTGGAAGAAATAAAGGCATGGATTGCTTTTTCAAAAATTTTGAAGCAGAGAAATTACATTACTTTTGATAGCACTCACAACTGAAAAAAAAAGCATGATTTCACCACCATGTTTATGTATCAAATTTCAGAGACTCAAAGGCAACATTCATATTTTTCACTGATGTCTACACACAAGAAAGACATCACACCAAGATTTATTTTGGGACTATGAGTAGAATCTGAAGGTCAAAAATCAATAATTTCTGTTTAGAGTCCACCAGGACTTTACATCTGACAAGCCGTCAGAGTGTCCAGACCGTCGGAATTTAGTTTTAGAGACAGATAAACCTGGGTGTCATCAGAATAATAATGGAATTACAGCCCATATTTCCCGAAGACAGAACCAATTGGGAGCATATTTATGGAAAACAAAATGGAAGCCAGAATGGATCCCTGAGGAACCCAACATGGTAAAAAAAGCACTTCTTATAAATGATCTCTAATATTAGCTGAAAAACTTATATTTGAAAAATAAGATTTAAAAGTGGGGTGAAATGCTCATTTTCACTCAATATCCTGTTAATCTTGAGAGTAGTACTGCATCCTTTATAACTCCAAAAAGTCTTTAGTTTTATTATATTCATAAGAGAAAGATAGTCTGTACCGATTTTTTCCTGGAAAAACACGAGCGCCTGGAGGCGTGACGTGTGGGCGGAGCTAAAGAATCCCGAACGGCAGTAGGCTTTTGAGTTGAGAGCGTTTGGAAGCTGTGACATTACCGTGAGGGAAAAACCATCATCCAAAACAAACCATGGCTAACAGTCAGATTCAGAGTATGATCCAGAATCAGATCCAGAGGCTGGATATTTGCTTAGCGGTTTTGGAAAATTACTAAGTTCCACTTTATGTGTCACACCTGGACTCATTTAGTGTGTTTTTGCCCGTGACCCAGTTTCTGTCTTTCCGTGTCTGGTTTGATTAGTTCCCAGGTGTGACTATTCTATTCCTCATGTGTTCCATGTCCCTGTTAATTTAGTCATGCCATCCACCTGTGTTTCCCCAATTATCCTTTTGTACATAAGCCTTGTCTTTTCAGTTCTGTTTTGTCGGGTCTCCTCACTTGTGACTACCTCACTCACTGACTACTTGCAACTTCATTTGCTACTAACGTGTGCCTACCTCTGTGCTCCATGTTGGATATCCCCTGTGTTGGATATAATAAAAGCCTTATTTAGTTTATCCTCGGCTCCGTGTTCCTTCAGGCAGCGAAAACCGTGACAGAAGACCCGACCTTAAAAAAGAAAGTTTAAAACTGCGTCTTTCCCTCCGTTTTGCTTTCGTTTTTTCTCAGTCTTTTTGTTTTGTAGTGTTTGATGGATCCCCTCTCTAGCCCCGGATTCCTCCTCCTCATGCTGGAGCAGGAAGGACGCTCTCTCGAGGACCACACCAGACAGTTTCTTCTATTAGCTAATGCCACCAGCTACCCGGACGACGCGCTCTGCACCTTCTACAACACCAGCCTGAACTCCAAATGCAGAGCGTTGTCGTCCGAAGATGGTCCTCGGGAGGATTTCGCCGCATACGTGGAGTGGACTCTGGCGAGAAATGGCTCATCTTTCACCGTCTGCCCCATAGAGGATCTCGCCAGTCCCACTCCCGACCCAGAGACCAGCCAGCCACCATCTCGCTACACGGAGCCAGAGCCCACCGCAGCCGCAGAGCCCGAGCCATTCACCGACAGGGAGCCGGAACTCGAGGGCGCGACTGACCAGGTGTGTGAGCCGGCAACACCGTGCATCGTGGGAGTCCTCGTGGAGATCGAGGGCGTGGAGGAAAGCCCTGCCCACACTCCTGCGACTGAGGGTGAGCTATATGCAGTCTCTGAAGATCGTATGGAGCAAGTTCTGGATCTGATGGACTGGTCTATGGAGGTAATCCCTAATTTTCCTGTTTCCCCGCTGGTTCCGTCCAGCCCTGACTCCCCTGTATACCCTCTCAGTCTCCCACTTATACCTCCTCCAGTCATTTCCTCTGCTCCATTCCCGCTGGTTCCATCCAGCCATGCATTTTCTGTTTCTCCGCTGGTTCCGCCCAGCCCTGAATTTTCTGTTTCTCCGCTGGTTCCGCCCAGCCCTGAGTTTTCTGTTTCTCCGCTGCTTCCGCCCAGCTCTGAATCTTCTGTGTCTCCGCTGGTTCCGCCCAGCCCTGAATCTTCTGTGTCTCCGCTGGTTCCGCCCAGCCCTGAATCTTCTGTGTCTCCGCTGGTTCCGCCCAGCCCTGAATCTTCTGTGTCTCCGCTGGTTCCGCCCAGCTCTGAATCTTCTGTATCTCCTGTGTTCCCTCCCAGCCTCCCTCTCCCACCTCCTCCAGGACCTGCTGGTCCCTCTGCTCCACTTTCGCTGGTTCCGTCCAGCCCTGATCCTCCTGTCCTTCCCATCCTTCTCTCTCCTCCTCCTAGACCAGCCAGTTCCTCGTCATCCCTGCTGGTGCCAGTCAGTCCTGCAGCTCACCCTCAGTCCGCGCCATCGGGGCGTGGTGGTTCGCCGCTGGACTGCCAGTCTCCAGCTCCGCCTTGGCGTGTTAAGGCTCTGTCTCCGCCTCCAGCCTCCGAGCCCTGGACTCCTCCTCGGTCCTTCGACCCAGCGGCTCCGCCTTGGCTCTTAGCTCCCTCGTCTCCACCGTGGCCTGTCATCCCACCTGCTCCACCGGGCTCCCTCGTCCCTCCGGCTCCACCTTGGTCAGTCGTCGACCATCTGCCGCCTCGGGACTCCACTCCTCTGGTTCCACCTCGTCACTCCATCCCTCCGGCTCTGTCAGGCTCCTCCTTCCCTCCGGTTCCACCTCCATCCTCGGTCGCTCCGGCTCCACAGCGGTCTGCCAGGACCCCGCCTCCACCTTGGTCGCCTGAGCCTTCAGCTCCACCTAGGCCCTCCGGATCCTCGACGTCACCCTGGCTCTGCGGCTGTGCTGCTCCATCTTGGGCTCCTCACCCACCGGTGCAGTCTCCGCCTGTCGGCCCCCTGGTGTCGTCGACCCTTCCTTCACCATGGCTCCTCCCGCCGTCGACTCCACCTTGGATCTCCGTCCTGGCTGGTCTCTGGTGGACCATCTGGCTCCTCCTGCTCCTGTCTCCTCCCTGGCTCCTTCCTCCGTCGTCTCCTCCCTGGCTCCTCCTTCTGTGGTCCCTGTCTGCTGGCCCCCTCCTGGGAGTCCGTCCTCCACCGGAACCTCCTCCCAAGTTCCCACCCACGCCTCCCTCTGTTGTTTCTACGGTGCGAGGACGCACCTACCGGGAGGGGGGAGTACTGTCACACCTGGACTCATTTAGTGTGTTTTTGCCCGTGACCCAGTTTCTGTCTTTCCGTGTTTGGTTTGATTGGTTCCCAGGTGTGTCTATTCTATTCCTCATGTGTTCCATGTCCCTGTTAATTTAGTCATGCCATCCACCTGTGTTTCCCCAATTATCCTTTTGTACATAAGCCTTGTCTTTTCAGTTCTGTTTTGTCGGGTCTCCTCACTTGTGACTACCTCACTCACTGACTACTTGCAACTTCATTTGCTACTAACGTGTGCCTACCTCTGTGCTCCATGTTTGATATCCCCTGTGTTGGATATAATAAAAGCCTTATTTCGTTTATCCTCGGCTCCGTGTTCCTTCAGGCAGCGAAAACCGTGACATTATGTAGTCTTTTTTTTTTTTTTTTTTTTTTTAAGCTGTACATGTGGAAAGTGCAGTTTGATGACAACATAGCATGTTGTTTACTTGATGTGCTTACGCGCTGATAGCTAAGTTAACAACACAGAGATATTTTAAGCAGTTTTACTCACCGCCTGCGGTTCCGATCGTGACCATTTTTCGTTGGGACTGCATTATCCTTAATAGGGGTGTCACAATTTCGATTTTAAATCGAAATCGATCGAAATTAAGTCACAGTCTCGAACTTCGAATTAAAAAATGGAATCGTCGATGCTGCCACGCCCATGTTGTATGACGGCAAATCAATGACAAAAATAACCGAGCATTCAACTGATGCTGGCGCGCGCACTATATGGCTTCCGCGAGAGGAAAACTGAATCGGATGCGAAGAAACGCGAGCTCATTTGAAACATGTACTCTGCGCGCAATAAAAGCCCTCGCGCGCGCATGCTCATTCCCCACATCCTCACGCTCGATCATCTCACCTCTGCTCGCGCGAACAATTTTGTTTTTGTCAGTCGTGGGGCGGGGCTTGCTGTTTTAGTTGTTATCTCAAATGTCATTGGTTATTCCCCTTTTCCTAAAGTCAGTATTCAACGCCTGTTAGAAAATGAGTAATAATTCACTTGACTTGACCCATGACTTCATCAGTGGACCAGATACATGCGAGTAATCATTTCTTTTGCTTGTTTAATTTATTTTTGTCTTTAATGTAATTTAATGCATTGTTTATAGAGTAGATCTTTTGTAGATACTTGATTAACTGGAATTCTTCTGATTGCTAGTGATTGCAGTCTTGTAATAAGAGATACACATATTTTACAGACTGTAATGATGCACACACACACACACACACACATACTGTACATACATACATAATATATATATATATATATATAAATAAATAAATCTAAATGAATGACAGTGAAGTGTTTAACAAGCGTTTTATCTTTAATCTTTTAAATAGATACATCGTAATATTTGAAGGTTAGTTTAGTCATTTTTTATTGTTTTTGTTTGTTTTGTTATGAACTTGAATGTCATCTTTTGTGACTGCACTTACAAAAGAGAAACTGGATGGCAGTTTATTTTAGGTTTTCAATTGACTAAAGATATAAGTTATTGTTACATTATGTTGTTAATAAAAGTTTTAAATTTGACAGTGTAATGTGGTACATTGCAAACAAAGGTCAGATATTATATCACATAAAAGTCTAGTTTGAAAAATGACAATCTGTGCTTTAAAGAGAATAAATGTAAAAATCGAGAATCGAATCGAACCGTGACCTTAGAATCGAAAATGCAATCGAATCGAGGATTTGGAGAATCGTGACACCCCTAATCCTTAAGAAATAAACGATGTGCAAATCCGCCGTCAAACTGGGCCTTGTTTGTAAAACAAGCATCTTCGAAATGCAGGGAACAAACAAAAGCACTTGCACAACTCCGTTGATGCTCTGTAAAAATAAACTCCATCCACTGGTCCCTTAATGCTGTTTTTCTTTTGGTAATCTGTGCAGGGTTGTCTTGCCCTGGCAACCAAAAACACACTTCTTTTGTGACTTTTCGCGACGCTCTCGCTCTGATCAGTGAATGCCTGTGCTCTCAGTGCTCTGCTATACGGGAGCGCGCGCTCTTCCGGCAGAAGTGCCCTTAAGACCCTTATAAGGAAATTCCGCTCCATCTAACGTCACACAGAGCCATACTCGAAAAAAACTTTCCGAAACTTGTGACAAACCGGAAGGAGTATTTTCGGAACAGAAATACTCCTTCAAACGTACAACTTAATTTTTGAAACTTTGTCCATGTTTAGCATGGGAATCCAACTCTTTAACAGTGTAAAAAACTCAGTATGCATGAAATAGCATTTCAGCCCCCCCCCCCCTTTAAACCAATTCAAGGGACTACCTTTAATGCCCACGCAGTGCTCTGACCATGCAATAATAACACGAGAACATGAGAAAATAATGTTAACAATAAAGGGAAAGTTCACCCAAAAATGAAACTTCTGTCATCATTCACTCACTCTCAGGTTGTTTTAAATCAGAGTTAATTTCTTTCTTCTGCTGAACATAAGTATTTTCATTAGAGAATATGTGTAACCAGACAGTTGACTTCCACTTCTCTACAGCTGAGTTAGCTTTTCATGTGAATTAATGTCACATTGTACAGTATTGAGACAGAGGTACCAGAACAGCAAATGACAGAATGTGCACTGTAGTACAATACTACAATATTTCTGGAAAATCAGATCGTGGAGAAATGTAACAGTCCACATTCAAAAATCGTGATATCGCCACCACTCATGTGGAATGAAAGTGTGACAGAATGCCTCCTCCCGGAAGGTGTTCTCACGCTGTTAAGGCAAGGAAGATGAGGAGGTGCCATAGGGATGGTGAACAGGAGCAGGAAAAGGGATGGTGAAAGGGGCTGGTAAAGGGATGGCACACACAAGAAATTCAGGGTGGTGATGGAGGTGACAACCAGAAGACAGTCTTGAGAAGAGGAAGGTGGCAATTGATGCAGACCACAGCCAAGACTGCACCCCATGGCAGCATTGTGGGAGGGAGGAGCCAAGCAAGCAAATCACATAATTACTGTGGTGCACTGGAGGGAGAAGCCCACCATGCAGCCAGAGACCTGATGAAGCAGCGAGACACTCAAAACCTACTGTAGGTGGCCATGACGGAGCTGCAGCAACGATCCCTTGAGGTGAAAGCAGGGATTTGGATTGCAGAAGCTGAGCCTGAGGTAGGGTGGAGATAGCCACAACTAGCGGGTTGGAGGGTCGAAGTGAAGTGAATGGCCCGCGAGTCTGTGGCGAAGGCAGTGCGATGTCTGACCCAGGTGGAGCCGAGTACCAAAGGAGCTCAGCTAGGCCAATAGCCTAATGGTCACTGCTGACATTGAGGGGGGAAGGATCATAGGAGTCAGGGTGATGGGTCGAGGTGGAGCAGAGCACACATACCGCTTTTCCACTGGGGCTGGTGCCAGAGCTGGAGCCGGTGCTCGGCCAAGAGTGACACTCATTCAGTACCGGCTCATGTTTCCACAAGCAGGGAGCAGAACCCTCTACGTCACCAACATGTGACCAGAATTGCCTGTTATTTCTTGGGGAAAGAACGCGTTGATCTGTTCTGCTGAACACTGTTGAACTGACATAACTAACTATTTGTGTTAATGTTGTTCATTTGCCTGAACTCTGATGACTTTAAAAAATGGCACCTTTTAATCTGTGGTCTGTTGTGGAAGCTGCACCTAGCAACATAGGTTCCCTTGTTTGAGACCAGCAATGTTTTGGGGGCAATTTGGAATCAGGATCTGGGCAAGGTATTTTTTTGAGTGGAAAAGTCCAGCCTGTTTCCCAATTCGGCTCGGGCTCCAGCACCAGGCCCAGTGGAAAGGCAGTAACAGAGGCCACACCCAGAAAGAGAAGGCTAGGGGGTAGGAGTGGCTGGGGGTAGAAATTCTACCTCTCCAAAATCAAAACAGTTCTCCAGTGTAATAACCAAACACTCAACCTCAGTGGTGGGAGGATAAGCAGAGCTCACTTCCATGCTGTCATAATCCAATAGCACTTCGGCTAGCACAGCTGGTCAGGCATGTGTTGCTCAGGCTCCGTGCTGATGTACAGCTCGGTCATTCCCATAAGCGCTGGCTCGAACATTGCATCAGTCCCTTTTGCTGCCTGTGATGGTCTCATGCTGCCGAAAATGTCCACTATGATCGGTAATTCACAGAACAACAGCACCCACCCAACAAATGTCAAATCTCCCTTCAGCCCACAGCTGCGGTCTGGTGGCGGTGTTGAGGCTGGAATGCAGGAAGCTGCAGATACAGTCGTCGGGGAACAACTGTTGCTGACACAGGCTAAGGAAGTCCTCCAAAAGTTCCTTGAGTGGTCCTTCTGGTCGAGACATAATTTAATCGCTGCCAATTGATCCACACTGAAGAAGGTACACACACACACACACACACACACACACACACACATATACACATACAAATGAAAAACAAACAAAAACACTTCCACAAAAAATGCTGTCTTCTGCCATGCTTGGGTAGAATAAACATACACAAAGATGAAGATTCATGGTAATAATCAGTCTTTAATAATCCAAACAGGGTAAATCCAACATATGTAAGCACCACAACACATAGTAAACTTAAATACATGAGCAAATTAAGTGATAATGAGATGACTGAAACACATAAAACTAATGAGTGTCCATAACAACAAAAGTCAATCTGGAGTGAAAGTGTGACAAATCCAAAAATATAGGGGTCAATATTAACGAAAAAGTTAAACTTTGCTCCCATTTCAAGTTGGAAGATATCACACATATGATTAAGGTGCTGCAGTATTAGTCAATTTCTTAACTGATTACAATTGCTTTAGACGGGAAACTAATAGATTTTCTAGTACATTGACTGAGTTTAGCGTGTTCACTACGACTATAAAAAGCCATGATCAGTGGAGCTCTGTAATTATGATTCACCATAGCATATTTCATCAATAGAGTCAATACTGTACATAACTTTAATTCTCAATCAGTGTTATAATCGCATAGGTATCATTCGGAGTCTATTTCAATGTGCAGCAACTAATCCAAACCGTTGCATTTCTCAGAGTAATCAAATTAACATTTGACCTCTATTCGGCCAACAGCAAGAAGGCTCACAAAAATAAAGAAGAACAGATGAAGAGGAGACATCCACAATACCAGGTAAGGAATAATATTAAAATCCATCAAGAAAAATAATAACTGTTGCTTTTGTATTTGTAGGAAATAAAGATGACCAAATAAATTTAACAACTGTGGTGGTGGTTCCGGCTTAAACGGCATCTCCAACTACTCCCATCTGGTACCCTTCCATTCCCTTCCAATAATCCGCTTCATTTAATATGTGCTTGTGCTCAAGAAACTACACAAAAATTAAGAATAAAGAGTGTGAGAGCGAGAGACACTTTCCTTACCACTCTGCATACAGAGCTTGGTTTAATAATGTGTTCTGGATCTGGACTTTCACAGTGTTTGCATGATGAAAATATGTGCAATGAATGAATGTACCTGTGCTGTAAAAAATGCTTTTCATTGTGACGACCTCATAGTGTAATAATATACATTACCATTCAAAAGTTTGGGTTTGCAAAATTGTTTTTTAAAGACTACATTTATTTCATTAAAATAACAGTACAATAATAATAAAATAAAACAGCAATATTGACATACATTATTAAAATAAATAAAAACAAAACAGTCTTCAGTTTCACATGATCCTTCAGAAATCATTTGAATATTCTGATTCGCTGTTTAAGAAAAACTGTATTTTATAATTTAACCAGTGACCAGTGTTGAAAAGTTGTGCTGCTTAATATTTTTGTGTGAACCGTGGTAAATTTATTCATGATTAATGATGAATAGAAAGTTCAAAAGAACAGTGATCATTTGAAGTATAAATAATTTGTAACTGTTTACAGGTCCTGTTTTTTTTTTTTTTTTTTAGATCAATTTAATGCTTCATTGCTAAACAACAGCATTTATTTCTATCATATAATAGTTTAAATGGTAGTATGTTAAATTTAATATGATATGTTTGATGTGTGTAAACAGTGTGAAGTGTAAAGAATCATATTTGTAGGTCAGTAATAAAATGATTGGTAATACAAATACATGTTACAGATAGTTTTTTTTTTTTTTATGGGGGTGTTGTGAAAACTTATGGTGTTGTAATTTGCATGTAATGTGTCATTATGTTTCTTTTTGTAATTAGGACAATGTGAATAATTTTGAATTTCAAAGTTACCGCTGGGAAAAGAAAGACAGAAAAGCACTCTCCCAAATACATGTTGTAAATATACCTGCCTAAAAATGTAATTTATTAAATTATGCATGTATCATCAATAACAAAGGTTTGTTTCTAACCAAGAAGGGACAGTAGCCTATAGTCAGATTTAACTACTGCTGAGATATATGTGATTTAAATTAATTAAACGATGTCTATGCGTCCCAGAACTATATTAGACACAAGATGGCGCAAAATCGGTTGCCTTCAAATCTTTACCACTTGTCTTGTTATATAATGTCCAGCAGATGGCAAAAGAGATAATATAATGACACGACTGATACTTACTCTTATGCTGTATGTACGTTTGGGTTTTTGTGGTTGGTTTAAACTTTAATAGATTACAATGCCAGTTTACGTCCTCCCCCCCTCCCTCTCTTTCTCTCTCTCTCTCTCTTTCTCTCTCTCTCTAGCTTGCGTATAAGCATTTACGTTATAATATTATAGATGCCAGGATGAGGGACCATTCAAAATTTAAAAGACCAATTGCTGCTGTCTTATTTATTTATTTATTTGGTCAGATAAGTTCAAATTATTGTCAATCAGCTACAGTCAGAACTGTATTAGTGTAACTGTCCAAGGTACTGAAACAAATGCGCGCCCTGACAGCAAGGAGTCACTGTAACTGCCACTTTATATATATATATATATATATATATATATATATATATATATATATATATATTTTTTTTTTTTTTTTTCATGAACGTGTAATCAGATATAGAATCTAAAAGCTTTGATAATTCTAAGTGATGTTGTGCATAACAATAATAAAATGTATTTGTTAAATATGTTTGTATTTCTGAAGATATGATTGCACATTTTTACAGTTTACCAAAGTCTGTGGGTCTAACTCTGTCAGTTAGGTGTTTCAGTGTGACTGAGGGATCTATCTGGATGATGCAACAGCAGGCCTTGTGCACCGCAGCACCCATCTGCTGTCATTGGAGAGAAGACTGAGAGACGCACATGTGGGGATGTTTAGGAGACCAAAAGGCCAGGGTTAAACTGGTTACACCACAGAAGTCATGACTTCAGGTTATTATATAGAAAATAAGTGAAAGGGGTTTTTACAGTGTAGTGTCACCATCATACAGAAATGATGAAAGCAGTATAGGCGCCTCCTGCTGGCCCTTACTTACACTTCTTCCCATAGCAATCTGAGTTAATGTTGCCTTCATATGCTATTTCAAACTTATTGTTTGAACTTATTGTTCAAATGTTTGTTGACAGAAGGATTAATCATAGAGGAAAGTTTATTCTCGCCTATTTCTAGGGTAAATCTTAATAAAGCCTCAATGTACTGAAGATATGAACAAATATCCAATGGATTTGTATACATTGATCTATTTAGATTCTAAAGTTCCATTCAAATAAATGCTGTTTTCAAATAAAATACATAGAACATATCATAAATGTACAGATACTAATAGTACAAACAAATTCTCTTCACTCTAACATCCTTGAAGTAATATGAAATAAAAACAAGTTACATTACATTACAGTTACAATACATTACAGTTACATTCATAAAAATAAGTTTAGTGCGGTGTAAACACTCTAGACTTACATTTATGTACTTCTTTTTACACAGTGGTCCTAAAGTGTAAGCAAAATATTTAGAGCTAACATTACTAAAATTAAAGGACTTTCTGTAATTGGAAGATTTCCTACAGAAACTTGGAATGTAAAAAAAAAAGACAATAAATTCCCACCAAATTAGTTCAGCTTACTTCTACCATGAATGTCAGTCAGTGTAGTACCTACCTTGGCCCAATTAACACATTATAGGAGTTCTGTTGGGATTTTGCTGTTTCTCCTGTTTCATTTGCATATTGTGTTTCCCAGCGAGTCTTAATATTCATCTGTTGAACGTATATGAGAAGGATTTATAAGTCACATTTATAAGTTCACAGTTTTTACTAATGTTGTTCGACACATAATTGTAGTTTATTATTGTCTTTTTATTCATTATTGGTTTTCAGTTTATAATTATTATAAATAATTTAGTTTAATGATTATGTTGTACTTTACACTATAGTTTGTGCTTTTGTTTGTGTACTTTTGCATTAAATTGCATTACATTGATAAAAAAAAAAATATTTTTTACATTGTTACAAATGTTTTGTTTCAAATAAATGCTGTTTTGAACTTTATATTCATCAAAGAATGCAGTTTCCACAAAAATATTAAGCAACACAACCATTTTCAACGGTGATAATAATAGCTCGACTGTTTGAAAGAGATCCAATATTAAACATTTACTGAGTAACTGGGATTCGTTATGTAAGGTGAAGACTTCATATTTACATTGAGTGCTGTGATACTGAATTAACCAATGGAATCAGTGCATTACCACAAAAGCTTCCCTCTCTCGGCGTCTAATATTTTGCTGTTACATTTCCAGAATAAATCTTATAGTGTCATGGAAGCAGTGGAATTTCTACCTGCACAGAAACGAAGCTTGACAGGCTGTATAAATGACACTGGCTGAGCTTCATATGGCACACAGTATTCTCACAGTATTTCTCCGACTACACACCAGCACTTGGCGCAACAGTGCAGTATAATCAGGTGAGGTAAGAGGGGTGTCGGGCTTATAGCTGGAGCCTTATGTGTGGTGTCTCCATACTGCTGTGGCAAGCCATTTTTACATTTATTGCTTTAAACAAGGAATTTACTGGCCATCGGTACATAGCCGCATACAAGAGCAGAGTGGGATCCGTCCTCCGTACAGCGATGATGAACATGCGCTACACTTCTGCCACAAAATGATAAACAATGCAAGTCGCTTGATCCATTCAGATGTGACACAGTATTGTGTTATACAGTCATGTGATATGAGAACATTAAAGGTTCTGTAGTGATGCAGGCTGAAAACAGTCACAACAATGTAAACTGCATGACAAAATAAATTGGAAAACGCCAATTATTACCAGAGATGTATAGTAACAAAGTAGAACTACTTCACTACTGTACTTAAGTACTAAAAGGCGGTATCTGTACTTTACTAGAGTATAATTTTTTTCTCCTACTTCCACTTTTACTTCGGTACATATTTTCGCTGAGTTTAATACTTTTACTCCAATATTTTTTTTATGTGCTGCATCGTTACTCGTTACAATTATAATAATGTTACGAATCATTCCATTACAAACCACTGCCAGAACTGTAGATGGCATGTTTGATGAAGCTGGCACATCATTAAGCGAATCAAGCGAGACTGCGCGTGCTGACTGAACTGCTGTGAAGAGAGAAATGAACACCGAGCCGAGCCAGATAATGACTCGTTCACGAGTCAAGAACCGGTTGCATCGGTTTTCGGATGACCAGTAACGTTAGTTCTTTCTGACAGTTCGATTCAATAAACCAGTTGAAGAAAACAGTTCACCGATTCTTTTGCGCTCGATGCAATGGCGTCATTGGCGTTGACTGCACATGGGCTCATAACATTAACACAGAATCAGTTCAGAATCAATCACCAAAAGAATCAGTTCGGTTCCAGACGCTCTGTGTGTCGGTTTGCTTCACGCTAAATCACACATGCGCAGTATCATTAGCTCCTCGGTTCACGAATCGGACGCGTCTGAGAGAAACGGTTCTTGACTCGTGAACGAGTCATTATCTGGCTCGGCTCGGTGTTCATCTTCAGTTCTCTCTTCACATCAGTTCAGTCAGTGTACTGTTTGAGTCAATGAATTACTCCGGGATATTGGTTTGTTTTAACTCAGAGGGAGTGTCAGACACATTAAACAAGTTAACAGCTTAATTCATCTGTGGATTAATGCGTATTGGAGATGCGAACTGTTTAAAACGATTCAGTTCGATTTGGTGAACTGTTTCAAAAAGATCCGGTTACATCGAATGATTCGTTCGCGAACCAGATATCACAAACTGCTTTGTTTTTAACTGTCTTACAACAGACACGGAAGAGAAGACGATGCTGAATAAAGTCGTAGTTTTTGCTGTTTTTGGACCAAAATGTATTTTCGATGCTTCAAAAAATTCTAAATGACCCTCTGATGTCTTACGGGTTTGAAACAACATGAGGGTAAGTTATTAATGACATCATTTTGCAAATTGGGCTAAATAACCCTAGTAACCGTTTTTTGTTTACAAGAAGTTACAGTCAAAGGAATTGTGATTGTCCTTTAGGTTAATCATTTGAAATAGTAAAAACAATATGTTCAAACTTTTGACTACTTTCTTTAATAGCTACATAACACAATACTTCTACTTTTACTTTCAGTACTTGAGTAGTAAATTTTAAAATAGACTACTTGCAATACTTAAGTACAAAAAATGTTGAATACTTTAGTACTTCTACTTAAGTGTGGTGCTTAAAGAGTACTTCTACTTCTACTCAAGTCACTTTTTTGATAGAGCACTTGTACTTTTACTCAAGTATGGTTCTCTAGTACTTTATACATCTCTGATTATTACACTAGCAACATCTGCAATTGACCTACACACTAGTCAGCAGTGGATGAGAAGTTAAATAGTATAGGAATTTGTAAACTCCTTTTTTGAGGACATGGAAAAAGCTGTGTGAGGTGTGAAATTAGTTTTGAAAGAACACACCTCTTAAATTGTCACTGGTCAAGGAAGGCCTATCCACCTTTTTTTGTAACGTGGAAGTAAGCTATTTTATGAAAATGTGTGAGATTTCCAATTAGCTGCTACAGGTAAAACAATGACAAAAACAAAATATCTGTGATTACAATAATACATTTGAATAATATAATAACAAATACCAGCTTGCAATTGTAAGCAGCATATGGACTATTTTTGTACTGCTAAAATGACTGGAAGCGGATGGCAAGTTACAATTGACCACACCCCCTTTTACGTAAAAAATAATGTGGATAAGAGGTAATTTTAGAATTTTAGCAGTGATGAAGAGCAAATAGTGAGGGAGTGTTGGCTGTATTTTTATTTTACAGTATGGAGATACCTTTATTTATTTTATTTCTTAATTATTCAAATTTTTCTTCAGGATATACATTTTGTCACTTCATGCAGTCTGTTAAAATTGTAAGACCTTTCCATTGTAAGTACCATGTTCTGTAGTTGGTGCTGGATGAAGTCTATGTCTCATTGAAACAGTCCAATCACGTGGATCACGCAGAGTAGTATAGCCTTCAATAAAAAATAAAAAATAAAAAATAAAAAATAAAAATAAAAAGTTATTCATTAAATGTTAAAAATATGCACTGATAAGAAACAAATATAGAAAGAAAGAAAGAAAGAAGTCGGTGTTGTGGGGTAAATGTTAAACTGGTTTGCCACATACTGCGGTTTCTGCGAAATGCCTTCTAGATAGTCCGTTCGCGAAGCGCTCAGACGATGCCCCCAACAGCAAGTGGACTTCTGCTGCACCTTCACTGTTTACTTCACACACAAAGGGTGCAGCTGGCAAAAGGCGGAGTGATCTGGAACTCTTAAGTGCCACGAAGAGACAGGCAGACTCCACGCCAGTCTAGCAGCACATCTATCCCTCTACAGGCCTGAAGATGAAGATGATCTCATGCTTGCGCCCATTTACCTCCCTGTCTCGTTTAAAAACAATATCATCAAGGAAATTCGCTGCATGATTCAACGGTCACGCCGTGTCTCCCGATTACGCGTTTCGACCACTTCATGAATTAACCTGCAATCCAAAATGAAATTTCCAACGGAAAACCCAAGGAAACCAGGGAACTGGAACCCTCCACCAGGTAGGTACATTTCGATCCAAAATGCATTTCCATTGGCATAAATACGTTGTTGTTCATGCTACGTCTTTAACAAAAGTTATAAAGAGCATAAAGAAGCATGCATGCGCTCTGGTAGCCAGTTGTCAAGTAGAGTGATTTAAGAACCCAACTAATCCAATCAAAAGCACTTTAACCAAGATGCGCAATATGTTGATGGGAGAGGTAGTTGACTGTGAACACTTAGTGGTGCAATACCAACGATTTAACATCTCACTTAATTCTAATAATGGATCTCATTCTGTCCGTCTCAGTTTTTTTTTTTTTTTCAGTTGACACCTTCATTAAGATTCACAACCACGCGTTTCACGCACACCCCTAGATGCTTCAGAGGTTTTCCTCACAATCACGACATGACCGAGAGACCTATTGTTGATGCTTGCTGCAATAGTTTAGCAGGGTGCGAGAGGAACAAGTCATAGAGACGTCTAAATAAGCACTTATAGGCTACATTTTCCAGAAATCTTCAGCGGGAGCATCATTACGCGTCTACGAGTCTGAGAGTACTATGCAGAGACACGAGAGATGCGTAATGAAACGTGGGAGACGCGCATTACATAATCTTAATATCTACCGACAAATCAGACATATTCACGACGCTGGAGCTTATATTTACCACGTCGCATTTATGTCACGCGAGGTGATAATTTACTTTTTTTTTGTACCAGGAAACTGTGAATTATTTGTAGGCTATACGTTTGGGAACAGCTATTTTGAAAAATATTATTTTAACATATTGAACGCAATAGTTCCTTCATATAATGCGACTACAATTTAAGTCACTATGTTGTCGATCAATATTTAATCTTAATTCAAAAACAAAACAAAACAAAAAAAAAGCATATTACAATTCTTAATGTCTACTTAATCATTTGCTATGAAATTTCACTGAAGGAAAAAAAAAATCTGAAGGTAGGGTCAATATAGCTTGTAAACAACCGATCGAACTGTCACAGTGAATTATTGCGGTCATGCTGCAGGGACAGTGCCCACATAAACAGCTGTGCAATACTACATCATATTGCAGGCTAGGGGATTGTCTGAGTACTAGAAAGTTGAGGGCAAATCATTTGAGGCTCAATCTTATATGTGCTTTCTGTGATAAATGCAATCTTTGGTTTATTGATTGTAGGGTCATATTGATTTATTTAGAGTACAACCTCCACACGATAATAATAATAGTAATTATTATTATTATTGTTTTGTAGAATATGCATAATTATGTGTTTGTGAATGTAGCTATAGGCGGTCTGAAACAGTGCAGCTGCTCCACCCTGCTACTGCTGCTTTCTGCTGTAATGGGTTTTCAGAAAGCCAGTGTGTGTGTGTGCAGATGCGTGTGTATGTGCAGCAATGATAAGAGGTTCTGGGACCATAACATGTGAAACTCCACCCTTTTCCACCTGGAGCATTTATATTAATTTAAAATCGTCATGTTTAAAAAGAAAGTCAAATGAACACAGGCGTAAACACCAAACTCAAAAAGCAAATTATCTTTCATTCTAGTTTTTGGGGTTTGAATAAGCTTCTTGCAGTGGATAAACGACAACATAAATCAGTGGTCTGCAACATAAAAACACATCGCTGGTCTGTTCTGACAGGATAGTGGACAGCAGGGAAAAATAAAATACAAATCATCATATAACAGTCTATTTAGAGTAGCAAATCTCATAGGTTCCTCAGAGGAGAAAATGCTGATATTTTTGACATCAGGGCTTCGGGTCCAAATTTTATGGCATTGTCGCAAATCCATCTGTCAGTTGCTAGAAAGTTGGACTTGATGTTTCATGTAAAATCTGGGTCCAGAAGCAAAACCAGTTGAGAACTATTGTTGTAAATTATCATTTACCAGGACAATTTTTTTACTGTCTTTTTTTTTTTTTTAACAGTGCCAGTGCAGACAAACCTGGTGCCACCCAAGAAGGTCCAGCCAGGGATGTTGCAGTCCAGTTTGGTGCAGGCCAGCGTGGCCACCATGCAGAACCCCATGGGCTGCCCTTTACCTCGCCTTTCTGTCTCGCGGCCTGCTAGCATGGTGGCCAGCTTGGAAGCAGTGGCGGACGGCTCAGCCCTCCTCACCGTCATGAAGTGGAAGACTGTCCTAGCTGTGTTTGTGGTGGTGGTAACGTACCTGGTCGCTGGTGGTCTGGTGTTCAAAGCCCTGGAGCAACCCTTCGAGAGCAACCAAAAAGACACCATCACTTTGAAGAAAGCAGCCTTCCTGGAGAAACATAAGTGTGTGACCCCCGACGAGCTGGAAGAGCTCATCAAGGTAAAACAGCTGCTCATCTTTAGTAAAGCTCAGGCAGTGTCCCTAGTGGGATCTCAAATCTAGTGGAACAACACTATGGCTTCATCGATCTGTCTGACATGTGAACTTCACTCATGCAATAGACCAGGGCACGGTGGTCGGACACTTCTAAATGGAGCAAACAACGAAAATAAATGTAAAGATATCAGAGCAGACTGTCATAGTAGACGTATGACTTATTGAAGTATTTGATGGATAGTGGCCATGATGGCAGTAATCAATCTGTTTTGCAGTGTTGAAGCGATGTGCAAAGTCCATTCTGGTCTTTAATAGCTCCCATTTACCACTACTACTTCAGCATTACTTTTCAGAAATGTTCTCAGCAATAAAATGGAAGAGATTTATGAGGAAACTCTGCAAACCTAGCAACCGTTCAATCTCTGAAATCTGACTAATACATTTTTGTCAGCTCTGTTATGTGATGTCTAGCGCTGTGAATAAATGACTTTTCATTCCTGTGAAGCTAATTTACTTTAGACTTATGATTTAGTTATCCCATCTCGCATCAATAGTTTAAAGTTTTGCCGATTAGCATAAATCCATTTGCCCCTGCTGGTTGGATTTAGTAATTGCACCCTGTTGGTTGCAAAGAGCATTATAATCCATCGATGACCTTTAAGAAATACAATTATCCATGTATTCTGACAAGATATTTATTAACATACTTATAATATTTATTGTTTTATTGGTGAAATTGATGTTACGTCCCACTCTCATGTCAATTCATAACTATTTTATTCGTACAAACTTTTTCCTACATTTGTACGACCACCTTAGGTTTAGGGATGGGATTGGGGTGGAGCTTAATTTATTAAATTTTTTATAAAAGTTTTAACTTTTAGTGAATTTTAGAGAAATTCATACCAAATTAGTAGAAAGTCGTGCAAATTCAAGATCTTGAAATTTAGCGCTCAAGTTCCTCTGTACTAGGGCTGGGTATTGTTCAAAATCTTTCGATCCGGTGCCAATTTCGATACCTCAGTTTCGATACCGGTTCCTAACGATACCTTTTTCGATACCATATGTTTTAAAATCCATTTCAACATCAACACAAATACATTAAACACAAAACTTTTATTTCTCACCTTAATTAAAACAAATTTTGGTAACACTTCACGCTCAGGATAACATTATTAATACAACTGGTTGTGCTTTTTGGATAGGGGTGCGCTTTCAAAAGACTTCCTGGCTCACAGCAGCCCACCACATCATAACACAATCGCCCTTGTTTTGATGTCATTTATTAATTTAATATTTAAGTAAACAGTTTGGGGATTTTAACCAATAGGGCAACTGATCCACCGTTGAAAAAAAAAGAAGAAAAAAGTACAGCAGCTGTTCATTTAGCGACTCCTAGTGAGCAATACATGCTCATCAAGACACAAACATTCTTCTAGAACTAACACTTTGCATTCAGTTATCAGATCCATACAAATCATGCATGAAATAGAAGTTTATAAACTCAAACGACAGCTTTATGTGCTTTACAGTTCAAGTCACACAACATTTGCGACGTTTCTGAAATGCTGCTCGCACTGGTTTCTAAATATTGCTGATGCAAGCGTTTTAAACAATTTACGCGCGTTCGGAGCTTTCGCTCACTCATTGAAAGCACGCGCTGCGAGAAGCATTTCAGACAATGCGCGTACAGAGAATGAATTCATCTTTCGCGTATCATAACTTCTGGATGAACACATACACACACAATTATATCAAAATAATTGTCTCTGCAAGTATTCTCGTAAACACAGTCGGTTATGTTTTAAGTGAACATATACAGTGGCCTGCTGCTCGGAGAAATTTGCTGTCTCTCTCTTTCAGTTTTTTTAGACGACGTGAAAGGGGGTGTGTTTCAAGATACACAATGGAGTAGACCAAACTAAACAGGGAGGGAGGGCAAAACACTCATCCAAACAAATGCTTCATTAACACTGGCTTTGGTTGCAATACTCTTATTGCATATGTTGCACTTTGCTGA
Organism: Carassius auratus; assembly: GCF_003368295.1. NCBI lineage: Eukaryota > Metazoa > Chordata > Actinopteri > Cypriniformes > Cyprinidae > Carassius > Carassius auratus. The sequence goes on from NC_039287.1 coordinate 5,125,954, forward strand.
CTCGGCATCCACTTTTATAAAGTATAGCCACACTTTAGACCTCTTTGGCATTGTAAAACGGAAACGTTTTGAGAAAAAACAACTACAGTTGTGTTGTGTGACTGCGAGTATCTTCAGAAATTCTCCCCGTCACGTCACGTGGTGGTGGACAGCCAATCACTCAAATTTAGGTCCTTACATGCACATATGCTACAAGCTCACACAGACACAGCCGCTTGGCAAAAAAAATAAATAAAAAATAAATAAATTTGGGCCGCTTGCCTTTTGGAACCGAACTTTGGCACCGAAAGATAAATAATTTTTCGATACTCATAGTATCGAAATTTTTCGTTCGATACCATAAAGGCATCGAAGTTCGGTACCCAGCCCTACTCTGTACATTTCTGATTTATTTGTATACATTTAAAGCTCACTTTCTCTTACACTCCCCATGGACCCATGTTTATATCAGTTTTTATTAAAAGAAAGGTGTATATATTCTTGTCCGTGTAATCTGTTTATAGCATAGTTTACAAGGGTCAGGTTCTGCTCAAGCTTGACAGAAGCAGTTAATTTGTATTGCACTGCGTCACCCTCTTTTTTACTACTTCTGGGGTTTTCAGGGTCCAGTGCTCACAGCTTCTCATAAAACAGGGAAAGTGGTGCCCAAGTCCAGAGACCTTTTTGGAAATCGACTCTGTTCTGTTCCAGTAGCAAGAAAACTGCATACATAGGCAGCATTGTAAGACATTATAGGCACGATCACAAAGCAAAAGCTATTCTAAAGCACATGTTCTTCAAGGCTAATTCTAAAGTATAGCATGTATCTTATATACATCTCAAAACTATGAAAAAAATGACAGATGAGGTGAGAGAAAAATTGTTTATATACTTAGAATTCAATCAGTAATAAAGTATATTGTTAAAATAGCTGTGCTGTGAATTGTCCATTTAGTGGTATTGGTTGTTGTACGTATCACGGCAGTTCAGAAAAGTGACCAGTGAGTGACGTTAACATGTTTACGCTTTCTCGCATTTAAAAATAACCTGTCACCTACACTAAACCTAATCCTACACCAAAACCGATAGTGTTCTGTTAAAAAAAAGCAACCATGCCATTTTAGCTTTCCTTCTACAAGTCATTTAGCTCTTTTATCACAAATCATGTTTTATGGGACTTTATGAACTGGGTGGGCTAGCGAGTTACTAAGCCATACATATGGAGCTAATGATGTAAAGCAAATGTCAAAATGTATAAGAAATAATGCATGGTGAAGTGTTGAGTTCATAACATAGTATTATGTAAATTAAAATCAATAATCCGCCCCTGTAATCATAATTTGTATGAAAGCTGCCACTAATGTTAATTTCAGTTGGAAATGACAGTGAAATGTATGTATGGGCACATTTTTTGATTTTAAAGGGAGGGTGAAATGCTATTTCATGCATACTGAGTTTTTTAAACTGTTAAAGAGTTGGATTCCCATTCTAAACATGGACAAAGTTTCAAAAATTAAGTTGTACGTTTGAAGGAGTATTTCTGTTCCAAAAATACTCCTTCCGGTTTGTCACAAGTTTCGGAAAGTTTTTTTCGAGTATGGCTCTGTGTGACGTTAGATGGAGCGGAATTTCCTTATATGGGTCCTGAGGCACTTCTCCCGCAAGAGCGCGCGCTCCCGTATAGCACAGCACTGAGAGCACAGGCATTCACTGATCAGAGCGAGAGCGTCGCGAAATGTCACAAAAGAAGTGTGTTTTTGGTTGCCAGGGCAAGACAACCCTGCACAGATTACCAAAGAAAAAAACAGCATTAAGGGACCAGTGGATGGAGTTTATTTTTACAGAGCATCAACGGAGTTGTGCAAGTGTTTTTGTTTGTTCCCTGCATTTCGAAGATGCTTTTTTTACAAACAAGGCCCAGTTTGACGACGGATTTGCGTATCGTTTATTTCTTAAGGATAATGCAATCCCAACAAAAAAAGGGTCACGATCATATGTTGGAACCGCAGGCGGTGAGTAAAACTGCTTCAAATATCTCTGCCTCCTTGTTAGTGCGTCCGCCTCCCATCGGAGACCCGGGTTCGAGCCCCGCTCGGAGCGAGTCGTTGCTGCTGCTGCTCTCGTTCAGTTTCAGCCTCGGGATCTGATTCTTATCATAAATATACGCTGAATCTGACTGTTAGCCATGGTTTGTTTGGGATGATGGTTGTTTCCTCAAGGTAATGTCACAGCTTCCAAACGCTCTCAACGCAAAAGCCTACTGGCGCTCGTGATTCTTTAGCTCCGCCCACACGTCTCGCCTCCAGTCGGTCGTGTTTTTCCCGGAAAAATCGGTACAGACTATCTTTCTCTTATGACTATAATAAAACTAAATACTTTTTGGAGTTATGAAGGATGCAGTACTACTCTATAGGTACTCAAGATTAACAGGATATTGAGTGAAAACGAGCATTTCACCCCCCCTTTAAGAAAAAACTCCACATTTTGTCACATTAGAGGCACATTTTACAACAAGCCTACTGTATGTTGCAAAATTTACATAAAATGGAATATTATTCTTGTAGTCTACTTGGTAAATTTACAGTAAATACTCATATCTTAGCAAGTCGGCATTAGGGTTACACGAAAAAATCACAATCACATTATCTGGTTTACTGGAATCCATTAGACAATGACTCAGCTTCTGGCAAATCGTTCATATGGCTCAAGCAGCTGCAATGCTCTGTCAATGTCTAACTATTCTGCAGGTTTCATTATTGAAATGATTATTACTCATCGGGTCACAACACCAACAGTGGAAGACCATTTATTTAAGCACACATTCTTAACCTAATTGTGTTGAGTTCTTTTGTTGCGTTACTGTGATTTTGATGCTTAAACTGCTAAAAGCATTTCTTTCAAGATGACCTTCACTGTAAAGTTAAAGGACCAGAAACTTCTTTGATAGATGAGCCGTGATAATCATCCAGCTAAATAAGAAGAATCAAGTCTTTAAAGCATCTGTTGGGTAATCTTGATTCTTTTGCGCTAATGGGGATTCATCAGGAGTATGGGCAGGGGAAAACGTGAAGCTTGCATATCGCAACCCTTCCTGGAATGACTGAGGCAGAGAGGTTAAAAACAATAATTGAATCAAGAACCTGAAACCCTAATTTAATCTAGAACCAGCAGCGTTTGAGAGCTTTGTAACAAAGCACCATTTCAAAATAGCTCAGCCTCACTGACTCAAGTAGAGACTGAGAGAGGTGGAGATGACAGCTGCTTCCTGTCAGCTTCTGCTGTAAAATGACGTCTGAGCTGGGAGTTTGCAGAACAAAGAAAATGTAAAACAGATCTGCAGCAGGAGACATAACTTGTGGTTTTGCTGATTATAAATGCTCAAAGAATCGATGATTCAGGCTGGTGGTGAGTGGATTAGCTGCATGTAAGCTGTTGCTTTCGCTCTGCTCCGGCTGTGAGCTTGCAGTCTGGCAGTGATGTAACTGGAGCTGAAGAATTAGAAGAAACGCCAAAGAACTTCTTTGAGCGGCAGACCAGAGAGAGCATGTGTAATAATGCCTGCACATTGTCTATCTAGAGTTATTTTCAGCTAAAATTGCCAGGAAATGTTCACGCATTTAGTGTAGTCTTCAACTCGAGGAATTGCTTTGGCATTTGTTCAGATACTTCAACTCCATTTACATCACCCTACTTGCCAGGAAATAAATTGATTTTTTTTTATTACATGTGCCATTATACTGTTATTTATCCTGCTTACTGCATCTCTAACACTGGCCAAAGAAAAAAAAATAATAAAAAATAAAAAAATAAATAAAGTGATATATAATAAATAAATGCATTTGGAATGATTTAATACATTTATTTTGTAATTTTTTATTTTAATTTTAATTAAAAGCAGACCTGTTCTAGCACACACACACAAAAGTGTATAGACTTACATTTAAACTGTGCTATTTATATTTTATCTGACCCAAGATTTAACTAAATAATGCAATTTTAGGCTATCTGTTATTCTTTTTTTAACCAAAATATTCTATTAAATACCCTTTTTTAATATATATTCTTTCGCAGAACAGTTCAATTCTTTATAATAATATGATATAGTATAGTATATAATATTATATATTATTATATGATATTCATTTTTTTTTTCAATTATTTATTAGGGTTATAATATAGTATATTATAAAAACAAACGGAAGTGTTTAAACTGATCAAATAGAATAGAAAACAAATTGAAGATGCGTAAGCTAAATAAAAAAAAAATAAAAAGTGAGCATATTAATTCCTATACACCTTAACATCACGATGTACTACACCTGCACACATCTACACCTGTGTGACTGTAAATGTCTCTGGGTGTTGTTCTGTTACTGTACCCATCTTCCGTTATTTCGACCACTTAATCAAGCCACTCTTCTTTAAAACATGACATTTTATTTCACATGGCAATGCATTTGCGTTGGCTCTTGTGTTGAGCTGTTGAGCTATATGCCTGCAACCATTAAAGTATTCGATTTCTGCAGCGACTCATTTGGCGAACACCATTCTCTTTCTATGAAACCTCTAAACTGCACTCACTGGTTCTAACTCTGTAGCGGTTTGTCTGAGCATTACAATTATTTAACATTTACTAGAATAAAAAAAAAGAAGGCTTTCCCAACTAATTTTTGTGTGTGTCCTGTGCGTGGCATATTATTTATTCTGTGTGGCAGCGCTCTCGCACAACTTAGAGGCAACATTGATTTGGGACAGAATCTTACACCTAGGAAAAATACATTCCTCATGACACTCAGTATTTACAGCTTCTTTATGGTTTACCTTTGTCACAGCGACATTTCTCATGATGATATTGAAAGCTTCCAGACGCTGTCATCTGAGCACCTGCTGTCTGCTTTAAAGACGCATTTATGTTTCTTCTAAATCATCTTCTCATCACCTTAAAAGGGGTACAACGTCTCCCTGTTGCATATTGTATGCAAGTCACTCTGGCAAGCAGATGGAATAAAGTGCTATTCAGATCGGTTCAGAAATGAAACTGAAGATGAGTTGGTGTAGCACAGACAGACGGAATGGGAATGTGTGCTTTCTAGCAGTCTCTGTTGAGGTAAAACCTGTTTGCACTAAACGGTCGAGAACATCACATTATAGGAGAGAATTGAGGGGACACGAGTTTCCATTCTTGGACCGAGAAAGAATCTAAAGCTGATTGATTGGTCAGATACAGATAATTTAAATGTGTTTATTCCAGTTTCATTTCAATCTGAAATTCAAAGATTGCATTATAATATCCTATAATAAATTTTGCATATATTCCATAACTTATTTTGTTCTGGATCAGAATTGTTTTATTGCAAATTGAATATACTTTCATTCCTTTCTCTTGCATGAGTTGCTGCCTTAATGGCTACACTTGGCTCAAACTTTATTTTACGCATCCAGTCTAAAGTCTAGACCGACACAATCTGAATCTGCCCTTGTGTACCTGCCCTTCAGCTGCCCACACGCTCGTTTCTCACACCTGAGCCGCTTCCTGTTGATCCCGGTGTAGTACTTCCATCTGCTCTCCCGGATTCCTGTTGGGCTAAGTGACCTGTTTCTGATCCGCCCTCTCTGTTCCTCTCTATTAATGATACATATGATCATCAAACGCTCATTAAATTAAGACAGCTCATTTGAATCATCACTTCAGCAGTGTGTCGAAAACTACAGTTCGCTTAGCAAAAGAGGATCTATTTATTTTTTTGTTCTCTTCGGAATGACTAGAATGTGTGAGGCATGGTGAATCAAAATTCGAAATATATGGCTTTATGTTTTATGTACTGCTTGATACATTGGCTCATCAATGAAGGCTCTATTTATTCTTATATATATGTGATGGGTATAGGCTTAGGGTTAGGTTTCTGTGATGGGTAGGTTTAGGGTTAGTGTAGGGGAATGGTATATTTAGTCATTTTTTAGTCTTATTTAAAATAGTATGTCTTTATGGGGTCCGACTAACCCTTGGACCTCACAAAGTAGTAAAAACAAGTTCACACACATACACACACCAAAAACAGACTTAAAACAACATGATGTTGTGACCTCAAAATATAGTGTTCCTGTAGCTCAACTGGTAGAGCATTGCGCTATCAGACGCAAGGTTGGTTGTTCGATTCCCTGGGAACACATGATAGGTTCAAATTGATATCCTGAATGCACTGTTAGTAGCTTTGGATAAAAGTGTCTGCTAAATGCATACATTTAATTTAATTTTAATTAATTAATTTATTTAATAAGTGAACTGATATATTTGGTACCAGCTCCATATGTATGGCTATTCTGGCATGGTAAACACCTGGTACATCATTGTACTTTCGATGTGGAGAACTCAAACTCAGTGAAACAAGCTTTCATAAAAATATTCAACTGCTTCCGCATTACGTACAACATAATAAAATGGTGCCAGATTCATCTGTTTGAGATGAAAAACTGAACACACTTTTAGCGTCACTGACTGGACATTTCACTTGGAAAGCATCACAAAATATGCAAGAGGCAATGTAATATCATTTTGTAGAAATGTTGCCACAGGCAAGTTCTTCCAATGAGTCTGGGTTGCTATATTATTATTTGAATGCATTTATCATTATTATTTTTACATTTTGCTGTGTCTGCATATATATTAATGGTTTTATTATTTTTGAGATGTGATACATAGTGGTTTTGAAACTGCACAAAAAATTCGGTTAAATTGTTTTGCCCTTTTGAAGTAAAAACGTAATTTCTTAAAATTGCATCGTCTGTTAGTATGACTTGGTGTTTCAGTCCATTTTTTCCTGATACCAATTTGGATTTTCATTACCACATTAAATGATCTCATACAATGACCTAAACTCCAGTCTTATCTCTTCCCAGCACTCTGTAGATGCAGGGAACGCTGGTGTCAGTCCTATTGGAGACACATCATACAACTCCAGTCACTGGGACTTAGGGAGCTCCTTTTTCTTCGCTGGAACGGTGATAACAACAATAGGTAGAACCTAAGCATCCCTGGATATTATTCATACATTTCAAACTGCTACCATAAGGACACCACATTAACATGTATAGCTCAAGCCAAACCCATAGCTGACCCCATAACCACCAATCAGTCACATTTAAATGTCATGTGTGAAACTGTGACTGCTTCAGCTGTCCATCCAGTTGGAGTTTCTATCTCACAGTTATAGTAATACAGTTATAAACTCACAAAAAGACTCAAATTGCAAGTTTTTATATCTCACAATTCAGAATTGTTTTTCTCAAATTTGCAAAAAACAAACAAACAAACAAAAACCATCAGAATTGTGAGGTAAAAAGCCTTTGTTACATGCTGCGGCAGAAATACGGGTCATCAATCCACTACTTGCAGTTATGTGGCACATTACATTGAAGGTTTGATGTAATGCATTTGAAGTCCATAAGCTGCCTGCTGTGTTACCTGCCAGGGCCTGTGACTGATTACTTAAAGAAGCAGTTGTGCAATACAGGTTAGTATCGAAATGCTGACAGGACTCTCAGTGTCATTGGCTCAGCCATCCAGCGGTCAATGGACAAAGTCATAAACAAGATTAGTTTTTACACTTCAGTTGCCAAACCTTCCAACACGCTCTCAGTAGACATATTTTGATCCACGGGGACCACAGTATAGGTCATTTCCTATGAAGCACTTTTAACCTGCAGAGTACATCTGACTGGAATTCATTGAAATTAACAGACTGATTGGAGTCTGGATTTATACATAGCAAAATTAGGAGACGTTTATGACGTTTGGTTATGTTTGATTTTGTGTAGTTTGAATAGGCCTCAAACTAAATATCCATGTAATCATCCCATTACCATTGTTATGGCCGGTTTTCATTGCATCACATCCTTCATGTGTCACATGGAATATACAGTTGTTCATTTGCTTTTCAGCTGCATCTTAATTTACACCATTACTCTCTTATCGTTTTAAGGTTATGGCAACATTGTTCCAAGAACAGAGGGTGGGAAGATTTTCTGCATCCTTTATGCAATATTTGGCATCCCACTCTTTGGCTTTCTTCTGGCTGGTGTTGGTGATCAACTAGGGACTATTTTTGTGAAGAGCATTGCTAAAGTGGAGAAAATGTTCAGGGTAAGTGAACTGTGGACCACAAAACTAGGGTTATTGAAAACAAGGCTGTGAGGGATAGATGCACAATCTATTCCATATCTTTATGGTAAGGTATCATTGTAAATGCTGTACATGATTTTTGCTGGACATGTTATGCTAGTTGCAGAAAGTCAGAACCAGTCTGTGCAGTCGGAGTAGACAGACTTACACAAATCACATAGTGTACGATGAGCACAGACTCCAATATTTTTAGCTTCAGACTCTTTTTCCATACAGTTAGAGGATATCAAACATGTTTGATATTTTGAGCCGATTTTAGAGCACATACTGTATTTTTTCATTTTTCATACATCTCCTAGCAACAAGGCTCATATTTCTGGTTGAAGTTTTTATGTTCAGAATGACTTGAAAGTCTGGTAGCTAGTGTTTTTCTCTGAAACAAACTTTCTGTTTAGTTTTTTAGTGTTCTTCTGTTGAGTCCACATTCTTAATTTACATAACACTTTTTTTAATTATATTTTTTGTAAAGGTGCTGCATGTAGGATTGACACAGAGTGGTTGAACTAGGTATTGCAGTCCAAATTCAAAATATCGGAGAGTTTTTTTTTTTTTTTTTCACCAGGCCCCTCCTCCTCAGACTTGATGCACATGCAGGTTGCCAGATTGACGACACAAACAGGAACAAGTGGACTTGACAATGAATGAAATGAAATACGCTGTATTTTCTATGGAGTCAAAATAATGCCATATATATATAAACAAAAAAAAAAAAATGTTTTGCAAAAGAAAATAAAGTTTTGCAAACGAAAATTAAAGTATTGAGGAAAAGAAATATTTTTGCAAACAAAAATAAAGAATTTCAAAAGAAAATAAAGAACTGGGAGAAAAAAATGTAGTGTGTCAAACAAAAATAAAGAATTGCAAAACATAAATGAAAAGTAACATAAATGATTTTGCAATACATATTTTCCATGGCCATATCTACTAAATTATTTGCAATGCTGCTCTTATTTTACATGTCAGTGTAATTTGAGCTTGCAATACCAGTTTCCCTTTGCGCTTAACTTTTCTGGGTGTCTCGCTTTGTGGCACTGTTTTGACGTGGGGGTGGAGTCAAGAAACAGGGGCGTTTACAACATGCCTCCCTGGAAGTGACGTCATCGACCCGAGACGCAGCTAGTGATGGGAAGTTTGGATCATTTTACCGACTCAGACTTTTAAGTCTCGTTCAGCAAAATGAACGAATGTTTTTTTCAAGTCATTTCCAATTTTGAGTTTGCTGGTATAATTGCTTTTCCTAGGCAAACTTGACATTTTGGTATAATATATGTACAAGAAGATTGCTCAAAAAGGACATAATGACATACATTAAAAGCAAACAATATTTTGAATCCTAAACAAGTAACACTACAATTCTATAATCTAATCTGAAGGGTGAACTCAAAAGACATAAATCATACAACAAGGTCATTTTTGAAGATTAGAATCCACTGTAAAAAAATAAAATTAAAAAAATAAAAGTGATTTCGCCATTATATGGACAAAATTTTAAGCATAACCAACTCTTTATTACCACATTCAGTGTTATGGAAAATTACCATCATGACATAAATTAAAATCAACAATTTGAAATGTATCAAGTAACTGTAAGAGTAAATAATAATTATAATAAAAAAAATTATAATAAGTACTAGGCACCCATTTGAATGGAAGGTTGTAAATTAACTAATTTGCCAATGCTATCACGACACGGGACAAAAGAACGAACAACCTGAAGACCTGAAAAATGAACGAATCAATTCTCTTTCCGGCTCAGACTGCATTGGTTTAGCGTATGGGGCTGTCACGTGTTTAAGGAACAACTCAAACTCGACCCGAAAGATGAACTAATCAATTCTCTTTCCGGCTCAAGACTGCATTGACTGACACAGGTGAATTACTACTTCTAGCAGAACACAAACTGCTACTAGCAGGTTTCACAAACCAAAACAAAGATCGACATTCTGGGCCAGAGCGCACATTTTCCAGGGAGAATAACTAACTGCAGCATTGTTATCCAGTATTAGTCAGGAATATCGCAGCAGTTGTTTGTAGCTGTTTAGTAAGACCCTGCGCAGCAGAGTTACATGCCTAGTAAATAAACACAGAACTGTGGCTCCAGCATGCTGAGGCAGAAGCATCTGCAGTACGGGTTGAGATCACACCTCATTAGAACTAATCAGTCTCATTCAGATCATCAGTAGGCCCATCAGAGAGCAAAGTCACGAAATGTCTTCTTGTGCAACATGTAGTCATGAGGTCATGCTGTTTGCATGACCAAGAAGAATGGCTCTTGTATTATGTGCTTCATATTTCATGTTGATATTGCTTTTTGTCTGTTTCACCACCTGCCCCACAGCGCAAACACAATCAAATAAGCCAGACCAAGATTCGAGTGGCCTCTACATTGCTCTTCATCTTGGCTGGCTGCATCCTCTTCGTCACCATACCAGCCTTCATCTTCAAGCATATTGAAGGATGGTCCGGGCTGGAGGCGATCTATTTCGTGGTCATCACACTGACGACTGTTGGGATCGGTGATTATGTTGCAGGTATGGAACAGAATTTAGTTGAAATTAATGGGGAAAAAACACTGCTTACTAGTTTAATTTATCCATGAACCGTGTCTTACAATAGACTATTGAAAACAGTAATTTTTTGTCATTTTTATTTCTGAAAGTCTTTCCATTTCATACCAGTTTTATTTCTAACACATCTCAAATAATGCATTCTGTGATGGAATTGACAGTGATATAAATAAATTTGTAACATACTTAGAATGGAATGCAAAGCCCTATTTTATATTTTGTTCACCTTTAACGTCTTATATTTCATCTCATACTTTCACTGATGCCTTTACTTTGTAATAATTAAACGAAATTGTAAACAATATATATATATATATATTTTAAGATTAAAAGTTCAGGTCTGAGACAAGTGTGAAACAAACTCTGCATAGGCCATTTGGAAACTAGCAAATGAGGAGGGCAAAATGAAGAAGGACACACACACACACACACATGGGTTATGTCCTCATAAGTCACCCTCTCCTTGTAATACCTGTGCCATACCCATGCCATTATACAGAGATGTGTCTTGATATGTCACAAAAACAAGAGCACACACAAACACACACACACGCACACACACACACACACGCACGCACGCACACACACACACACACACACACATATATATATATATATATATATATATATATATATATATATATATATATATATATATATTATTATTAATAATAATTAATTGTAATACAAGTTTTATAAACATCTATACATGATTTGATCGTTTGACATGTAGTTTCTTGTGGATCCCTGTCAAGGAACAGGTTAAGTGGCTTTTGGTTTGCTTTGTTATGCAAAATGGCTGGAGGGAAGAAATTTTGCTACGCAGTTGATTGCATTCCATTATAGACTTTGTTTCAGTTTAGTAATTGAATAAAACACAGTCCATATAAAAGCAATGTATGGTCTTTTTAAAGCTTCTCTACTTGCAGACACCATGAATTGTCGAGAAAAACTGAGCTTGTTTGATTGCAGTTCTTTTTTTTTTTTTTTGCAGGAGGTTTTGATGTACTGTATGTCCTTTAAAAGGCGTGCTTGTAGATTTAAAAGACAATAAAATGCTCCCACCTCTGAAATGAAAGTGTCATTTATACATCTCTTGCAATCTCTTCCAGGAGGCAATAGAAGAATAGAGTACCGTGAATGGTACAAACCGCTGGTGTGGTTCTGGATCCTGGTTGGAATGGCTTACTTTGCTGCAGTTCTAAGCATGATTGGAGACTGGCTCAGGGTGCTTTCTAAAAAGACAAAAATGGAGGTGAGACTTTTGTAAGCACTCCATTTATCTTGAATAATCCTGCTAAATTTTCTACTTCCAGATATGATGTAATGATCAATGTTGTGACTTGACACTAATCGATTTACTCAGAAATACACACAGAAATGAAATACATACACAAAATTATGGAATGATATTGCGGACATTAGTCAAAAGGGATTGCAAATTGTATTTGCATTTGCATTTTCAATTTGTGGATGCATAAAATATGACATAATCCAAACGCAATTGCAAATCGCGCATTACCATTTGCACTTTTGTTTAAGCGAACACACAGTGTCTGCCAAATTTAAAATGGAAATGCAAAGTCTGTTTCCAATTGTGTTTCTATGAGCTATGAGCCTGTCATATTTAAATAGCAATATTAATTACCACATTTGCCTTTTCACTCTCTCTGCACTGTGCATGTAAACTGGCAAAACTCAAATTGAATCGCAATTTCTTTTGCATTTGAATTTCCAATGTCTACACGGAAACCTGTCAATCAAGTGACAGGGGTGGGGTCATTTTATTGGGCGTGTTTGCATTGGGAAGTGACGTTACTCACAGTCGACGGTAATAACCAATTATTAATAGACAATTTTGCGGAATGTTTTGAAAAATCGAAGTAATTGATGAAATTGTGGAGGACATTTTGACACTCGCGCAGCAAGTTGACGACAGTTCATACGGTACAGATTTCCTTTTACTCAGAAGCCATTTGGTTTTGGACAGGTTAAATGTGTTTGTGGCCTTGACAAACAGCATCATCAGTAATTATGTCTTTGCCAATCTAAGTGAAGTGGCCGGTGTTTTGAAATTTTCGGTTTCTGAGATATTTGGTGTCACTGGGTGGAGCATACATACACATTATTCATGAGTTTTTTGTTTCGCGTTAAAGCGAAATATTAGTACTTTGTCATCGGATCTAAAAGATAAAAAGAGGCAATTGATATAATATTTAGTTTCATTTGTAATGGCTGTAAATATACACATTTCCCTGAACTAACTACATTTCTTCTGCTATTATTAAGTTTGAATGAAATATGAAAGGAGGCAGTGGTATTTCATATCCTTTTCCGTTTTATTGTAAATATACAGTGAGGAAAAATTGCAGTAGTCAAGGCGAGCTGACATGTTATCAAGTACGCTGTACGAATTACCGGACGAATTATGCAGGTACGAATTACCGGACCTGCGTCCGCAGACATCACTCCCGAGTCAAATGCACAAAGTCTGAACTACCGAGGATGCAAGTCCGAAATCAGCGTACTTTGTATTGAGAAACGCATGCAGACCTACGTCACCAGTCTATTTGCCTAATCTTCCCGGTACTTAAGAAAGCAGTGGAAACACAGAAAGCAACAGGTCTGTGGGGGAAAATAGTTCTTGAGGAAAAAAGGTTCCTGGTACAATTGTTCCAGGTAATTTCGGTTGAAACGCGGAAAAAGCAAATGTGGTAATTAATATTGCTGTTTAAATATGACAGGCTCATAGCTCGTAAGATATAGGAAACACAATTGCAAACGGACTTTGCATTTCCATTTTAAATTTGGCAGGCACAGTGCGTTTGCTTAAACTAAAATGGTATTCCGTCCAATTTGCAATTCCTTTTGAAAAATGTCCGGAATATCATTCCATAAAAAATAACTTTAATAACTTATCTTATATGATGAACAAGTTTTTAAATTCTGTGTTATAATTTATTTGGATTCTTTTTATGAGCATAAATCTATATTATAATGAAGAAGAAATAATCCTTTAAATAAAATTCTTTGAAACAACAATACTGTTTCACTGCTTTAAATATCTAAAAGCTTTTGTACAGAAAATCAGTCATGTGGTGCTAATAAAATGCAAAAACATGGCTTATATATATATATATATATATATATATATATATATATATATATATATATATATATATATATATATATATATATATATATATATATAAGCATCTTTAAGATGTGTACATTCACCTGTTAAAAAAATATAGTGATTACTTCATTGTTAATTTTATTTCGCATGAAAGTGTGTGAAACCAACATCAACACAAAGACTACATTACAAGTATTTGGAATGTATTTTGTCTCTCCTTTATTGTGGATACTCATATACAATATTAACTTTTATTTTAAGTTCAAACAGTTATTTGCATGGATAACTAAAGGGTTACAGGTTTATTTACCAATGTCATCTTGTTGAAGGTGGGTGAAATTAAAGCTCACGCTGCAGAATGGAAGGCCAATGTTCGAGCAGAGTTCCGTGAGACCAGGCGTCGACTCAGTGTGGAAGTTCACGACAAACTGCAGAGGGCCGCCACCATTCGCAGTATGGAGCGCAGGCAGCTGGGTTTCGACCAGCGGGCCCATTCCCTAGACATGCTGTCCCCTGAATGTCGAGCTGCCTTCAATAGCCTGGACACCACTCATTTCAAGACATCCTCCCAGGAGAGCATCGACACAAAGCTCAACAACTTACGTTTACGAATTGAGCAGAATGAGCATCGACGGAGCGACCCAAGCCAGGAATACTCTGAAGAGAACATTTTCAACCGCCTTGGTTCAGTCACAAAAATAGCCAAGAGGAACAAGCACAAAGAGTTGAGAAAGAACATCCCAGATGATGGTCGGAGAGCCTTAGATTCCTTCACATGTAATACTCCCACGATGGATGAGGAGAAGAAAGAGGAAGAGGACGATGAGCTTGAGAAAGAGGTCAACACTAGTCTAACCAACTTACCTCTCTTTGTGGAGAGCCCCAATATACAAAATGGATTCATGCCTCTACCGCCACAGACCAAAGAGGAGGAAAACGAGATAAAACTTGAAGATGAGGAGTTCCATTTGCAGACGGAGCCCTAGAGGGAACTGTGTAGAAAAATAATACATTCCTAAAGTGCCTTGGCTAGCCCTTACCCTGAGCTGAGATGTGAGAATCTCAATTTCTGCTGTTCATTTAGCAGTTCACTGTGTCCTGATAACTTGATAATGGAAATATGGAAACATTAGCAATGGAAACAGCTGGTTCTCTTTTTCAGACCACTGAAAAATGCTGTTCGAAAGAATCTCTCCAAACGTTCTGGACAACAAACTAAAAATCTGTAGCTAGCTACATTGGCGGGTTGTTTGTAGTGTGAAGGTTTCAATGGTATTTTATTTATTTTATTTTTTTTCAGCCAGACTGTACTTCAAAGTCATTTGCACAGTTTTCATAGTTTGAAATTGTAGGACAATGGAACAGAAGAGAAGCCATAAGGTAGAAAGTCATGGTTGACGTCATGTAAGGCTGAATGTCTAGTAGAGTTTAATCACAAAATGCTGAACGTTTCTTTCATTTAAAGAGATAGTTCACCCAAAAGTTTTGCTGTGTTTCAAATGTTTTGTCTATATACAATTAAAGTCAGTGAAATCCAAAACAACCTATGTAGAGGGCACTTTTCCATTTTTGGGCATCATATCCCTTCAAGTCATTAGCTGCATTTCCCAAAACCTTTGCGACAAAATGTAGATAAAAAACTATTGCTAAATGACAGTGTTTTCAATAATCAATGTTATGCAACTAAAACTTAGTTTTATCCTCTCACGTAAGTCATGCCAACATATGTTGCTAGGTTTACATATATGGCAGCCACAGCACTAGCCATTATTTTTAATCGGAGACGAATGCGAAAAAACAAACTTGTTTCCATTGCAGTTTTGCAAAAAAACCTTTTTTTGAATAGCCTGAAAAATCACATTAAGTGAACGTAATTAAATATATATATATATATATATATATATATATATATTAGGGCCGGGACTTTAACGCGTTAATTTAGATTAATTAATTACACAAAAAATAACGCGTTAACTAAGATTAATTAATTACAGAAAAAAAATTCCCACATTTTTTTTTATAACTTATTTTTGCACCGCGGAACGTTTCTCACTGGATGAGTTTCGGCGGACCGATTATACTGGAGCACCAACTAGCGTTCGCTTCGCATATCACTGCAGCACATCGAGCCTCAAGTATCACCTCAACGCAAAACATATAGCAGCTAGCATGGACTTTACACTTTATGTTGAACTATGTATTATTTTGTTGTTGCAACTGGCACTTTATGTTGAACTCTTTATTGTTTTGGCCAAGGTTATTGAGAGTTGGACTTAGTATGTTATGGCCTCTGAAGCAACAGAGAGATGTTTTCCAATGTTCTGAATGTAATTGACAGTATTGTGTTTTACTTAAAAAAACACTTTACAGAAGGTTCCAGCACCTATAAGCTTCCTGAATTTCCGAAATGTACTATTTCTAAATTGTTTCTAAATATGCTATTGCTACACTTCATGGCAAAAATTGCACTGGTCTGCTAGACTTGGTTGAACAAAAATAAACAATATTTTGTTGCTTAAGCTTATGTATTCAGTCATTATTCATTGGTATACTATAAATCCATGTGAAAAAAATTACTTCTCACTGTTCTTAGGTCAAATATTTATATGCGATTAAAATGCGATTAATGCGATTAATTACAAAGCGTCTAATTAATTAGATTATTTTTTTTAATCGAGTCCCGGCCCTAATATATATATATATATATATATATATTATATATATATATTAGGGCCGGGACTCGATTAAAAAAAATAATCTAATTAGTTAGAGGCTTTGTAATTAATTAATCGAAATTAATCGCATTTTAATCGCATATAAATATTTGACCTGAGAACAGTGAGAAGTAATTTATTTCACATGGATTTATAATATACCAATGAATAATGACTGAATACATAAGCTTAAGCAACAAAATATTGTTTATTTTTGTTCAACCAAGTCTAGCAGACCAGTGCAATTTTTGCCATGAAGTGTAGCAATAGCATATTTAGAAACAATTTAGAAATAGTACATTTCGGAAATTCAGGAAGCTTATAGGTGCTGGAACCTTCTGTAAAGTGTTTTTTTAAGTAAAACACAATACTGTCAATTACATTCAGAACATTGGAAAACATCTCTCTGTTGCTTCAGAGGCCATAACATACTAAGTCCAACTCTCAATAACCTTGGCCAAAACAATAAAGAGTTCAACATGAAGTGCCAGTTGCAACAACAAAATAATACATAGTTCAACATAAAGTATAAAGTCCATGCTAGCTGCTATATGTTTTGCGTTGAGGTGATACTTGAGGCTCGATGTGCTGCAGTGATATGCGAAGCGAACGCTAGTTGGTGCTCCAGTATAATCGGTCCGCCGAAACTCATCCAGTGAGAAACGTTCCGCGGTGCAAAAATAAGTTATAAAAAAAAATGTGGGAATTTTTTTTCTGTAATTAATTAATCTTAGTTAACGCGTTATTTTTTGTGTAATTAATTAATCTAAATTAACGCGTTAAAGTCCCGGCCCTAATATATATATATATATATATATATATATATATATATATATATATATATATATATATATATATATAAATGTTTTAGCAAAACTGATGTGTTTCCATTGGGCGGATTTTCAATTCACAGTTTCAATTTGCACAATTTGAAGTGTAATATAAACACAGTTATTGTCTTGATGCTTAAAGGTGCAGTAAGTGATTTCTGAGAAAAGCTATTGAAAGTGGATTGGACCGAGCACCACACTTGTAGCCAATCACTAGAAAGGGGTTTGTCCACTATGTCCATATGTTCCTTTTGGGTAGAGGTGTGTTTGTTTTTATCATTTCAAATATCAACAGTGTTTCTTAGAAATCACTTACTGCACCTTTAAATACCACTCAGAATACACAACATTACCAAATTACATTGATTTGTGAATGATCAAGGTAGCATTTTAAATTAGTTTGACACTTGTTTGAAGTCTACTAAACATTGTACATGTGCATGAACTATGTATATGGCATACTACCATTTTAGCTTTGCAGATTGCAGTTCCATTTAGGATTAACAGGATTTTTTTTACAAAGGGTTGTTGTTGTTATTTTCTTTGCCGGAAAACCTTTGTTTGAAAATGCCCACTGTACATGAGCAGATCTCACAATCTTTTTAAATTTTGCACTTTTTACAAGTTTCTGTCTTTGGTTTACAATTATGTTATCTTCTTTTCCAGAATGTTTTTGGACTAGACTTTTGAAACACCACTGAATAATGTTGTGCTTATTGCCTGGGAGTGTCTGACATAATTGTTTTGAATGTTTGTGTTGAAACCAAATACCACTTTGTCTGATGTGATTGTTGTCTTGCTGACTATATTAATGAAAACTCCCTGAGGCAGACACATGTATCAGTACCTCATTCCCATCAACTCATAAATGCACACATACACACATCTACAGCTGCAGCAAAATGCTTGTTGTTGAGCTAATGTTAATTACTGTTTTCATGTTTGCAATAGTCTAGAGCGAATGCAGCAATGGACTGAATATCTGTAATAAGAAAAAAAGCTATGAAGATTAAAAAAAAATGTTAAAGCATTCAAAATTATTTAGAGACATGGGTCCCTAAAGCATGCTATCGTGCTAATATATTACCATGCTATGGTATTGATCGTACCACAAAAATGCTTCTTGAGACTTTGAAATGTCCATGTTTGAGCTCTAATTCAAACTGCACATACTAGTAAATTGCTGTTCGCAGTATCTGCAGTATCTTGTGCAACCATTACATTCAATGTAGTGAGTGCCTTTTGGAAATAAACTCAGCTGAACAAAAATCTAAAATGGTTTGTTTGCCTTCTTCTCTTTCCACTTTCCATTTTCCTAAATGTCCTGAGGCAGTGTTCTTTTCAAATATATGGTTTCCTTGCTTAAAGGTCAACTTGAAATGTAAGAATCCACAAAAACATCAACAACTGAAAGAACACTCAACATGCTATTTAAAAATCCTGAGGTACCGTTCACCTTCAAATGTGTTTCCAAGTGTAAGATCATCCTGCACTACAATAGCAAATATTATGCAATCTTGATGGGCAAGAAATGCCTTAATTGTTAAATTCCCTAATCTATTTCTGTCATTTAAAGAGTTAAAAAAAAAAAAACCTTGAAGTTATTTGAAGTTAAAAACATATTTTATTTATATTATTTAAATTAGTCATAAAAAATATACAAACCCGATTCCCAAGAAGTTGGGACACTATACAATTTGTGAGTAACAAATCTCATAAACTTATATTTTATTCACAATATAATATAGATAACATATCAAATGTTGAAAGTGAGACATTTTGAAATGTAATGCCAAATATTGGCTCATTTTGGATTTCATAAGAGGTACACATTTCAAAACACTTAGGTGGGAAAAGTTAAATGTACATATAAGGAACAACTGTAGGACCAATTTGCAACTTATAAGGTCAACTGGCAACATGATTGGATATAAAAAGAGCCTCTCAGAGTGGCAGTGTCTCTCGGAAGTCAAGATGGGCAGAGGATCACCAATTCTCCCAATGCTGTGGTGAAAAATAGTGGAGCAATATCAAAAAGGAGTTTCCCAGAGAAAAATCGCAAAGAGTTTGAAGTTATCATCATCTACAGTGCATAATATCATAATATCATAATATACATAATATCACCCTCAGATCCGGACCCCAGACTAAAGAGGACAAGGACAACCCAAGTTGTTATCAGCGTTCAGTTCAGAAGCCTGCATCTCTGATGGTATGGGGTTGCATGAGTGCGTGTGGCATGGGCAGCT
This sequence comes from Carassius auratus, assembly GCF_003368295.1. Lineage (NCBI taxonomy): Eukaryota > Metazoa > Chordata > Actinopteri > Cypriniformes > Cyprinidae > Carassius > Carassius auratus. The sequence continues at coordinate 5,145,608 of NC_039287.1, forward strand.
TACACATCTGGAAAGGCACCATCAATGCTGAAAGGTATATCCAAGTTCTAGAACAACATATGCTCCCATCCAGACGTCGTCTCTTTCAGGGAAGACCTTGCATTTTTCAACACAACAATGCCAGACCACATACTGCATCAATTACAACATTATGGCTGCGTAGAAGAAGGATCTGGGTACTGAAATGGCCAGCCTGCAGTCCAGATCTTTCACCCATAGACAACATTTGGTGCATCATAAAGACGGAGATGCAACAAAGAAGACCTAAGACAGTTGAGCAACTAGAAGCCTGTATTAGACAAGAATGGGACAACATTCCTATTCCTAAACTTGAGCAACTTGTCTCCTCAGTCCCCAGACGTCTGCAGACTGTTATAAAAAGGAGAGGATTCCAAACAGTGGTAAACATGGCCTTGTCCCAACTTTTTTTAGATGTGTTGATGCCATGAAATTTAAAATCAACTTATTTTTCCCTTAAAATTATACATTTTCTCAGTTTAAACATTTGTGAAAGTGACATGACATACAGCCAAGTATGGTGACCCATACTCAGAATTCATGCTCTGCATTTAACCCATCCAAAGTGTGCACGCAAACACACACCCAGAGCAGTGGTCAGCCATTTATGCTGCGGCACCCATGGGCAAGTTGGGGGTTCGGTGCCTTGCTCAAGGGCACCTAAGTCATGGTATTGCCATCCCGAGACTTGAACCCACAACCTTAGGATTATAAATCATTCTCTCTGACCACTAGGCGACAACTTTCTCCTTAGCACGACTTTCCCCTTGACATGTCATCAGTGTTGTTTTCTGAATAATATATTGAATTTTGAAACTTCCACATAATCACATTCTGTTTTTATTCACAATTTGTACAGTGTCCCAACTTTTCTGGAATCGGGTTTGTATTTCTATATTTGTCACTGTATCAATCCTCTGATTCCCGCAATTTCCACACAGGTGAAGGTCTTGCCTCTGACTTGGGAGTTGGCCAATCATAACACATAATTTTGGGGATCCACTTAGTGTGCAATCTATGCCGTTTTTTGGGGTTTATACCCTATGAAATGTATTTACTGTTAAGTTTCTTATCATCAATTTTGAATAAGGTTCTATCTGCATTCTGAGCAGTTTTGAAATATTAAGCTTATTTTTTTTTTTATTTTTTTTTATACCATATTATGAAATGGGATATGGGGAGTAAGTCTCTTTCATATACCAGTCCCTTCAGCTTCTCTCTGAAACAGACGCAGTTTGCAGACATTATTGTATTTGTCTTGGGATATATAAAAGCTTCTTTCAGAAACAGGTGCAGATTGCAGACATTACTGTATTTGGCTAGGAATATATAAAAGCTTCTCTCACAAACAGGTGCATAAGACACTTGTCTCAATGGCAAGTAAAGGTGAGCACTCACATTGGTGCTGGAATTGAATCATTTTTGAATTGATTCTGGCTTGAATCAGCTGGGTCACAGCAGGATCTTTCCTCTCCAGTTTGTTAGAAGTCGAAAGATTAGTGAAACTGATGCTTGTACACCAAAAATACACAGCAAAAAAATAAATGTCTTTTTTAATAACTTACTTTTAAATGTTATAAAATGTAATGCAATGATGCACTTGTTAGAAGTCAGTGTCATGATGGCTTCAGTTAAAAATAAACAAACCATGCTTTAAATAATGGCAACTTAGCATTTCAAACTGGCCTTCTGCAAACTTTCTGCAAATTTAAATTCCAATAAAAGAATTACTGAACTGATGTTGAACTGATAATAGGGCTCAAATTCATGAGTATTCCAGCACAGATGCTTTTTGGACAGATTGGGGTCAGAGAGGCTGGGAAGAGAAGTTCTGCTTCAGCGAGGCAGATGGGCAGCTGAGGTTCGTGTGAGTTTGCTTGTTCTTGTTGCTTTATGCACTGAATGCACTGTTCAGATTTTCCTTCATCTTTTGGAGAATATTGTTTCAAAGTCACAGTTTATAATTCAAAAACAAACACTATACTAGCCCACATGGAATCAGAGCCTTTACCATGGTACAGTAGTATCAGGTAGTAAATGTATGTGTTGAGCATGCAGTATGCATAAGTGGCCTTTTATTTAATTAATATTAGCAATATTACCTACAAGTACAGGTTTATAAAATCCTTTTAGATTTGAACTACACTACAACGGCACATTTAATGTAATGAGCACATTCCTTTTCACAAGTGTTCTCATATAAAAAAGCTTTATGAGAAGAAAGCAATGAAATTTAAGTCTTGCCTTGCAGTCGGGGGCACAATTGACTTTCATTATATGAAAGACCAGCTCAGATATTTAGCTATAAATGTGTTCAATAAAAGCAAGAAAGTCATATACAGGTTTGGTGGTGAGTAAAATAGGACAATTTTACATTTTTGGGAGAACTATGCCATTAGTTCCTGTGTAAACCAGAGCAAAAGAATGTGAACAAGTGTGACAGGCAAAACAAACACCGACTACATCAGTTACTGAGAGAATAAAGGAGTATGATGTGATGCAGTTGGGTTGTCATAGTAACTGTTATATCTGGAAAATCTCCTCATGTAGATTTCAGCCAACTGAGAGAAAGAGAGAGAGACAGTGGGAGATGTTGTGCGAGACACCACAGTGCCGATATCAGTCATCTGAAATACTCTTCACACGAGATGTTTATTTTATATGTCTTAAGATATGCTGCTGCACACTGAATGCTAATGCACTAAAGTATCATAATGAGCTATGAATACATTTAAAAATGTTTTTACTGGCATGAAACTATACAAATTAGTTACAATAAATATTCTTGTTGCATAAGATCACTATGTGGTAAAATGGAACTTGATCTTGCTTCAAAGATTACACACATTTGCTTAAATCTATTTTTAACCCATGCTTTTCTACACCCTACACACATTGGATAGATCATTTTCAGGGACAGTCATTTCCCTCTGTATTATTATTATTTTTAAATGCAGTGCTTCTCATTTCAAACACTTTTCACCATTTTATGCATTTTGCCTAGACAAAAGTTTAATGACCCAAATTGCTGATGAACTTAAGTAATTAACAAGAACCAGGATCACAGAAACCATGAACAGGGAACCAAACATGCAACAGCCAGTAAACAGACAAGACTAGACAAAGAACCAGGGCAAACACAGGGGTTTACATAAACAGCTAACAAGGTAACAAGGTAACAAGAGAAAAAAAAAAAAAAAATTTAATGACACTGGGATGCTAAACAATACCATTGCTTGTAGTGCCTCTTGTGGACGGTCACTTAAAAAGTGCAGAGAAATGAACCTGAATCAACATATTTCAGGATTTGCAGAAATGTAGCTATTGTCATGTCTCTCCGATGAGCCTGGGTTGTATTTGCCTCTAAAAAAGAGTCTAAATATGGAGCAGCACTCTAAAAGGAATTCAGCCTTGAAGCAAACCTTTCACAAGCACAGGCAGCTCTGTCTGTTAGTTTGTCATGAGACTTCTCGACTCATTCTGCAGCCAATGAAGCTTGTACAGAGAAAGATAAAGATGTTTCTCAGGAAGTTGATTTTTCTTACCCAAGGCCTTTTTTTGCCCATTTCATTGTTTATTTATTAAAATGTGACTTTTTATTAGTAAGTAAAAGTACACGTTTTGAACCAGATATTGAAGTCAAGAACATGTTAATGATATCCTGTTTATAATATAGGCACACAATCTGATGAATTTGTGAACTTGTTTTTTTTTTTTTTTTGTCTACAAATTGTTATTATTATTATTTTTTTATTAAAATCTAAAAACAGTAAGTTTAATAACAAGAAATAAAAAGTCAATAAAATAAATAAACAAATAATAATAATAATTAAACTTCAAAGGGGAGAGTGTTGTCGTCAGCAGGACAAGGACAGCAACAGACGGAGGGTGACGACTTTGTCAACGAGCCAAGCGCCTGGATGGAACGGAAAACATGATGTAAGGAGGGAGGACAGATGGAAGGAGGGAAAGAGGGATGAAGAGCTAGAAGAGAGTACAACTGGTTCTAGAGTATAAATAGTCTGATTGAAGAAGTGATTGATGGAGAGATGTGGAGAACTGCCCACAGGTTCTTGATTTAAAGACACAATATTTAAGATTCTTTCATTAAAACATCCAAAAAAAAAAAAAAAACACTAGAACAGTGTTATATATTTTGCTGGCTTGTATACATGATCCCAAATGTTTTGAAGAATGTTTAAATCCAGAGCAATTTTAAGTAGTGACACGGACCGTATCCACAGTGAAATTGTGTCGCCTGCCAATGACGCCAATGGCAATTTTAATAGACCAGTGTCGACTGAACATTGTAGCATTATAACAGATCTTTCAATTGTATCTAGTATAATAAAACAGCGCTGCTTTACACATACGCATGTCTGGAAGGAGCGGAAGCAGTCAACAGCAGCATAATAAAAGCTCCGCTGCTTTCGAGCCATGTGTCATGCTCAATCAGTGGCCTTGTTACGCTTTGACGGCTTTCAGCCCTACCTTGCTTCATTATACTACTTTAATAAATCATTAGCTCAACCATGAACATGATTTCTGCCTGTAAGATTGCATCAGCTGTGGTGGATGAAGAGGGGATTCCTCATTCGGTCATGGCGTCCTCAAACTACTCCTTTGTGTTTGTTTTGAATACATGCCCCCTAGTGGCAAAAATGTACATATTGTGCCTTTAATGTGATGTAGAATATGTGATGAAAATGATGAAAAAAAATAAAATAAAATACGGTCTGTGATGGAAAGGAAGAGGTAACTCATATTAAATTTTTAATGTGATGCCATGCCTCCAAACAATAATTTAAAGGTATAAAATAAGTTTACTCTTTAGTGTGAATACAGCTTTTTGAAGTAAAGTGAGAGCTGTGAGAGCAGTGTCCTGTCTCTTTTGTGATTTTCTTCTTTCTAAAATATTTTAAAAGGCATTTTATTAATTATTTTGTAAGTATTTCTGCAGCTCAAACAGTAAAGCACGCTATTTAAACACCAAGGCCATTGGTTTGATTCCAAGGCAAATTATAAACCAATAATCTGTGGACCTTGAAGAAGAGGTAATGTAACAACAATGAGTTTTACATAGTAATTAACTCAAATGATATATAGGGAATTTGAATAATTAATCAAGAATTTGATTAATATATATCTCAGATGACAGTTACATTTAATTTTATTGATTATGAAAAATAGCTCAATTGCCAATACCAATACTAATCACAGGGCACTGTAATTTACTCATTAATATGTCAATATTACATTCTTCATATCAATTATTGTGATATCTCTTACTGTAAATTATTGCAGATCAACCCGTGGTATGTCCAGCACACCACTATAGACCTATCAATTTTCAATAAAGTTATCACGCCTTATAATTCAAGGAAAAGTATTCTCTGGCCATGAAAATATTATCCTATCCTTATGATAAATTTAGTTTCTAAATTTAGAGCTTGTAGCTAAAGACCAAAACATTTCAGTGACTCGTAATGTGAGTGGGGTGGAGTCCAAATACAATCATTTTATATATGGGTTTTTAATAATTCAACTAGTAATACATCAAACTACAAATCACACAGAGTAAATATGCGTACGAAAATACAGACAATAAACATTTCATAGTCATAACGGAATCCAAATAAAAGAGAGAGAGAGAGAGAGAGAGAGAACGAGAGAGAGAGAGAGAGAGAGAAGTGTAGAAAGCGAGAGAGATCACAGAATGAGCTCAGGTATGAAAATCATAGTCAGTAACTTTTGGGAAGCCAACAACAAATCAGATCATAACAACACTTTAAAGCAGCATTTAAATCTCCATAGAGAAAGTGATACTTGCAAAAGGTGTCCCATGTGAGTGGCGTGAGATCGGCGTCGAGCTTGTGAGCTTTACGCACTGTTCCCGTTGAAACAGCCATGTGCCATGAAACGGAGGCCATGTGACGCGCGTGCACGCTGCGCTTGGCGTGAGCGTGGAGCACGTGGTCCTTTGTTCTGTCCTCGCGCGGTATTTGAAAGGTTCAACAAACATTGTTCCAGAGTTCGTCTTCCTTGCGTGGAGAGGCGAATAGTTTAATAAACTTAGTAAAGAAAAGAAAAGAAAACGAACGAAACGAAAGCTTCCAAAGGAGCCATTAAAATGGCTTTTCCTCTCAGCCCCTGTGCTGAGGGGGTTCGCGCTGGGAGCGCGGCCTATGGCCGCGCGGAAACAACGTTGGAGAGCAGCGTATCCGAGAACGGGGAAGAGGAAGAAGCAAAAAGAGAGGGGTGGACCTTGTTTGGTCAATTCTTATAGCTTGAAATAGTTCACGCCCATTTTCGAGGGAGCATCCAATGAATGTCCGCGATCTGAAGCGGAGGGAAAGTTCCTTTGTCTCGGTTGAGACAAACCCCTGATGATTTAGGGCCTGTCCGATTTCATCAGGAATATTAAAGCAACTTCATTATTCCAGATTAAATACATTTTTCATTACTTTGCTCTAGATAAATGGGTCTGTCAAAGCATGACGATTAGAACAAGACTAAACATAATAGGTATATGTGATCAAAACATGAAGTTACATTAAATATGTGTAATTCTACATCTGAAAGATTTGCTTAACACATGATAACACTGCAGATGTTGGGAAACATCTAAATGTACCAAAAGGGAATACGTAATACATTTATACAGCATAAAAACTAACAGGTAACAAATTCATTCCATAGAATGCATTGGGGAGAAGATTTGGCTTCTCTCCTCTCCAGTGTGGTCGTAAACTTTACGACCTGCAAAAGTGGGGGTTGCAGAGACATGGCTCTCTTTGAGGAAGTTAAAGTGAGGAAAGACATTTCCTAAAGTATAAGCTTGCAACTTATACTCTTCACATAACAAGGATTAACCATTTTATGCAATCCATAAACATAATTAAAATACATATTAATAATAAAATGAAAGTAAGGAACTTATACGAAAAGTTCCTTTGTCTCCAGTGTTGGAAGAATTTGGGTTGGGGGTTTTCGTTTCTTCTTTGAAGCTCGCATGGGCATCGTAAATAGTTTAAGTCCAGCCAGGCTGGCATTTAGTACCAACAGTCTGAATTTATAAAACAGAATTTAACCCATGAATCGCTGACCTGCATATCTGTTACATCTCCCCCTTTCGTCAGATGAAGTCCCTGTGTGGACATCATCGGACGGCAATCATCCCGGATGGGCAGATGACAGGTGAATCGTGATGGTCATGCAGCAGGTGGGTCATGATGACAGGTGGTTCCTGAAGCTGAGGATTCAGCTTGGTGAGGTTCGGTATTGTCTTTGACTTTGCGTCCCTTTTCCGGGGATTCCATCGGAGACCTCCAGCCACAGTTGTCGTGAGTTTGGCTGTAGAGGTTTGCATCTCGTTGAGTATCCTATATAGGATGAAGGTCACGCCAAGAGTAAGGGCGGGACCAATGACGGTGGAAATGCACCGTGCAGTGTCGGCAGCAGTCCAGGCTAGGACCGCAGATGACTGGTTCAGAATGGGCTGTCGAGACATTGCTTGGAGGGCTGTATCGACAGGAGTAATGTCAATGTGTTGGGTGGTACCTTTCAGTACTTGGTCCAGCAGGTTGGCACGGGTGGCGGTGTCATGCTGGTCGTAGGTCAGCATAGCTGAGCGCACAGGAGTGTTGACGAGCCATCTGTTACCCACAATCTCTGCTTGCGTTTCTGTGACTTGTGTACGAGGCTTGGCTTCGGCAGGGCAGCGCGTATCGCTGACCCAGGGTTGCAGCTCGCAGATTCCTTCAGAGTTGTGTCTGAGGAAGGGTTTGCTAAGGCAGAGATAATGAATGTCTTTGGTTAAAGTACACATGTGCATGTTTGGGGCCAGGTACAGCTGTGTGTTGCTGTCGTGGTAGGCCACCACATTTGGAATGTGTGTTTTGGTGTGGGTGTTGCTCTTCCACATCCTGACACTGACAATGTCTTTAGGTCTGTAGACTTGGCTTGACTCGCTGATGAGTTGGTTCAGGAGCACGTTCACTTCTCTCTGTTTGGGGTTTACGTGCCGTAGGAAGGCGCTATTCAGAGAGTTGGCCAGGTGCATTCGTAGCAGGTCAGCTGGCATGGTGATGGTGTAAGACAACACAGTTAACACAAGGCTTAAGGGTATCATGTATGGTGGGGTTTTACTCGTGGTTAGGCTGTCTTTGGAGGAGCTAACCTCCCACAGCATGTCTGTTGTTAACGCTGTAAACAGCTGAGTCTGGGTAAAGTCCTTCTGGAAGACAGTAAACAGTGGTTTCGAGGAGTTTACAGTCTGGTTCGCTGCATTGACACTGGACATAACAATGTTAAACATTCTGGTGGCAGCAGCGGCTCTAAGCAAAGCTCCCGGGAACTGTTTGGAGCGGTGGTGGTGTCCACCTAACTCCATTTGTGTAACCGTCACTTTCTCATATTGGCTGAACAGGTGTTTGACATCGGCCTCAGTGTGAGTGAGGGAGTCCTCTCTCCATCGGAACCTTGTACAGCTGTATTCGGTTACAGTGCTGGGGTAGTGTGCCCTGTCATCGGTAGTCAGGAGTCTCAGCGGTTTTCTCGGTGGCAGCTGTCCTCTCTTTGGCTGACAGCACGGCACGGCAAACCACAGCAGCATCCTGGTACAGATAATAGGGAGAGAGAGAGAGAAAGGGGAGAAAGAAACAAACAAGGCCTGTCTTTGGTTGGACAGGACAGTCTCTTTGCTTCGTGGGCGGCGACTGGGTTTAGCTCGCCCTCGCCCATGTTTTGCCACATCTTGCTGCTGGCATGACGCTTGCCTCAGTGTTGTGTCAGTGGCTCTGGTGCTGCGTGGTGCAGCACATGCTGCGTCATGGAAATATATTGGCAGTATCCCCCTTTTGCTCCGTGGCATTACACGCCCTGGCATTGTGATGTCAGACGGTGCACAACCCACAATATTGTTCTGTGCACGCAGCATGGTTTGTGTATCATGCAGTGGTCTGGGGCTTTGGTTGTCAGTGACTGTAGACTGGTTGCCAGGGTGGATGGAGGGGTCTGAGAGGTGGTAAAACAAAGTCATTATCAAGGTTTCAGAAGCCCGCATGTCCGCTATGTTGGTCTGTGTAGACAACGGAGCCTGCGTAAGCGATTCTGAGGTAGGCAGTTTAGCTAGTAAAGTTCTTGTGCTGTGTGTAATCACTTCAACCTTGAATGTGGGTGGGTGGGTTGGGAGTGACCACAGAATGTTGTTTAGTGTGCCAGTTTTGGCAAGGGTGTCAGTGTGATCTTTAAAGTCCTCGTCTAGACTTGGTAGCTTTGAGTGTCCTTTTTCCTTCTTCCAGTACACGATCACATTGTGTGTTTTTGTGATGTTATCACATTGCTGGAACAGGTGTTGGTGTTTGACATGCTTGTTTGCAAGTGTGAGTCCGAGTTCCACACATTCAGGTGAGGATTGGAAGAAACCCAGCGTGTGGTGTAAGGTTTGACCACCTTGCAGGTTGAGCCGAACAGCGACCCCTTTGGTGTAAGCTGGTACCACCGTACCCTGTTTGTTGACTAAGGTACAGAGGCTTGAACTTGGGCCTGTTGTTAGGGCGTTGTACTCATGGCTGGCTGCTGGGGTTCCCGTGACCTCTGTGACCTGACCGTCTGGCTCTGTGGGAGTTCCCGTGACCTCTGCGACCTGACAGTCTGGCTCTAGCAACCTGTGTGGCTGGAGAGAAAGAGGTTCTCGCACTTGAGCAAAGTCTTTTAGCTGTTTGAAGTTCAGAAAAGGGTCAAAGTGTTCTAGCAGGTCTTTGTCGATGAGCAATGTATGAGTGTTCATTGGTGGGACATACATGGGATGTATTAGACTCATCGGAACGAATGTCAGGTGAATGGAAACAACCTGTTCAAACTGGATGTCATCCTGTCTGTACACCTGTACATTCAGTTCATAAGTTTGAGGTGTAAGAGTTCGATCTTGTCTCTTAGCTTCAAATTGGAGTCTTTTGAAAAGGTAAGATGAGATCACCGTCAGGTTTAATCCTGTGTCGATCAGGTCTTCCCTGTTGACTCCTTTTCGACCCACCCCCTTTTTGACAGGGCTGCCCAGGAATGTTGGCATCAGGGCAGGTGGGACGATCGGTGGTTGGTGGTCTTGTGTAGCTCGCTGCGAAGGCAGGTAGTCGAAACAGCATTTTCTGGTACCTTGTGTTTGTGGTACCTGGCGTGAGGACCTGTGCTGTCTCGTTCAGGGTGTGCAGGTGTTGACTGTGGAGCTTGGGTGTTGCTGTCACCTTGTGCTGTGACAGTTAGCTCTGTGGTCTGTAGATGACGGGCAGTGTTCTGGGTGCTTGGCTCATCTTCCTTGTGAGTTTTCATGTGAAGAAGCACTTTCAGCACCCTCAGGATCTCTGCTGTCTCAGACGTGGCTGCACCGTGTTGCCCTCTGCTGGCTTGGAACGGTATTGACTCTCTGTAAAAATGTCTGTGACTGTGGTGTTGTAGGGCGCCATCTAGGGTTAACTCTAAGCAGTGCTCAGAGACAGAGACTTTGGGGTATTTCACAGTCTTTTCACAAATCGTCTTTTGCTTGGTGCAAGCTTTGTGGGCTAAGTTCCGTAACTCTTGTGTAGTCCTGTTACGGGGACACGCTGGGACTCTGAGATGAAAACTCCAACTAGCATGTAGGTTTAGGAGGAACAGAGTTTTTAAGTTGAAATCCTGTTCCATACCTGGTTCGTTGCATGCTCCGAAGTAGGTGTTTCGTAGCTGACTACAGAAAGTCTGTGGGTTTTCAAATCGGCCCTGTTTGAGGTCCATAGCAATAAGGAGCCCATGATCTGAGTTTGGATCAGAGAATTCAAGAATCAAAGTCTGTAGCAGTTGCTGGTAGTAGGCTTTGACAGTCTCTGGTTGACGATCCAGAAAGCAATGCACATCACGGCTGGACGTGATTTTTAACAGGTACAATGTGTTCACATCTGTCACGTTAGCGACAGTTTGCAAATGAAAGTCAATGGCTTGTAAAGAAGCATGAACGTCATGTCCTCCTGCAGGATCTGGATTGAATGTAGAGATGCTTCTGGCTAGCTTGTGAAGTTCTCTGTGAGCAGTGCAGGGTTTGGTGACATGCGTTCTCTGGAAGGGTTCTCTTCCCTCCGTTGTTGACAGATGTTCTTGCAAGCTGGCTGGTGATTTCCTTAGAAGGGAGATTACACCCCCTTTTCCAGCTCTGGGTTCTTGGCTGAAAGGGTTGGAGTGGCGGCCCGGGAGAAATTTTGTGGTGTGCGTTTCTCCGATCCAGCCACTCTGTAATCTGTGAAATTGTCTCAGTTCTGTGTGAGCAGTGTAAAGTTCATCTTGGAGCTTGTCTCTCTGCAGAGTAAGCTTGTTGAATTTAGCTTGGGCCGCTTGCAAGTGTGTTTTGCAGGCCCAGGTTTTATAGACTCTTTCTTTCAATTCAGTCTCTGCTCTTTTTAGGAGAGCGTCACCTTGCTGGAGTTTTTTGGTGAGGTCTTTTCTGGCTTCTCTCTCCAGATGTTCTCTTTGATCTGTGTCGAGGCGAAGATCTTGCAGGGCATTGTGAAGTCTTTCAACTCCTTTCTGTAGCTCTGGATCTGTGTCGTCCTCTTTCTCGAGCTGGTTCTGGGTCTCGAGGAGAAGCTGATCAAGATGACTCTGGGTTGGGGCCTGGTCCTTCCAGGCCTCCTCCGCGATGTTGCTCCGTTCACTGAGCGGTGCCTGGGCGACGAGAATGGGAACTAGGCTTCCGAAGATCCTGGCGAGTTCTCTGTAGTAGTCGCTTTGGTTTGGATCGCGTGCCATCAGTTCATCTAGCTCGGTGTCTAGTTGCTCTGGGTGCTGCAGGTTACTGGTGTCCTTGGGCAGGAAGGGGGTCGTCACTGCTTTCAACCATGTCGAGAGGTGGCCCCCGTGGACTGCTGGACTGGATGCCTGGAACATCCTGATTCTCTGTCGGTGAGAGAAGCACAGCACACACACACAAAAAGACCAATGCAAGTTCGTTCTACGTTTAACGAGCTATATTCATACGGGCTGTGCCGTTTATGAGAATTTTGGGGCTGACTGATGCAAACAGTCAGACAGTTAAGTAGCCAATTAACTTGGGTCAACGAAGGACCTGAAATGGAGATTTGACAGGCAGTAGCCTAGCGGGTCGCGTGATGACACCGGCTGCTGGTTGTCGCTCTACTATTTAACTTCGTTGGTGGCTCCCAGGTTACTGTCTCTATGTGAAATGAAAGAAACAAATCACAACAGAACAGGTGGTAGAAAAAGATCAAAGTGAAACACAACACTTGAAATGAGATGAAAACAATAGAAACACAACGTGTTAGTGAGAATAAGGAGGCCTAAGCCTACTGCTAGGTTTTAAGATAGGGCCAACAGGTGAGTGGGCTATCTGGGTAGGAAACCTAGAAACATGGTGTGGCTTAAAGAAGCAAAAGGGTCAGAACACTTAAAATATATCCGGGGGAATATCTAATATTCTGTGGCTTATAATAAGCGGATAGGTTTTATCATTTTTGGTTCACCTGATTGAATTGAAGTCATTCAGGTGGGAACCAGTGGCTTGGTCAACCTCCCCGGTGCTCCCCAAACACTGAACCGCAGTGTCCCCGGTCCTCCGTTACTCTGGCGTGTCGCAGGAAAGCACGGCTTGTGACTTTTAGCACAACCTTTGGAGTGCCAAAATTGCTGATGTCTCTTGAGACAAGAGGGACCGAGTTTCACTCGCAGCCAGTATCGGTAACACCGGTCGGGCAGCCTTGCTCACTGGAAACCTGAGATGACTGTCCAATCACCAAGGGAGTTCTACAATCAAATACACAAAGGATGAACAAAGGAAACTTAAAGTTAATTAAGGTTTGGTTTGTTTAACATCAATTGAGTAACTATATGTAGAGAGGAAAGGTAACAGCTTTACCTAATCATGATAAAACAAAACAAAGGAATTTATGATAATAATGGTAATTATCAAAATAACCTAAGTCCAAAAGAGAGAAGAAAAATAATAACATCAAATTAAAAGACAGGAATGAAACAAGGGAGAAGGAGTAGCTGGTTTTCACCACAAGGGGGGAAAGTACTGCTTCTCTGTCTTTAACCTGCTGAGCAGAAAACTTAATTCAAATTAAAAATTCAAAACTGGTTTAAATCAAAATTTAAAATAAGCATGTAAGAATTAAAAGGAAAATCGGAATAATATCCTATAATAACCCATGATAGCTTGTAAGTTATCATTAATAATTATGAAATTAATCAAACAGGGTGAGATTAATTAAAAAGGGTAGAAGTGGGCATGCACTTCAAAACAGAATGGAAAAGACAGAGGTATGTTAGTCGATTTAACAGGAGACTGCCACTAGATGGCTTACCTTCTAAGTGGGTCAATCAGTGGTTGACCTGACACATCTAGATTTCCACTATTAACAATTACATTTTAATTCAAATCATGTTTGAACCAAACTCAAAGTAAATGTAAACAGTCAAAGGCAGGGAACATTCTTTTGTTTCCCTGTAATAATATTCGCACGAGCAAAGCTGTAAATGCAAATAATTATCGAGAATTTAGACATCCAATTCAAATATACATCACAGGGGATTATAAATTAGCAATCAGAGCGCATTATCTGAAATGGCCACAGGTTGACAGCTTTGCACTCATGCAAGCTGGAATCAGAAAGCAGGGTGTACCCTGAAATTTCTAACCCACACGTTCCCTCTAGTGTTTAGATAGAGGAATTACAATTTCAATAGGACTTAGAATTTATCTGATCGTTTGTCAGGCTGATTTTCTGCATCAAAAATCACAATTAACAAACCAAAGGTTTTAATCTCTGAGGTGCTATATTAACATAGGTTGAAGAAGGATCCGTTCACTTCCAAAACACAAATGTAACAAAAACAGGAATTTTCCAACTGTTGACTCCAATAAACATTTATCAAAATAGCACTTATGATTTAAATGTTTTAGGTTTAAATTTTAGACCAGGAGTTTTTATCGTTTATTTTTTTGAATATCATGTGGTTTACCATGAATTCAATAACGATATTTAATAAGAAGGCCTTTTTACTGAATCAGAGGAACATCGCTCATGTTCAGATTTACATGTTGCAACTAATAAAAGATTTCTTCATCTTTTAATTATTCATATTAAAATGTTCTCACTGTAAAAAGATTTTGGTCTTTCTTAACAGGATACTTTTAACATTATACTGCAGATTACTTTCATTAAAAATAACAGTGACTATACTGTTAAGTTTCTATGAGTACCTAGGTGCTACTGACCAGCTTTTTGCCTCAGTCAGTTAGGAGTGAGTTCGCGTCTTGCGACTTATCTCACAAGTAACGTTACATAATTTCATAGTGGACGTGCAGAAATTATTAAAAACCATATACACAGATTGATTGCTCACAAAACGAAGTTTGAAATAGCCGCGTTCCTCCACCAAAAAATATGTAACAACAATGAGTTTTACATAGTAATTAACTCAAATGATATATAGGGAATTTGAATAATTAATCAAGAATTTGATTAATATATATCTCAGATGACAGTTACATTTAATTTTATTGATTATGAAAAATAGCTCAATTGCCAATACCAATACTAATCACAGGGCACTGTAATTTACTCATTAATATGTCAATATTACATTCTTCATATCAATTATTGTGATATCTCTTACTGTAAATTATTGCAGATCAACCCGTGGTATGTCCAGCACACCACTATAGACCTATCAATTTTCAATAAAGTTATCACGCCTTATAATTCAAGGAAAAGTATTCTCTGGCCATGAAAATATTATCCTATCCTTATGATAAATTTAGTTTCTAAATTTAGAGCTTGTAGCTAAAGACCAAAACATTTCAGTGACTCGTAATGTGAGTGGGGTGGAGTCCAAATACAATCATTTTATATATGGGTTTTTAATAATTCAACTAGTAATACATCAAACTACAAATCACACAGAGTAAATATGCGTACGAAAATACAGACAATAAACATTTCATAGTCATAACGGAATCCAAATAAAAGAGAGAGAGAGAGAGAGAGAGAGAACGAGAGAGAGAGAGAGAGAGAGAGAAGTGTAGAAAGCGAGAGAGATCACAGAATGAGCTCAGGTATGAAAATCATAGTCAGTAACTTTTGGGAAGCCAACAACAAATCAGATCATAACAACACTTTAAAGCAGCATTTAAATCTCCATAGAGAAAGTGATACTTGCAAAAGGTGTCCCATGTGAGTGGCGTGAGATCGGCGTCGAGCTTGTGAGCTTTACGCACTGTTCCCGTTGAAACAGCCATGTGCCATGAAACGGAGGCCATGTGACGCGCGTGCACGCTGCGCTTGGCGTGAGCGTGGAGCACGTGGTCCTTTGTTCTGTCCTCGCGCGGTATTTGAAAGGTTCAACAAACATTGTTCCAGAGTTCGTCTTCCTTGCGTGGAGAGGCGAATAGTTTAATAAACTTAGTAAAGAAAAGAAAAGAAAACGAACGAAACGAAAGCTTCCAAAGGAGCCATTAAAATGGCTTTTCCTCTCAGCCCCTGTGCTGAGGGGGTTCGCGCTGGGAGCGCGGCCTATGGCCGCGCGGAAACAACGTTGGAGAGCAGCGTATCCGAGAACGGGGAAGAGGAAGAAGCAAAAAGAGAGGGGTGGACCTTGTTTGGTCAATTCTTATAGCTTGAAATAGTTCACGCCCATTTTCGAGGGAGCATCCAATGAATGTCCGCGATCTGAAGCGGAGGGAAAGTTCCTTTGTCTCGGTTGAGACAAACCCCTGATGATTTAGGGCCTGTCCGATTTCATCAGGAATATTAAAGCAACTTCATTATTCCAGATTAAATACATTTTTCATTACTTTGCTCTAGATAAATGGGTCTGTCAAAGCATGACGATTAGAACAAGACTAAACATAATAGGTATATGTGATCAAAACATGAAGTTACATTAAATATGTGTAATTCTACATCTGAAAGATTTGCTTAACACATGATAACACTGCAGATGTTGGGAAACATCTAAATGTACCAAAAGGGAATACGTAATACATTTATACAGCATAAAAACTAACAGGTAACAAATTCATTCCATAGAATGCATTGGGGAGAAGATTTGGCTTCTCTCCTCTCCAGTGTGGTCGTAAACTTTACGACCTGCAAAAGTGGGGGTTGCAGAGACATGGCTCTCTTTGAGGAAGTTAAAGTGAGGAAAGACATTTCCTAAAGTATAAGCTTGCAACTTATACTCTTCACATAACAAGGATTAACCATTTTATGCAATCCATAAACATAATTAAAATACATATTAATAATAAAATGAAAGTAAGGAACTTATACGAAAAGTTCCTTTGTCTCCAGTGTTGGAAGAATTTGGGTTGGGGGTTTTCGTTTCTTCTTTGAAGCTCGCATGGGCATCGTAAATAGTTTAAGTCCAGCCAGGCTGGCATTTAGTACCAACAGTCTGAATTTATAAAACAGAATTTAACCCATGAATCGCTGACCTGCATATCTGTTACAGTAACAACATTAAAAACATCAAACATTCAAGTCCCCTGAAGTAATATGATAGATTTGTGTGAGGAATAAACCAATATATAAACTGAAAATCTTTTTGTCTATGGCCAGGTTTGAGGACTCATGTCTGCATAAAAAAAGAAAGCCCAACCTGATCTCATGAGAAAACATGAAGGATTAGTTTGAGGAATTTCAACCAGCGTTTGTTTCAATATGTAAATGAACAGTGTTTATTCTTTCTCCACATTACTCAGAAATCCCTGTTCATTTGTCAACAAAAAAAGTGTCATTTTACATCATCCGGCAGACTTTTCACAGCTTTAGGGCTTTTTTTTAAACTAAAGATCTAACTTCCATATTTTTATATCCCCACCCAAAATTGGATTAACTTTGGCGAAACTGATTGCCCAAACCCCCTTATCTCCGTTTCAGCAGATTGTATGAAAACGTTTTAATAACATCATACAAGTTCATATTAATTTGAAACTAATTCAACAAAAATGTAAAATGATTACAAACTGCTTTGAAAGTTTCTTATAAAAGAAGTAAATTATAACAGAAGTTTAATTTGGGGGTAAACTATTCACATAATATATTGTATTCTTACTGTAATATCAAGAATCACACAAACTATCAGATATAAACTTTCCAAATGTAACAGGAAGCAGTCATGTGAATAACATATTCATTACAGGTTTAAATGTACTGTAAATAATATGCGCTATATTAATTTTATTTTATTTTATTTATTATAAATATTTTACATAACAGTTTTAATTCTAAAATTGGTATAACATTAAAGCCTTGTGTCTAAATAAATTATGTTATAAATTTGAAGTTGATATGAAAAGGAATTTAGGTTCCTGTGAGATTTTATTTAGGGCGTCATACGACACACAGCCACTGGGGGTCATCAAAACTATTTTGAATTTTGCATAATGATTTTTTCTCTAGATTTCTCTGTGAATTTTACTTCTATCTCAAAATAACCACCAAATATGAAATCCTGAGACTCGGACCTTTCCAATGATATGTTTGTTGCCAAGATTATAAAAAGTTTCGTTCTAGAAGACCGTAATGCATTATATTTTATGATACTTGGCCCTGCCCACTAAGGGGGAGGTTACCGCCATTAGATTTTAAAGTACCATTTCCATGGTAAAGCAATGTCCGATTTCAAGATGGTTTTCACAGGATGAATCTTGGGCTTCTAAGCTTTCAAATGATATATGATTCATGATGATAAAAATATTAAAACATTTCATAGAGAAAAAGACAATAACAAAAAAGAGTGCCAAGCGTCCCACAGGTGGGACGGTGACAGTTATGGGGTTAATGTAAACTCTCCCTTTAGGTAAGAGTTTAGATGTTGCTGTTGTTTTAAACACTTTCAATGTGTTACATCAACAAGTATGTAGATTCCCCACTGCTTCTACAGAGGAACATCCACGGTGTTGATTAGCCTTTTGGAAAACAGACTGTTTCATCAGCGCTTTTGTTGTCAACTTGTTTTTGATGCATTATTCCCATTACTGGAATACTAAGAGCCACTGACCCTGCGAGTGTTGTGAGGTTACGAGTTGTTCTCTCTTTCTGCTTGTTCTTTGCCAACTACATCCAGTGTCTTATGTTCCCAGCTGTCTCTGTCACTTAGGGGCTCCAAGAGTTCCTAAATGTGACTCACACTCTCTATCAGTAACAGTGAGACATATAAAAGCCAGGAATGAGAGCTGATTGGAAGAGTATTATTAACCTTGCATGAATCTAGATATGCAGTCCCTAGGGGAAGAATAAGAGTTCAGGGAACATCTACACCAAGCAGAGAGTGAAGAATGACAGGGAACAGAAACAGAAATCAAGCACACTGTTGCTCACTGTTTATCTTTGATCTCAGGGGAGGGGGTGATGGAGGCACTCATATTAAACATTTTACATTAGACAAATTATACAGTTTATCACTACTGATCCAACCTATATGCTGGAGTCTGGTTGGTTGGCAGTTATAGTAAATGTGAGCTGCGGACACATGAGTCAAACAAATTTCACAGTGAACTTCTGAACTGCTTCTTTTGTGATATAATTTTGCTATATTTTCGTGCAATGGAGAAATAATTCCTCAGTCCGAATTTCACTTCAATGTGAGCTGTGTTAGATATATATTGTTAGGGATGGTTTAAAACAAGAAGTTTATCCATTATAAACAGGCTCTAGCAGCACTGTGATGCACTGAGTCTCAGAAATGTTGACCACAATGTGTTATAATAGTATAATAACTAATAGGTATAAATGAGTTGTTATGAGTGAAACATCAGACAGAATCATTCCTCATAAATTACTTAAAACAAGAAGTCAGTGTTAATATCCAAATGTTTTACAGCAGTTGTAATTATCATAAAATGCCACCATTTGAATGGCATGCATAAGCAAGGTCACATGCAAAAAGTATTTTTGAGCACTAGGTGGTAGTATAAAAGCTGTAATATCAGGCTGAGTGTGATTACAGGAGAAAGGAAGGAATGACGTCAATGGCTCGACTGGAGTCAGACAGAGTAACTTACATCTCTTGTCTGATCCAAGACGATGGATGTAGCTTGCCGCTTTCTCAGGGCCAACTGCTGTTCTTTTACATGTAATTATCAATGAAGATTCGGGAGGAGCGCGTCAGATACTTAGCCTAATCATCACAGGTGGACCACAATCAAGTAATCAATCCCACAGTATAAATATCGCTGACTTACCTCTATCCATTGACGGTTTATCAGCATGCTGGTTCGCTTCGTCAGTCACCTTATCACAGACCCAATTTTCGTACCAACGAAGAGCGCTAAACAGGGGATTTATAAGACCTGCTGCTTTTGCCGGACCCGAGATCATTTCTACCCAGCCAAACACGGCCGTCGAGCAGCATTAAGCGTCATCGCGACAGCTGCTATCCTCGCCAAGCCACACATCGTGGCCAATAGACCGTGCAACTCCGAGCTCGTCTCGCTCGATATACGATCGTGCCGCCCGAGACCGAGCTCTCGTCGAGCGCTGGATTGCAGCAGAAAGAATCCAACCACGGCTCAGCCTTTCACCACGGCGTTCCGGCCGAGTGGCAGTTTGAGGCCGCTTCCTCTAGCGGCGCAGACTAATACATTTCCAGGCGAAGACGCTAAAAAACAGGTTCTTCTTTTTCTTCATTGGATCTTTACGGCAGTTTGCATTCAAAGTGTTGCATTTAAAAGCAGTTTTGCGGCTAAAGTTTTGTTAAACTACGTCTTGACGTAGTTCCGTCTTCTTCTAGTAGCGTTTTATGGCGGTTTTGGCAAACCAACGTAAAGGTGCATTACCGCCACCCGCTGATCCGGGGTGTTGATCCCGCATAGATTTGGACTACAGATACACCGTTCCGTCGGATGATGATGCCACTTTTTAACCACGAAGCCAAAGGCATTAGGATAGATTATTGTAATGCCTCGTTCTCAGGCCTTCCAGCTAAATCGTTGAGCAAGCTTCAGTATTCTGCCGCACGCTTGTACTTCTCCTCGCGAACACATTACACCGGTTCTTTCACAATTACACGGGCTTCCCGTAAACGTGAGAATTGATTTTAAAATTTCTATCTTAACATACTAGGCACTTCATGGGACTGCTCCTGAGTATCTTTGTGAACTCATCAGTCCTTATATTCCATCACGCTCTCTTCGCTCTCTCTTTCACTTCACCAGCCGTAATTTGAGCTAAAGACCATGGAGGAAAGAGCCTTTTCATATAAAGCCCCTAAGCTATGGAATGTACTTCTTCTACACGTTAGATATGCACCTATGTTGGGCGATTTTAAAAAGTTGATTAAGTCACATTTATCCAAGACTGTCTGTCTTTAATGAATTGTTGTATTGCTTTTGTTGTATTGTCTCTGGATAAAAGTGCCTGCTAAATGCTTAATTTAAAATTTTAATTTCCATGCAAGTCTTCTGGTAGGACCAAATCATTTAGGGACCTATTTTACCATTCACTGGCGTGATCACTCAAAATTAATCTAAAACGCATCTGCCCTCGTGTTTAGATGCAGGATAGCAAGCGTGAGTAAAATTACCATCGCCTTTTAAGGACCGTAATCCGAAAAAACCGGAAAGTAAATCTCTTTAGAAACCACTTGGAAGCGAATAGCACATAACTGCTGTTAACCCATTTGCTGCAAGCATCGCCAACGGCCCCAGTCTACGTTTCATTTTCACAGCACGTTAAACATCACTCTCTTACTTGATCTGGATAAACCGCGCATCAATTGAAGTCCAAAGACTTTGGCTTTTATATTTGACCAATATTTCGCTAAAACATAATTCCAGTGATTAATTTTCCATCATGTCAGGAAAACTATTCCTATTCCTGAACGGTAAACGTCAAAGTGTTAGCTCGTGGACAAATGTTGATCATGGATCTAGTCAGAAAGAATCATGAACAGAAACATCTTTATTTTGGGTATATAATTTCTGCCTCCATGCCAAAAATGGGGGGTGTCTGGTAAGGGGTTAACGTTACTGCTATAATCATGTCTTTCGGTACAACGCCTTACAAGACTAAAAAACATGCTCAATCGTTTCCAAAGGCCTCTGTTTCCACAGTCCATAATACAACGTGAAAACAGCGTTCCAAACGTATACGCTCGGGAGTCCGTCTAAAGAGCCCGGAGGCCAAATGAGAGGAAAGATGCTTTTCCAACAAGAACATAATAAGGTGGACAAGGCCTGAGGAATTGTCAAATCAGGCAACAAATTGCTAAGCTGGTAACACAGTAGGCTACCCATCCATTTTTAGCTTGCCCCATCAAATATTACTAACACTTTTTACTCTTCCCACAGCCAACATCTACAGCAGCCGAAGCAAGTAGCCTTTTATGTACCTCCTCACTGCCGCAGCGGTGTCTGCTCCCGCAGGAGCCTTTCCTTTATCTCCCCACTGCCGCTGCAGTGTCTGCTCCCGCAGGAGCCTTCCTGTATCTCCCCACTGCCGCTGCAGTGTCTGCTCCCGCAGGAGCCTTCCTGTATCTCCCCACTGCCGCAACAGTATCTGCTCCCGCAGGAGCCTTTCCCGTTCTCCCCACTGCCACAGCAGTGTCTGCTCCCGCAGGAGCCTTTCCTATACCTCCTCACTGCCGCGCAGTGTCTGCTCCCGCAGGAGCCTTCCTACACCTCCTCACTGCCGCGCAGTGTCTGCTCCCGCAGGAGCCTTTCCTATACCTCCTCACTGCCGCGCAGTGTCTGCTCCCGCAGGAGCCTTCCTACACCTCCTCACTGCCGCGCAGTGTCTGCTCCCGCAGGAGCCTTTCCCGTTCTCCCCACTGCCGTAGCAGCGTCTGCTCCTGCAGGAGCCTTTCCTACACCTAAATATATAAAAAAAAAAAAAAAAAAAAAAAAAAATACCACACATCACCTCCGCCTAAAGGCATGCCATGCATCCGAGGTTGCGGTGATAGCTTCATGTATCGACAATAGCCAAGACGATATTAGGCCCATTTTCCAACCAACGTTTTTTTTATAATAATCATTAGGTGGCCTACCTTAAATCGGCTATCAAACCGCTCCGTTATCCCATCTCAGCACTGCATTTCCCGCTCGCCCGTGCTCTCAAAGGATGATGTGAGCCCGTAGGTTTAAAAAAAAAAAAAAAAAAAAAAAAAAAAAAAAATTCACTGGACAAGCGAGATGACCGTAGTGCCGACTACATGAACTAGCAGTATTTAAATATAGTATTTATACTTAATACCAGCGTATCAGTACGTCTGAAAGTATATTTTTTGATTATTGGTGATTCCATAGGCTCTTTTCGTGCACCTGCATGGTCAAAATGGTAAATAGTAAGCTCAGACAGTATAAAGAATCTTTCTCTTACTCCACCCATGCACGATTACATCGTCGATATGTACCATCGATCTCACGTGCTGACAATGACCACATCGCCGATACATGGCACCTATTTGGGGTACACTGGCACAGGAAATCCAATTTATTTTTGCAAGCTTAATTTCGGATACTATGACTGCACCAAGATTTTTTCTGACTCATTATCGGAAGCAGCTCATTGGATTTGCTAAACAATTATTCAAGTAAGCCTCACAGCGTCTACCCTCGTAGACAAATAAATCATCTTTAGTATCGAACTCCCTGCCAGGCCCTGCAAGAGGGCTCCCGGTTGAACCAACCTTTGCCTTCTCCATTCAACTATCAGCAAAGCTTTCTCGTTTGACATCGCAAGTATTAAAATCCTGCCAGATGCTTTCCCACTTAAGCAATCTTGGACTTTCCATCCGACCACCAGCGAAGCTTACCCGATTAAAATAGGCCGATTAACCAAAAAAAAAAAAAAAAAAAAAAAAGACATTTACCTATCGAACACCAATGAGTACATTGCAGCCCAAACAAATTTTCCCTCCGATGGCAAGATGTACCCATCCAATACCGCAAGTTACGTTTCGCCAAACACTAACGGGCTCTTCGCAGATAAAACAATCTAAATTTTCCCTCCGATGGCTGGAGAGACTACCCATCTGGTGTCGCAAATTTTAATAAATATAATGAATAAAAATAAATATAGAAAATAAATAAATTAATAAATAAAAAGACACCGGATGCTGGCCATAGCCTCCCGACCAGATAACCTTACCTTTTTCAATCCTATGGCCGGCAAGGCTTCTCTCTTCGATGCCAAGAGCTTGAGCTCCCATCGGATGCTGACGAGAGCCTCCCGGCCAGACAACCTCACCTTTTCCATTCTGCGGCCAGCAAGGCTTACCCGTTCGTTGCCAGGAGCTCACACTCCATTCGGACGTAGGTGAAAGCCCCCGGCTACCTGCTTTGCCATTCTGTCTTACGTACGGAGAGGTTTACCCATCCAATGCACGGAGTCAGGGCTCCCATTGAATGTAGGTGAGAGCTTCCCGGCTAGACAACCTTACCTTTTCCGTCCTTTGGCCAGCGAGGCTTAACCGTTCTATCCGGGAGCTAAGCTCCTGTCGGACGAAGGTAAGAGCCTCCCGGCCGGACAACCTTTTCCGTCTTTCAGCCAGAGAGGTTTACCCGTTCGATTCCTGGAGCTAAGCTCCTATCGGACGTCGGTCCGAGCCTCCCGGCTAGACAACCTGACCTTTTCCACCCTCGGCCAGTGAGGCTTACCCGTCCGATGCGAGTGCTCCCATCGGACGCTGGCGACAGCCTCCTGGCCAGCCAACCACGACCTTACCGCGTGGTTTAGGTTACAAACCTACAAGCAAGCTGTTCAAATGCTGCAAGTACCAAACACACAATAAACTCTCCTTCCTTCCTATGGTCGCCAAGGCTAACCCGTCTCTTGCCGGGAGTAGCAAACTCCCTTAAAACGCCGACGACAGCCTAACGACCACACAAACTTACCTTTTCCATCCTACGGCCTGCGAGGCTCACCCAGTTTTGTCCCCGCCGGACGCTGGCAAGAGCCTCCTGGCCACCTATCGTTACCTTTTCTGTCCGCCATCCGGAGAGGCTTACCCGTTCGATGCGTGTGCTCCCTTCGGACGCCGGCGAGAGCCTCCCGGTTAGACAACCTTACCTTTTCCTTTTCTATGGTCAGCGAGGCTTACCCGTTCGATGTGTGTGCTCCCTTCGGACGCTGGCGAGAGCCTCCTGGACAGACTTGCTTTACGTTTCCACTCTACGGTCGGCGAGGCTTACCCGTTCGATGTGTGTGCTCCCTTCGGACGTCGGTAACAGTCTCTCGGCCATGCAACTTACCTTTCCATTTGACGGTAGGCGAGGCTTAACCGTCCGACGCTACGAGTCTCGTCCTCTCGCCAAATCCTGCAAAAAAAAAAAAAAAAAAAAAGCTACCCTCAGCTACTCTCACATCTTTTAACCCCGTCTGGCGAGGCTTACCCGTTCGATGTTCTGAGTTAGAGGCCCCATCGGATGCTGCGAGAGTCCTCCCAGTCGGGTTTTCCTTTCCAACCCTCCCCGTCTGCCGAGGCTTACCCGTCTGTCGCGTGTGCTCCCTTCAGACGTCTGGCGAGAGTCTCCCGGACGGGCCTATGCTTGCCAGCCGCAAGCGAGTCTCATCCATCCGATGCCGTGAGTCGGGATCTCCCTTCGGATGTTGCCAGAGTCCTCCTGGTCGGCTAGCCCAAAAGGCCAAAAAGCTCCAGTTGAGCATCGGCCCGAGCCCTACCGACCGGGCGCCAACAACCACGTAGTTCACTAGCTGCAGCCGGTAGGGCCTACTCTCCCAACTCCCATGTCGCTCCCTCCGGAGTACGTAGGCCCTTCCAGCCTGCCAACGAGATGACTTCTCAGAAACCAAATCAGCCCCCGCCAGTACTCTGCTTTTATGGGGGGGCATTCTTTAAACTGGCGGCTGTCCTCTTGTACATTTGCCTTTTTGGGGGGTACTCTAGTTTCGGGCAATTCCCGAGCTCGGAGCCCTTCCCCGGACAGCACGCCAAATACGCATACCATACCTCAGCTAATTATATGTAAGCGTGAACTAGTGAAATGTAATTATCAATGAAGATTCGGGAGGAGCGCGTCAGATACTTAGCCTAATCATCACAGGTGGACCACAATCAAGTAATCAATCCCACAGTATAAATATCGCTGACTTACCTCTATCCATTGACGGTTTATCAGCATCCCTCCTCCACCCCATCTCCTCACTTCAAGTTCACTTTACAATATACGGGGAAGGGGGGGTACCCTAGTTTCGGGCAATTCCCGAGCTCGGAGCCCTTCCCCGGACAGCACGCCAAATACGCATACCATACCTCAGCTAATTATATGTAAGCGTGAACTAGTGAATGAAAACACTCCCAAATTGGGTTACAATTGATTGGGCTCATGATGAATTTCAATGCAGTGTGTTTCCTCTAACAAATACAGTGGATACATATTAGTGAATGACTCAGTTTGACCAGTGACTGGAAAATAAAAGTGTTCTTGCATAAATTCAAGTAATACACCCTCAGCTAGAACTCTGTCCTCCCTTATCAGAATGTAATGAATGTATTTAATGAATGTATAGGTCTCATTAAAGATGTTTAGAAGTAATTTTGTCTTACCATTTCCCAGGTAAAATGAAATTTTGCCCATTAGAGGTCTTTTGTAAACAAATTGGTGTATTTAGCTTTATGATGTAATTTCAAGATGAGAGTGTATTGGCAAGTTTTGTTATTGCGTATGGTAATCTTGTTTTGTACTGATACAAAATGTAAAGTTTATATTATGTTCAGAATTTTCATGTTCATATTATAAAAGTACTTTGTATTCTCCAGATATATACACTACAGTTCAAAAGACTGGGGTCAGTCAGATTTTTTTAAAAAGGAATAGTTCACTTTTAGAATAAAAATTTACTCACCCTCCGTGACATATAAGAAGAAATTAGAGGTTCCTCTTCAGGAACTCGAGCTGCGTCGAAAAACACTATGGGGAACACCTTTTGCGTGAGTGACTCTGAATATTGTGTGCAATCTGTCCAATGGAACGGTGTGATGTCACAGGCGGGGTGATGTAGCGACCAGGAAGCTATAAAAGCACGTGCCGCACAGCTGGAATCAGCTTCAAATCTTTCAGCAAGCACTCTGTGTGTGCATGTCATTTTGTCTTGTCAGTCTTATTTATTAGTATTTTGTTGTTTTTCACTATTAGCTTTTTAGATTGTGTGTTCCTCCCTGCCTGCTTCATTTCGAACGGGGAAACACAGTCTGTGCATGGTCTGCCTGGGGTCGAAGCATGCTGAATCGGCTCTCGAGGGGGC
The DNA here is from genome assembly GCF_003368295.1 of Carassius auratus. Taxonomy (NCBI): domain Eukaryota; kingdom Metazoa; phylum Chordata; class Actinopteri; order Cypriniformes; family Cyprinidae; genus Carassius; species Carassius auratus. The sequence continues at coordinate 5,171,884 of NC_039287.1, forward strand.
AGACTGTCCGCAATGTGAAAGATTGTCAATGCGGGCACTTCGATCCCGGAGGATCCTTTTCGAGAAAGGAGCCTTCGCCAGCGTTCTCCACGGTGCTGGCCACGCTTCTGCCGAGGCAGAACGGCAGCTGCACTCGTGGAGTTCGCAGGTGGATCTGCTAGAGGGAATGGAGATGGGCGGGTCCCTATATTCGTCCTTATCTGCAAGATCATGCACACAATCCCTGGATTCAGAAGAAAACTCTTTCTTCCCCCTGGGGAGAGGGATTGACACTTCACCTCTCCTCTAAAGAGGAGGTTGATGTGGAGAGCGTCATTGGGGATTCGCTACCCCAATCTCAGGGTCTCAGATCTAATCTCACTCCTCAACGGCTCTCCATGGGAGATTCCGATCAGGACATATCTACTCTCACAGCCGCAGGGCATGATATTTCACCCTCGCCCAGAGTTTGGAAACTGTGGGTGTGACCCCTGAGGGGGTACAGCTCATAGCATCTGGTCTCTCAACCGAGGTTAAGACCATCCTCCAGTCCAGAGCTCCCTCAACGAGGACACTGTATGCCCTGACGTGGAAACTCTTCACCTCATGGTGCAGATTGACCCTGTTAACTGCCCAGTTGGTATAGTTCTGGAGTTTCTACAAGCTAGGTTCTCTGCAGGGTTAACCCACTACACCTTAAAAGTTTACGTGGCTGCAATTGCGGCCTACCCTTCGGTGGCCAGTCAGCGTTTTGTACTCCCTTTCGGGAGCCTGACCAGAAAAAAACTTAATTGTATGTGTCCAGTTCAAGTGCTGGACACATATGCCACTGAGCTGCCTTGTGGATAAAATCGGACCAATTGCTTGTGTGATATGGTCACCCCAAGAGGGGCTTTCCTGCATCTAAGCAGACCCTTAGTTGTTGGATAATCGAGGCTATAGACCTGACCTATGAGTCCTTTGGTCTCCCCTGGCTGATGGGAGTCAAGGCTCACTCTACACAGGGTATTACAGCCTCTAAGGCCTTCTTAGCAGGTGTGTCCATGCTGGACATCTGCAATGCTGCGGGGTGGTCCACGCCCTCCACCTTTGCAAGATTTTATGATCTAGATATGCGAGCCACTCCCAGCTCTTCTGTTCTCTCACCTTAGCTGTGCTATTCATACACACACTAGGTAGGAATTTGGAAGTCTGGCAGCATGGGCACCTCGTTCCCCATATCGTTTCGACGCAGCTCGAGTACCTGAAGAGGATGTAACTGTGGTTCCTCGAGGGAACGAGATGCTCCGTTGAAACGCTATGGGGAACAAGGTGCCCACGCCGCCAGACTTCATGTGTAATCTTGAGACGTTTTTGAGGAAAACATTCCAGGACTTTTCTCAGGATAATGGACTTCAATAGTGGCCAACAGGCTGGAGGTCCAAACTGCAGATTCAATGCAGCTTAAAGAGCTCTACACAATCCCGGCTGAGGAATCTTATCTAAGCCGAGGGTCTTATCTAGTGATATGATTGCTCATTTTCTTAAAAAAAAAAAAAAAAAAATTGTATATACTTTTTAACCACAAATGCTCGACTTCACACATTACATAATCACGTTGGAAATGTAACAGTAAAAACTGTGATATTATGAAATATTCTTACAATTAAAAATATCTTTTTCTATTTGAATATGTTATATAATGTAATTTGTTCCTGTGATGACAATGGAAGGTTTTTTATTTATTTATTTATTTATTTATTTATTATTATTATTATTATTATTACAATGTCACAGTGGATTTCAAAAGTTTTTACTGTAACAATGTGCGTTAACAGCATTCAAAGTTAATTACTTCCACGTATACTTCAATTTTAAATCCTAGATTTTCAATGTGACAGATCCGGCTTTAAAAATTTAAACAACCGAAATTTTCTCTAGAGATACTTTGATGCCATTTAAATCTAAGTTTATTGACATTAAACGATAAAACGTTTATGTTTTGCAGGAGAAAAGAAGTAGAAGTAGACATAGAATTTGTTGCCTAGCACTGACCTCTAGTGGTCAACAGCACACACCTCTCTTTCCAGTTTACAACCATTTAAATCAACAGAAATTGAATTATATATCATTCTCATATCAATTTAAGTTGCTTCTGTGGGTAGTTTGTCTTTTAATCTATTGATGCAATACAATTAGCATACAGACAAAAAAAGAGCAACGTTTAAACTTGATTACTGAAGCCTCCAGATGCCATTTACCCTTAGTGTAACATGGTTGAAAAGATATTATCAAGCCAACTGACCAAGCAACTACTCTGTCCTACGGGATTTCAGAGAGAGGACAAAGCTTTTGCCCTAACTGCTGAGAAAGTCTGGTTTCTGATTACCAATGCCTAACGCAGCTCAGTTTAGAATGAATAGTCATCTTTGTGTGTGTCATATACACACATATCATGTGGAAGAAAATCTGCTGGGTTTGTTTGGTGACCTTTTGGCTTGTTGACACTGCACAGATGGCTCTTTAGCATTGGGAAAATATCTTAAGATGAATTTGTCATCTAAAATTTTGTCTTGTGTCATTTTCAAAAGCTTTAAAAGTATCAGCTATCACAATGGAGTCAATCACCAGCTCTTTGCTCTCTCTCTAAGGTGGTTAAAGCAGAGGGACCATGTTGCCCTTTCGGCTTTGAAATCAGAGGGGAAATGCCCTTTACAATTACTCAGTGACCTTTATGTACTGGAGGCTAGATAGCTTTCATCACATTGACTATTGTAATCAATGTACACAACTCAAAGGTACAAACTCAACTGGACAATGTTGTAGACTCCCCAGTGGGTGTGACAGTAACACACAAATGCGAAAAATGTGTGCTTCTTGTAGTGTTCTTCAAGAAGTAAACTTTAACCAAACAGTCATGGGCATAAATTTAATCTGACAGTTGAGAGGGACAATAAACATCACATTTCTAAAGAACAATTTTTGAAGGGGACACAGAGATGCTTTGCCTTAAGGACAAATTGGCTTGATATGAGGACTTTTTGTACTTACTCAGTGTTTTGTTGCACTGAAAATCATCTTATGTCTGTTTTTCTTTTCTCTGTTATTTTATCTGGCCAACAACACAAAGTTGTTTAAATATGAGTTAGGTTGATAGGTTCACCAGATGGTCATATTATAATTATTCAATTATCTTGCATCCTCCACCTAGTATTTTAGGGCAACCCTCAGATGGGGTAGGTCCTGAATCCTCCAGGTAATTGCATTTCATATAAATTTAAACTATTATACTGTTTAATTTAATTAAATTAATTTAATTTAATTTAATTTAAACCGGTTGAACAGCTCTGGTGATCTTATCCAAAGTTAGTCAATTGTTTTGAGTGAATCCCAAACTGAAGCACAAGGTTTCCTTTTTGCTCATCTATCTGATTCAGCCAACATGTAAATCTCCAATCTCCCAAATTAATATATATGGTAGTCCAAAACTAATACATTTAATTTTCAGTTACTGTAATGAATTTAATTATTTCTGTAACATGTAAGTCTTTTTAAAAGTATGCTATAATGTGTACTTCACAAGTGTGTAACTAACACTCATGATAACTGCCTATGGGTGGTCAATGGGAGATTCATATGTTGAATGAATCAGATAGATGAGCAAAAAGGAAACCTTGTGCTTCAGTTTGGGATTCACTCTAAACAACTGACTCACTTCGGATAAGACCACCAGAGCTTCCCAAACTGGTTTTCTTCAGGATCTTATTTTTTTTTCACCATTTGAGCCAACACAGCACCACTAATGGAAATTTGTTGTAATTATGTTGTTGTAATTCATTAACCTAATACTACCCTACTGTGTCAGCTCATACTGCCATTATAAGACACAATCAAGATCAGACTCAATATCGAACCTTGCAGAAACAAGATATTTTATATCGTAATTTACTGAATATTTTTATACTCAGACGATACTCCAGGAATCCTTTATAGAACAGGAAACATGTCATACAATATAAATAAAATGACACCTAATTAACTAATTAAAAAATTATGAATTTCTAAGATAAGCATAACCAGAGGAAATCATTGTCTCTATTAGAGAAATGAATGGGGGGGGGGGGGTGGTGTCTTGTATTATATTTTTGGTTGTGCTTCTTGATGCTTATTTGCTTCCTCAATGCTCTTTCCTTCAAGACCTACAAATTGATCGAAGACCACCATCATGAAGGACATATTAATTTAGTAAACCTACTGTGAGGCAAGGAATGAGGAGAGAGAAAGCTTCCAGTGAAGACTGGAGTTGGGAAACACATGTATACTTCCTAGACTAATGTGTTCAATAATAATAGCACTTTATTTACAGCTCTGTTCCATGTGTAAATACTACTGTACTTATAGTAGTAATTATAGTAACTTGGTACTAGGTACTAACCCTGCACTACCCCTAAACCTTAACCCATGTACAGTAGTTACCTTATACTACCAGTACTTGCTTGGGTATGTACACTTTATGTACACTGTCAGTATATTTACTGTTAAAAAAAGTGTAACCAATAATTCTGTACACTACTGGCAAAAATAGAAATAACTTTTAATTTGCATCTTTGTTGTTTAAATCAACTGTAAATTGGTATATTTCAACAGCACATCTTGCTTTATTCTACATTTTTCACCAGCTACATACATACCTGTGCACAGTGAGGTATTTCAGCAGTGCAAAGTAATGGTTTATTGAATTTTTACATGATATATTACAGTATTTAATTGTATTATAATTTTTTTACAACACAATGTGTATATATATATATATATATATATATATATGTGTGTGTGTGTGTGTGTGTGTGTGTGTGTGTGTGTGTGTGTGTGTGTGTGTGTGTGTGTGTGTGTGTGTTATAAAACAGTGTTATAAGTTATATATATTATTATAAACAATATACATAACTGAAAAAAAAGAACAGACTAACTGTGTTTTGGAATCATTTTGAAATACTTTTTTTGGTTATTTAATTACTTTAGTGAAAATAAATTCAAGTCAAGTCACATTTATTTATATAGCACTTAAAAGAATACGGATTGTGTCAAAGCCACTGAACAACATTCATTAGGAAAACAGTATCTCAATAATGCAAAATGCCAGTTAAAGGCAGTTCATCATTGAATTCATTGATGTCATCTCTGTTCAGTTTAAATAGTGTCTGTGCATTTATTTGCAATCAAGTCAATGATATCGCTGTAGATAAAGTGACCCCAACTAAGCAAGCCAGAGGCGACAGCGGCAAGGAACCGAAACTCCATCGGTGACAGAATGGTGAAAAAAACCTTGGGAGAAACCAGGCTCAGTTTAGGGGGTCAGTTCTCCTTTGACCAGACAGAACCAGTAGTTCAATTCTAGACTGCAGCAAAGTCAGATTGTGCAGAAGAATCATCTGTTTCCTGTGGTCTTGTCCCGGTGGTCCTCTGAGACAAGGTCTTTATAATGTAAACAGTAACCGTAATACAATCAGTAATAAATACAAAACTATTTTTAAAACATTTTAGTGCAAAATCATCAGTAATCATTCACATGCCACACGAGCGAAAATATTCACCTCAGCTAAAACAAAAGGAGAAGGTGTGAGGAAAGGAAAACAGGATTGCACAATTGTAATCAAATGGGTATACTTTGTTTTGATGGTCAATTTTACACACTTGTTACTTTCTATCTTTGAAACTATATGTCAGCTCTGCTCTCATTAGAGTATTAGCAGGGTGTTAAGAAGTCTGTTGGGGGACCATCAAAATAAAGTGTTACCAATCAAACCCTCAACCTCAACCAGTCAAGCTTCTTTCCCTCTTCATAATGATCTACACATCATGTGAGGTTTGATGGGTGGATATACAGCTCCCAGTTCCACCGGTGTTATTCTGTTATCTTTAACACTGTTACTGCACTTGCTGATAACAGTAACATTTATGATCACCGAGGAGTTGCTCTTCCGTCTAGAATACAAGAGACCCTGAAAAACTCCTTGAGCTCTCTTCCTGAAGTGGCTCCCTACAATGACGTACAAGAAAGGGTTTATAGCGCTATTGCTATACCCTAAATAAGTAGCCAGCTGGTTGCCTATTTGCAATATGTCCTCCCAGAGACACCCAGAAAAGAGCTGAAAGTAGTGAAGAGTTTCTAGGAACCGGAACAACTGAAAGGGTGTCCAGCAGAGGAGAAACACGACGAGGACCGCCAGAACCAGCCGAGCGGCCTTCCTCTCCATTTGAACTCTCGGTTGAATCACCAGACCACGGTTTTTAAGCGCTTTGACCGTGTGAAAAGTACAAAGTGAAATAATTGGCATCGGAACCAGGAATCCAATCAAGTTTTTTGTTAGGTTCCATTGGAGCACCCAGGCTGGGTGAGGGTATTGTAGATAACAGGCATCCACCCCTATGAGTGGAAAGGAACCTACTCTTCGGAAGAGCAGAGTTGGGAGGCTAAACATGAATCCCACCACCCAAATCACCACACAGATACGCTTGGCCCATTTGGGGCTTCTGAGCTTACTGGGATTCATGGGTTTGGCCAAGGCGAGGTAGCGGTCCATGCTGACTAACACTAGGAAGAGTATGCTGCAGTAGTAGTTCATCGAAATGGCAGTGTTGATCACCTTGCAGAGCAGCTGACCAAAGTTCCACTGATAGCCATGGGCGATGGTGACCGTCCAGAAGGGCAAACACAGGACCATAATGAGGTCTGCAGCTGCCAGGTTGCCTAGATACACATCAGCTACGGTGCACGGCTTCCGCTGGAGGCAGAACACGCAGAGGACCAGAATGTTGCCCACCACTCCCAGGATGCTGATAAGAGCCAGGAACGGAGGCTGGAGAGACGACAGCCATATCCAGGCGACTGTGTCATTGCAGGGGAGGTTTGATGAATTTAGTTCCATTGGGACACTGTAAAATGTTCATTGATATTGTAGATTAGCATGCGATTTAAACTGATTTTAGACGTACACTGAAAAAAAAAATACTTCAGTCTTTTAAAGTATAGTTTACTTCAGTGTGTTGCTTGCTGTTTCTTTGTAATTAATAGTGAAATTCACTAGCAATTCAGAGTGAACATTATTTCTACATATTTTTTTTCCCCCAGTGAAGATCAAAAAGGCCAATAAAAATATACATGAGCAACTTGGTAAAAAAAAATAAAAAATAAACTTGATTTATAAGTATAAAATAAAGTGCAGGATTTACTTTGAAACCATTTTCACTTCAAATAAATTTTCATTTCTAATTCATTTCACAAATAGAAAGAAATAGCAATTGAATGCTTGACATTTTGAAATAGAAAGACTGATTTTATTGTAAAAGGTACAATAATCCTTATTTATTAATTCATTGATTCATTAATTGTATTATGTATTTATTGTAAATGTATTTATTCCAATCTTAAGCCTGTCCTTTCTTCCTAAATTGATGAAGTTTGACGTTTCCTTCATGTTTGGCAAGCAAAATCAACCGGACTGTGAAAGCAACTCAAAGAATGAATGGGAGTCATTTGTTGGAAGGGATCCATCTGGCGAAGCAAAACCTGGAAATTCCATGTTTGTAAAAGGCAGAATATTAACAAAATGTGTCGCGAAAAAGTTAATCTCAGTTTTGGATTCTGTTTTACACTTATGCACTTTGCAGATGTTTTTATCCCAAAAATAAAAGATTGAATAAAACCCAGAACTTTGGCCTTGCTAGCACCATGCTGTAATGTTCCAACAATTACTTTTATTGTTATTTAACATGTGCTGTTTGAAAATAACCATTATTATTAAAGTCACAATGACTTGTAAGAATCTCTCCTACCTTTCATGTTAAGTGGCAGCTCCAGATTATAGATCCAGATCTGTTTACTCCCGATGGGTTGTCTCGCTGAATCTTCTCCAACTAGACGCTGGTCAGATCAGACAGACTCTCTTATAAACGCATAATGAGGCTGTCGTCAGTGGATGCCTGGATCTGTTCTCATTTTCCGTTTGTCATGCTCTGGCTGTCTTTCGCCTGTGTAAAATACTTGCACTGTTACGAAGCGGATATGAAGATAAAGATTATGACTCAAGCGTGATGCTGGCTTTTTAACAAATCTTCAGCTCATGACACAGCAACTTTAGATAAGCCAAATATTCCAGAATGATTTCACAATATTCTGCCTTTTCTCAAATTACTTCTCGAATGCATCACTTTATAGACTGAATTTTTTTAATCAACATTTATGGAAATATTTGTAGTAAACCAAATAAACACACATGTTGAGTTGGCAACATTGTAAAAAAAAGTCTGAATGACACTTAATGAGTTGGCAAAGACAAGCATCATAGCAGCATACATGCGATTTCAGGTCTGACTGAGCAACTTGTATATCTGTGCTGCTTGTGCTGTAATTATTATTATTATTATTTATTATTTATTTCAGATTTGGTGAAAAGAACCCGTTTAAAACAATGATTTGTTCATGAACCAGACATCACTCCGGACCGTTTCCTGAGGCTCTGGATTAAAGGTTATAATGTTGAAAATAGTGTTTTGTTTTTTGCACAGACCAATTGTTTTACCGCATAGTTTTCTGGTACTTTCTAGTAGAGTTTGATAATAATAAAAATGATAAATAAAATATATAAATAAAATAACAACAACAGATATACTATATCTATGCTCAGCAAAATTGCAGAGTTACATTCTTCTTTCTACTTTTTATAAAAGCAGGTCATGCAGACAGTCTGTGCTGTAATCAGCACATCCAGCTCTCACCTGAGATGGATTGCTTAATTAAAGCTGGTGGCAACAACACTTTTGAGGGAGGCTCAGATGAGGTCATGGGTATGGGTGGTGGTGGGGGGGACAGGAAGCCATCGGTATGTTATCTGGATCCCTCATCAAGCCAGTTGCCACTGTTTGTTTCAAGCTCTTTATCTGAAATCATCACATTGTGCACTTGAAAGGAATTGCAGAAGAACAGGTGTTTCAGCTCTGTTTTGATTGTGAATGTCATTTAGACTCTTGATGAAAAGTCCCACTATCTCTCAAAAGCAAATAACATCACATCCAGGTCACCACCTGTTTAAACCTCCTTTAATCATCTGCTCTCTTGCAGATGGTACAGATCCTTAAGAACAAAGACCACAAGAGTAAAGGACAATTTCTTTCAGTTGCAATCCAGACTTTAAAATCAAAAATGCAATAATGCACTAAATTAATTAATGCTCTTTGTTGTGGTTATATGGTTATATATTTCAAACATCAGTCAGGAGAAGTGCTCTTAATTTGGTTGCATGCAAATCAAATGATAATAAATGCTCTCAATTAAATTTTCATTTAATCAATTTCAGAAATTAACATTTGATGATCCTGCTTCTGCTCAAGCACTGAAACATACAATGTTTGAGAATAGAGAAGAATACAGACAGAAATAGAAAAACCATGAGAGAGCAAAAGCCAAACTAAAACAGGCCGATTTCTTGCCATCAACAATCTAGGACTAGGTCAGGGGTAGGTAAATTCGGGTCTAGAGAGCCACAGTCCTGCAGTGTTCGGCTCCAACCTTGAAAAAAAAAAAAACCCTCACCTGCCTGTAGCCTGAAGACATCGATTTGGGGCTTGATTAGGGTTGAAGCTGAACTCTGCAGGACTGTGGCTCTCTAGGACCGATCTTGCCTACCCCCGGGACTAGGTCCTAACTATTACTGTAAATTATATATTTTTAACAATTTATATAGGAATGCAACAAGAGCAGATATAAATCATCCAGTTGTGTAAGTTTTCCTACTGCTTTAAACAATCTCTGGAGAGTTTCTGTGTAATGTCATGGGCGATTGCTTAATGTCTGGTATGTGGATAACACAGCTGGCGTCAGACAGTGAGAAACGGTGAACCTGAGTAACGAGGCCCACAGAAAGGCTGTTTTGCAAATCAATATTACTATGGTAATGTTATATATTATTATATAACAGCTAATTCCATGATAAATTTGACTGGCCTAATGATTTTGAAAGATAATTGTAAAACAGCACTGATATTCAGTTTCACTTCAGTTTCCTGGTTTGCAATTTTTGTATATTTGCTTGCTTCACTTACATAGGCAATGTAAGTTTTCAATTTACAGTCAAAAAATTGATAAAAAAATAAAAATAAACTAATCTTAGCAAATGTATTGGAGACTTGAACACTTTTAAATGAGATGTACACGTGCAGCTAAATAAATTAGAATGTCATGGAAAAGTTTATTTCAGTAATTCAACTAACAAATTGTGAAATTCAATGCACACAGACTGAAGTAGTTTAAGTATTTGGTTCTTTTAATTGTGATGACTTTGGCTCGCATTAAAAAAAAAAAAAAAAAAAAAAGTTTTGAATTACATTTGGAAACCAAGGTCCTAGAGTCTGGAGGAAGGGTGGAGAACCTCATAGTCCAAGTTGCTTGAAGTCCAGTGTTACGTTTCCACAGTCTGTGATGATTTGGGGTGCAATGTCATCTGCTGGTGTTGGTCTATTGTGTTTTTTAAAAACCAAAGTCAATTGGAGCACTTCATGCTTCCTTCTACTTACCAGCTTTTTGAAGATGCTGATTTAATTTTCCAGCAGGATTTGGCACCTGTCCACACTGCCAAAAGCACCAAAAGTTGGTTAAATGACAATGGTGTTGGTGTGCTTGACTGGCATCAAACTCACCAGACCTGAACCCCATTGAGAATCTATGGGCTACTGCTGAGAGGAAAGTGAGAAACAAGAGACCGAAAAATGCAGATGAGCTGAAGGCCACTGTCAAAGAAACCTGGACTTCCATACCACCTCAGCAGTGCCACAAACTGATCACCCCTGTTTGTTCTTGTGAGCTCAGGGTGTTTGTTTTTGTTTTTTACTTTTTCTTTTTCTTTTTTTTTTAATTGAATATGTGAAAATTCCTCATTACTGAGCTAAATCTTCCCCCAAGGCCCTTGACACAACCCTGAAAACAAAGTTACACACACAGACACATTCTCAACAATAATCCTCCTGGCTGTTTCAGTCTGAGCATTCTTTTTGTAGATACACAGACACACATCACTGACTCATGCACATAAAACATCAAAGGAACAAGAATGAATCCTCATGTTTTGTTGATATATATATATATATATATATATATATATATATATATATATATATATATATATATATATATATATATATGTGTGTAAGGAAGAAAAAAAATTCTGACTATTGCGATCAAAAACCAATATAAAACATAAAATAACACAGAGAATAGGAAATAACATTTGTTGTAAATAATACGCAAATGTTTTACAACCTCATCAACCAACATGAACACTAGGACTTAGGTCAGTGAATTAATATTTTATTATTATTATTATTAGTAGTAGTAGTAGTAGTAGTAGTAGTAGTTTTAACAAATGAATCACTTTTTTCTGTTATTAGTCGTAACTATTATTAAAATGTAGTCATGCATATATTTATATATTGAATCACAAAATGAATTAACAAATTTAGAAAATATGCTGTTTTCTATATATTTATATATCTGTCCAATGCTATTCTGCAATCTTTCTGAATTATTTATTTATTTTTATTCAGCAAAGTCACATCTCTTCATGTGATATGAATTCACAGCTGATAAAACAACAACAACAACAATAACAACTTAATATTCTTTAAGTAATCCACACGACTCGAGCCAATCTGTTATTTTTGTGAAGCAAACAATATGTTTATAATAATAATAATAATAATAATAATAATAATAATAATAATAATAATAATAATAATAATAATAATAATATGACATTAAGTCATTAAGTTCTTAAGTTGGGAAGTTGTGGCCTAATGGTTAGAGATTTGGACTCCCAATCGAAGGGTTGTGAGTTCGAGTCCTGGGCTGGCAGGAATTTTAGGTGTGGGGGAGTGCATGTACAGTTCTCTCTCCACCTTCAATACCACGACTTAGGTGCCCTTGAGCAAGGCACTGAACCCCCAACTGTTCCCCGGGCGCCGCAGCATAAATGGCTGCCTACTGCTCCGGGTGTGTGTTCACAGTGTGTGTGTGTGTGTGTGTGTTCACTGCTCTTTGTGTGTGCACTTCGGATGGGTTAAATGCAGAGCACAAATTCTGAGTATGGGTCACCATACTTGGCTGAATGTCATGTCAATTTCACTTTAAAAGTCCTTTCACATCAAAACCCAACATATTTGATTAAAGCTATTTTCGCCTGTAAATGGTGCTTGATCTGTGCATATTTCTCTCCTGATTCAGAAGAAATAACTTTTTTTTTAACTGGAGAAAGCAATGGACTGTTGCTTACAGCTGGAAGCAACAGCTGGAAGCAACAGTTTGATTTAAACACTTAAAGATGGGTCTGTTTATTACAAATATGCTGATTTTCACTTCAGTTGACTGGTGTGGATTATTGTGATGTTTTTATCATCTGTTTGGACTCTCATTCTGATGGCACCCACTCACTGCAGAGGATCCACTGGTGAGCAAGTGATGTAATGCAAAATTTCTCCAAACCTGTTCCCATGAAGAAACAAACTCATCTACATCTTGGATGGCCTGAGGATTAGCAGTATTTCATAAACTATTTCTCTAATTTCTCAGAGCCTTCTTTTCACAAGTTTTGTTTTCAGGGGTGTGAAGGCATATGTAAAGTGGTCACTGTTCTCACAGTGATGGCATGAGGCCAAAAAACAGATTCATCCAGAGTCCATTAGAGTTCCAAGAGGTGGGTGTCTTGACCCTTGAGACTCCACAGTCTCTTCTCCCAGCAGTTTGCTGGAAGGAGCATCTTGACCATCTTAAAGTTGAAGGAAATTAGATGCGGAAGAATTGCCATCTGAGTGTCTCTATGGTAACAGCCACACAGGAGACCAACTGCATGAGCGGCCCCACTTGTTTCCTGCCTCTCTGCAGCTGTGGACTAACGGATGTTGCTCTCGGTCAGCATCAAAGTGACGAGGCTTGTGTTGACGCATCCAAGGGTATACAACACCTTAAGGAAGTAGAGTGTTCCAGATGCGATATCTGACAGCGGCGTTTTGTCACGGAAGGTGCCGATGGACTCAGAAATGTTGTTTATGCAAAGTCCACATGCCTGCCAGAATTAAATTCTGGGGTGTGTTGATGGGAAAGAGTGTGCAATAAAAAAGTTATCCTGCAAACACAGACCATTAAAGTGTGTTTATGAGTTTAAAATTAGAACAGTTGCATAATTATTTCCATAAACTCTATTCTAGGTTAAAGTTCCAATAATAATACAGTTCCAGTAATATATTGTAGCCTTTTCCCATCTACATATTTTGGGAAGTTGACAGAAAATACTTATCCTTAAAGTACACACAGTTGAAGAAACTGACAAAAAAATTATAATTTATCACATACAATTCCCCATTCCATAAACAGTTAATTAAATAATATTAAATTAAAGGGAGACATTTTGGAATGTCATGCCAAATATTGGCTCATTTTGGATTTCATGAGAGCTACACATTCCAAAAAAGTTGGGACAGGTAGCAATAAGAGGCCGGAAAAGTTAAACTTACATATAAGGAACTACTGGAGGACCAATCTGCAACTTATTAGGTCAATTGGCAACATGATTGGATATAAAGAGAACCTCTCAGAAGTGGCAGTGTCTCTCAGAAGTCAAGATGGGCAGAGGATCACCAATTCCCCCAATGCTGCAGTGAAAAATAGTGGAGCAATATCAGAAAGGAGTTTCTCAGAGAAAAATTGCAAAGAGTTTGAAGTTATCATCATCTAGAGTGCATAATGTCATCCAAAGATTCAGAGAATCTGGAACAATCACTGTGCGTAAGGGTCAAGGTCGGAAAACCATACTGGATGCCCGTGATCTTCGTGCCCTTAGATGGCACTGCATCACATACAGGAATGCTACTGTAATGGAATTCATAACATGGGCTCAGGAATACTTCCAGAAAACATTGTTGGTGAACACAATCCACTGTGCCATTCGCCGCTGACGGCTTAAAACTCTATAGGTCAATAAAGAAGCCATATCTAAACATGATCCAGGTATTTTCTCAGTGCCATCAAAATTTGAAGTTCTTTTTGGAAAACTGGGATGCCATGTCATCCGGACTAAAGAGGACAAGGACAAACCAAGTTGTTATCAGCGCTCAGTTCAGAAGCCTGCATCTCTGATGGTATAGGGTTGCATGAGTATGTGTGGCATGAACAGCTTCTGGAAAATCTGGAACCTCTGGAAAGGCACCATCAATGCTGAAAGGTAAATCCAAGTTCTAGAACAACATCTGCTCCCATCCAGATGTCGTTTCTTTCAGGGAAGACCTTGCATTTTCCGACATGACAATGCCAGACCACATACTTCATCAATTACAACATCATGGCTCCGTAGAAGAAGGATTCAGGTGGGTACTGAAATGGCCAGCCTGCAGTCCAGATCTTTCACCCATAAAAAACATTTGGCGCATCATAAAGAGGGAGATGCGACAAAGAAGACCAAAGACAACTAGAGCAACTAGAAGTCTTTATTAGACAAGAATGGGACAACATTCCTATTCCTGAACTTGATGAACTTGTCTCTTCAGTCCCCAGATGTTTTGCAGACTGTTATAAAAAGAAGAGGGGGTGCCACACAGTGGTAAACATGGCCTTGTCCCAACTTTTTTGAGATGTGTTGATGCCATGAAATTTAAAATCAACTTATTTTTCCCTTAAAATGATACATATTTTTTTTTCTGTTTAAACATTTGATATGTCATCTATGTTGTATTCTGAATAAAAAATATTGAAATTTGAAATTTTCCACATCATTGCAGTCTGTTTTTATTCACAATTTGTCCCAACTTTTTTGGAATCGGGTTTGTACATATGCTAAATGTAAATATGTCAATGTAAATATATTTTTGATTATTTTCCATATTTTACTATGATGATTATATTAATATGGATAATTATGAAATCTATAGTGTTGAATGATTGATTGCTTTGTGGCTACCAGATTTCGTAATTTAATTTGTTTCTTGTTCCCATCGAATGTTACTGTGGATGAAACGTAAGTTATAATTTGAAAAGGGGCCCAAGCACATAGTTTATTTATTTATTTATTTACAAGTGTTAGCTACTATTTGACTGCCAGATAGTATGAACAGAAGTGTACATCTGTTCGTAAACTATTTTTAAAGGTCTTTGGTCAAATGTAATTTCTCCTTCAATTTGTAGCATCGTGTTGACCAGCTTGCTATAAACAATAAAACTAATGGTGTCAAACAGTCACTCTGTGTGTTTAGTGCTGTTTATAATCGCTCTTAAAAGTCATAGCGATAAATTAAACAGAAGACCCCCCCCCCACCTCCAGACTGCTTAATATAGCCCTAACAAAAGACTATTTTCATCTTAGATTCAGCATTGACAGTAATTTTCTCCAGATGTAGGCCTCATCCAGGAAACGGCCCAAACGTTACTTGGTTCCTGTAATCGTATATGACAAAAACAGAGACGAGTACTCAGCCAACATATCCTAATGAACAAACAGAAACCCACAGCCGCGTCCAATCAACTGCTTTTGCTCTCTTGCTAAATGAGTTTACCTGCCAGGTAATGTCAATGAGAAGTTGGGACCCATTCATCAACATGCAGCTGTTTTAAGATGTGTGGGATAATGGGAACCAGACTCCTCCAGTTCTCAGCTTTACAACCCGGCAACAGGCCATCAATCCCTCGCACATAGTATACGGGAGATTGATGGACCCGACACGCTGCAGGATCCACAGTCACAGGATTCATCAGAGAGAGCCTATCCAAGTCTGTCGCAAAGTAGATGGACGGCATCGGTGTGAATGCTCTTTCTCTGAAATCTTTCTGGTCATATAACACCCGAACATCAGCTGCAGGGTCGCTGCAAAACTGTTCGATTGCTGTCGCCATGGTGACGCTGCCATAGCAACAGAGTTTCTGCCGGTAATTTGCGAATAGTCTGCACAGAATTTGTGAGAGAGCTTCAGATGAGTGTTTTCCAAATGCACTCTCAACAAAACACAATCCCACATAAAGCTATTCATCTTAAAGGGACCAACGAATACTAATTCGGTTTCAGCGCAAACGTACATCCGCGAGATGGAAAGCTCAATATCGGGTTACCTTAGTCTGACCCCTGGCTTGGATGGAATATCTAATTTCATATCTCACAACATTGCAGGGATCGTCTTATGCCTGATTTGAAGTCGGGCAGTGAAGGGCTTTAAGGGAAAATCTGAAAATTCTTGAAACAGATATGGACAGATTGATGTAAATCATTAGTGAGTGACCTTCATTAAATTAGTGGTTGTAGTATTCTAAGCATTCAGCCTTCATGTAAGTGCCCTACATGTGTGTGACAACAGCCTGAGGCAGAGAAAAATGGGGCTTGCTGGCGGTGGAACATGGCATGTGTTACAAATCTCTGTTTGCTTGGAACAAACCATCAATAACAGTGAACAAATCAAGCACTGATGTGGAGGCTGAAAACAGTCATTTTTCACCTCCAACGAAAAGCATTCATGTGTATTAAGTATTAAGTATTAAGTTATCCATCAGTGATGTCACAAGAACTGACCTGTAAACAGGGATGAAATGGGACCTGTTCCAACCTGTCACAACCCAGTGCTTATAATTACTACATGGCTCTTCTGATTGGTCAGTCGTGACATTAAATGGGCAAATTTTTTGTTTATCACTAAACTGTCTGTCACAATTCACTTTTAAAAGGAAGATTACAATGATGCCATAGAAGAACAATTTTGGGTAAAGAACATAATCTAAAGAATCTTTTTTTTTTGTCTTCCCACTATAAAGAGTAATTAATAAAAATAAGTATTTCATAACAGTAGGCAGGTAATAAGTGGGATAATGTACAACAGCCATCTGGTCATTATTGTAAAGTCAGCCCCTTTAGGGTAACACATAACATGCCTTGATCACTCTGTCTGGTTTATTTTATGATAACTGTAACTATTATTCCTTATTTAATTTTAATTAACCTTAAATAATTTTATTTGTCTGCTGTGTTATCAGATTGATTTGTATTGCAAAAATGTACATTAGTCCACAACAAATGTCCTGGTGTTCCTTATTTCCAGTCCATACCTGCTGTAAACCTCACGGCGCTGTTATTTTAACTGTCAACCTTGTCAAAAGCATGCAGGGTTGTAGGCAGAAATGAATCCCCATGGAATTTAAAATGCTCTATGAGCATTACATTGTTCTAGTGCTCCATGCTTTTATATGCTCCCGCTTTTATGTTTTCAAGATTTACATTTATTATGCATTGCAGTTAATTTCAGAAAAGCCAAATGTTTTTAAACCTTTAAAGACTCTGAACACATTTTATATAGGCCTAGATGCAATTAAAGGGCAGATTTTTATATATTTTTGTTACTACGAAATAAGGTGTTATATAAGATGTTAAATAATAAGTTTCATTATAGAAGTTGCATTGCCCATTGAAAATAACTTGAAGAACATGAAGAATGTTAAAAAGAGAGACAAAGAGCGTGAGTAATAGCCATATTTGGGTTGGCTGAAATCAGAACTGAGTGTTTTGAGGGAGACACAGTGAGAGACGTGAGAGTTATGTTAAGTGTCGCTCTGAGCAGCACTGAGGCATCTGTAAAGCATGAGCTCTGAAACAGCAGATGTCTCTGCGGAGCCTGCCTCAGTCCGAGTCAACAAAGACCACACAGGCTCATAGAATATGTATCAGATCAAAGAGAACAGGTTGGATACTGGGATTTTTGTTCTTGTCAATTCAGTTCTAATTCCTGAGTAGCAGAAGGGTTTTTATTAGGATTAATGGACAAAATAGGCCTCATCATCACTTGGATCTGAGTGAATCAAGCTTTTATGATACTTCATTTGATTTTCCAGGCACTTCAACAAAAAGGAACTGGTTTTAAAATCTCAGGCAGCTAGTTGCTAGGTAGAAGTTTGTCTTTGACTTCATCATATTAAGAAAGACATCAGTAACCTAAAAACAACAAACATAAATAGATAAATACTACAGGTGCTGGTCATATAATTAGAATATAATCAAAAAGTTGATTTATTTCATTAATTCCATTCATAAAGTTAAACTTTTATATTCTATTCATTCATTACACACAGTCTGATATATTTCAACAAGGCCAACTAAAAAGTATAAAAATGAAAAGTATGAGCATGTACAGCACTCAATACTTAGTTGAGGCTCCTTTTGCCTGAATTAAGGCGGAGTTGATCAGTCTGTGGCACTGCTCAGGTGTTATGAGAGCCCAGGTTGCTCTGATAGTGGCCTTCAGCTCTTCTGCATTCTTGGGTCTGGCATATCGCATCTTCCTCTTTACAGTACCCCATTGTTAAGATCAGGCGAGTTTGCTGGCCAATTAAGAACAGGGATACCATGGTCCTTAAACCAGGTACTGGTAGCTTTGGCACTGTGTACAGGTGCCAAGTCCTGTTGGAAAATTAAATCTGCATCTCCATAAAGTTGGTCAGCAGCAGGAAGCATGACATGCTCTAAAACTTCCCGGTATATGGCTGTGTTGACCTTGGACCTCAGAAAACACAGTGGACCAACAACAGCAGATGACATGGCACCCCAAACCATCACTGACTGTGGAAACTTTACACTGGACCTCAAGCAGCGTGGATTGTGTGCCTCTCCTCTCTTCTTCCAGACTCTGGGACACTGATATCCAAAGGAAATACAAAATTTACTTTCATTAGAGCACATAACTTTGGACTACTCAGCAGCAGTCTAGTCCTTTTTGAAGCAAGATGCTTCTGATGCTGTCTGTTGTTCAAGAGTGAGTTGACACAAGGAACGTGACAGCTGAAACACATGTCTTGCATACGTCTGTGTGTAGTGATTCTTGAAGCACTGACTCCAGTTGCAGTCCACTCTTTGTGAATCTCCCCCACATTTTTGAATGGGTTTTGTTACACAATCCTCTCCAGGGTGCGGTTATCCCTATTGCTTGTACGCCTCTCTATTAATGTGCTTGGACACAGAACTCTGTGAACAGCCAGACTCCTTTACAATGACCTTTTGTGTCTTGTCCTCCTTGTGCAAGGTGTCAATAGTCGTCATTTGGACAACTGTCAATTCAGCAGTCTTCCCCATGATTGTGTAGTATACAGAACTAGACTGAGAGACCATTTAAAGGCTTGGTAGGTGTTTTGAGTTAATTAACTGATTAGAGTGTGGCACCAGGGATCTTCAATATCGAACCTTTTCACAATATTCTAATTTTCTTAGATATTGAATTTGGGATTTTCCTTAGTTGTCAGTTATAAACATCAAAATTAAAAGAAATAAACAATTGAAATATATCAGTCTGTGTGTAATGAATAAATATGATTAAAAGTTTAACTTTCTGAATGGAATCAGTGAAATAAATAAACTTTTTGATGATATTCTAATTATATGACCAGCACTATAAAAGATGTAAAATGCAATATATTTTTGAACAATGTCCAATGGCAAAGAGTGCTACTCAGGTGGGATATATATTGAAGATCCTCTATACAGTATATGGTCAATGGTTAAGTATAGTCCATTGAAAAATGCTGGATAACAATGGCACTGTGCAATATATATATATAAAGTTTATATCTATATCTAAAATGTGAAAAAAAGAAGGTGTTATGATTATAAAAGCTGGACATTTGGAGCACCAAAATGTACTTCAACATCTGCCTTGGCCAAACAAATTACCAGACTTGGATATTGTCGAATCACTGTGAACATGCAGTTTTGGAGAGTAATGTAAGAAGCCGATTCCCTGTTCAGCCATCTCTGAAGCAACTTTTAAAAACAACATTAAACTGGACACTTATCAGAAGTTGGAAGTTTTTTATTTTTATTTTTTTTTTACACAGATCTAATGTGTGCAAAAATATGCATATTAGTAAACAGCTTGTGATTTCCTCCATTAGCAGCAATAATGTGGTGTAAACATCTCCCATAGCCACTAATCAGTCTCTGACATCTGTTTTGGGGGATTTTTGCCCACTCTTCCATAACTATACATCAGAATTCATGGTTCCCTTTAACGATGTGTAGTGATCCAGGCAAAGAGGAGGAAATGCAGACAGTTCTTGACATTTAAACCACATTTAAAGGGTTAGTTCACCCAAAAATTTAAATCAGACCATAGATTACTCACCCTCAATGCATCCTATTTGTATATGACTTTCTTCTTTCAGATGAATCCAGTTGGAATTATATATAAAAATATATTTGATCTTTCATGTTGTTTAATTTCAGTCAAATGCACCCATTTGTGTGACCACGGGCATGCTGGTCTGAAAACGAGGTGTGTTCAGGTGCATTGCTGGCATGTTGCTATTTTGAGAGCAATAAAATACTGTCCCATTGACCAACAAAAACCTGGTCTAAAGTCTGGCATATATATATATATATATATATATATATATATATATATATATATATATATACACAGTGGGGATCGAAAGTTTGGGCACCCCTTGCAGAATCTGTGAAAATATGAGTAATTTTCAAAAAATAAGAGAGATCATACTAAATGCATGTTATTTTTTATTTAGTACTGTCCTGAGTAAGATATTGTACATAAAAGATATTAACATTTAGTCCACAAGACAAAAGAATTGCTGAAATTATTAAAATAACCCCACTCAAAAGTTTGGGAACCCTTGGTTCTTAGTACTGTGTTCTGTTACCTGATGATCCACGACTGTCTTTCTGTTTTGTGATGGTTGTGCATGAGTCCCTTGTTTGTTCTGAACAGTTAAACTGAGCAGCGCTCTTCAGAAAAATCTTTAAGGTCCTGCAGATTCTTCAGTTTTCCAGCATCTTTGCATATTTGAACCCTTTCCAGCAGTGACTGTATGATTTTGAGATACATCTTTTCAGACTGAGGACATTTGAAGGACTCAAACACAACTATTTAAAAAGATTCAAACATTCACTGATGCTCCAGAAGGAAACAAGATGCATTAAGAGCTGGGGGGTGAAAACTTTTGAAAACGATGAAGATGGCCAAATTTTTCTTATTTTGTTGAAATATAATTGTTTTCCATTTAGTTCTGCCCTTCGTAAGCAACAGAAGATACTTGTATGTTTCCCAGTCATTGCATGTTATCAGAATTATGCACACGAGCAGATCCGTTCCCTCACTAGAGAAGCATTAGCACCCCTCAACATACTGTGATGCCGTCTCCCGGCACTACGAGACAAAACCAATAAAACCCATTACAAACAAAGTATTTGTTGCATTCAGTGGGGACATAATTACTGATTATAATGATTTATACTGTGTTTTCACGCGTTGCATATCACACCGCATAAACATAAAACCATGTCTGCATTTGTCATCTGAGAAACGACAAAAAAACAATTGCTACTATACAGTGCTCAAAACTTGCGTTTTAATTATAAGTGGCAAATCCTTTAAATATAAGTTATGCACTTACAAGCTGTGAGTCAGAAGCGTCAGACAGTCCTTGCAAAGTTGCAACTGCTTCACTTGAGTAGCCTTTGATCACAGACCCATACAAGGCTAGGCTGCAGGTTCAGGAAACAATCCTCCATAAAATGCATCACACAGCGTCACACACTCAAGGCTTGAGCAAGGAATGGCCGGAGGGTTAGAGATTGGCGCGGCCATCAGATTCGACACAGGACACATGTGATGACCAGCACGGATCAGCTCTAGAAATGACTAAGCAGATATCATCCTCTTTGGAAAGGCCAAACAAAGTAATTTTGCTTTCACAATGAAACACACATCTCCACAACATGACGGCAACAACAATTATGCAGCGAGAATAAAAGTTACGCCTATTTGGGTGGTGTTATGCAAATCTTCCCATACAGTGACATAGACATGTGGGGGTGAGTTTAAATGAGGCATTTAAGGAGGTCATGGACAATTCTTAACTTTTATAGTTATACTCTTTGGATTTGAGACTTTACTCTTTACAACTCTACAGATTGTCTTTATGCACCAAGAGCTTGTAACACTCCCAAGAGAAAGGAACATTTTAAATTACATCATATGACCCCTTTAAAGGGAATGGGAGATTAGACTCTGATTGGTTTATGGAAATTTTTAATTGATTGGACCAGGGTAACATAGAGTTGACATCAGTGCCCATTTCAGAAAAATATTTTACAATAGCCTACATGAGATAAAAACATAAGGATGCAAATTCTGTGTTATTTTTGTGATCGGAACGACTGTCACAATCATCAGCTGGAGTGCCCATGAACTCCAGTAGAGGGCACTGCACTCAGGACTCTTGTTTTTGGTGTCCATTCCCAGTTCCAACTCCATTTCCAATAAACCCGTGCTTAGAGCTAATCACCACCAGGTGTTCCCCATTACCACTCCCCTATACTGTGTTTGTACTCACAATCATTGCGAAGTCTTGTTTAGCCCCGTCTAGCGTTTCCCTAGTGTTTGTTCTTTCCGTGTCTGATTCTCTGCCGCCTGCCCCGACCTCTTGTATCATGGCCACCATTCCAGAGTCTCATCATGACATGGTCATCCAGAGACTCGTCTCATCCTGTCTGTTTCAAGGATTCAGAGACCTTCGGATTCATTTGCAGAAATTATTATAGAATGGTATAAACAGGCAGTAATCAACCGACAGCATCAAGTGTGTAAAGGAATATCCAGAATCAATAACAGTAGCAGGCAAATGTCGGGGCAGGCGGCAGAGAATCAAAGGCAGTATACACAATCCAAAATCAGACAAGGAAAGAACAAACGCTGGGGAGCCCACTGGGGCAGAGCAGGCAGAACTGGAGACCACTGGGGCAGCGCAGGCGGAACTGGAGCCCACCAAGGTGGAGCGGAGGACCCCCCCCCCACCCCCACCCCTCCCCACAGCTGAGCAGACGAGACAGAACCACACCAGGGCAGAGTAGAGGACCACCACATCCAAGCAGCTGGCCCAGAAGCCCACCAAGGTGGAGCAGAGGACCACCACAGTGGTGTCGATGGCACAGGAGAGTAAGTCTGGTCAGCTAGGACTGAAACAAAGAACATAAACAGGTTAATGGCGGCCTCCATGGCCGTGATGAGGTGGTTAGAGAGTTCCCAAATGGCCTCCATAGCCGTGACAGGGCCGGCAGAGAGTTCACAGATGGTCTCCATAGCCATGACAGGGAAGGACGATAGTTCCTCCTGCTCCGCTCCGGTGGCCTCCAGTTCCAACTGCTCCACCCTGGCTTCCTGCTCTGTCGGCGCTGCCTCAGTCCCTGGCCAACCCACTTCCAAGTGGACCTGGCCCTCCATCAGTCCCCCTGTTCCACCTCCACTCCACCTCCCACCTGAACTTTGGACTGCTCTTAGTTAGGAGTGTCTGGAAGCCACTCCTTAAGGAAGGGGATATGTCACAATCATCAGCTGGAGTGCCCGTGAACTCCAGTAGAGGGCACTCCACTCAGGACTCTTGCTTTTGGAGTCAACAACGACTTTGTATATATGATGGCCAGTTTTTCCTTATTAATATACAATACTAATTCCATTCTTCACAGCGATAATTCAGAGTGACTTTGGGTTAAAATAGGAGATTTGAGTATCTGTAATTTTATTTGAAAAGACTGAGGAAATACTCACTTTTCATTAAATGACCTACTTAACTTTTCTCTGAAACAATGTTTCAAATAATTTACAAATTTATTTTAACCGCAAAATTTACAATGGTTAAAGTTGGGTTTAACATTTGAAACATTTGAAACAGTGTAGGCTAATCTGTTTAGAACTGCATTAACAACTGCATAAACAAAAAAAAAATATGTTTACTTTTATGAAGATACTCAAGACTGGACATACTGTGTATATACACTAAACTGATTAACCATAATTTCCATGTGTTCCAGATGTTTATATAAAACACCCTTTTTCAATAGTTAATATTTTATGATATTAAGTATTTCAGTGAGGCTTCTGAAGGATTTTCAAACTCAAAGCAAGTTTCAGGGATTTGTGGTACAGTAGTAGGCTATCTATATTGATAAGAAGAAAATCAGGTTATAAAGGGACAAGGTTTTGCTTTGTTCAGCATCACCGTCAGAAAAAGACAAGCATATTTGTTATCATAAGTGTATGACAGTCACACAGCTGGTGTTCAACGAGTCGTTTAATTCAACAGTAGTTTTTCAATACAAAAAGAAACAGGTTGCAGTGCAAGTGAAGCAGAATTGAGCTGAACACACCAGTGTTCATTTTCTACAATAGATTTTAGGCTTCTATAAATACCTCTCAACAACAACAGACAGCACTTTGACTAAGAATCTTAATATCAACATTGTTTGCTGAGCAGAAAATAGTTTGTTACTTCACAGCACACTTCTAAATGAAGGTTTACTGTGGTTTGAAGATTGTGATTTGAGCTAGTCTAAATAACAGATGTTCCTCTATTAGGAACTGCAATGGTACCAGCAAAATGCAGCTTATTTACTTAATCGAAAAGAGACTTTGAAAGACATTTCAATAGTATTTCTAATTAGAGTGTATTATAAACCAAAATTAACAATCAGCTCTTCATCAAACTTCATAGTGGCAGTTAAGAGTTTATCTGATAAGTATTTTTTACATACCGACATGAGACCTCCCAGTCCATAAATCATAGTCAATGATAAAGTGAAGGCCATTTTCCAGTTCAGCATATATTCAACTCCATTTCCTAGTGCAATCCACTGCAGAAAAGATGATTGATGATCATCTCGGCTTGGTCCCAGTGCATTTCATCCCACAGAACCATAGCTAAAACTGGTTCATTATACCAGTCAGCCTAATTAAGGTCTGAAGTCCACTGATCAGATCAACAGAGTGACCGTCACAGTCTGAAAACTTTCTGGTCAATATCGATTTAATTAGTAATTGTCCTTCAAGTTTTGCAGTGAAAAGTATTGGTTTGTAAAATTAATCTGGTATGAAATTACTTCTAAACCTTCTTGTTTTTAGTTGGTCAAACACCTTAAAGGACACCTGTCGACTTATAGAAGTCTTGTAAAACATTTGACAGTTTCATGATAAGAATTAAAACAGAACTGATTTAGTTCTTAAAATAATAAAATAAAAGGTGTTTCTGCTGTTCACTACTGAAAAGACCAGCATTATCATATGAAGGGACGCCAGTTTGAATTTTAGAGAAATTTAGCGCTACATCACTTGCTCACCAATGGATCCTCAGCAGTGAATGGGTGCCGTCAGAATGAGAGTTCAAACAGCTGATAACAACATCATCATCAAGTCATAAGTCCAAAGTAATGGATAAATTGCTTAAACATATTTGTTTGGAACAGTTTCAATTCATTTTTTTTTTTTTTGCTTGCTTGAGCTGTGCATATTACTCTCCTGATTCAGACGAGATGATTTTCCTGGAGAAAGCAACATTAGGAACCAAATTTTAGCTGGAAGCAACATTTTGAAGATGAAAATATTTTAATTATTAAAACATTTCTCAGAAACAAGATGTTAGTTGATGCACTGGACTGATGTGGATTACTTGTGGATAATTGTGATGTTTTATCAGCTGTTTGAACTCTCATTCTGACGGCACCCATTCACCACAGAGGATCCACTGGTAAGCATGTGATGTGATGTAAATTTCTAAAATCTGTTCTGATGAATTAATAAACTCATCTACATTTTGGATGGCCTGAGGGCGATTAGATTTTCAGCCAAATTACATTTTTGGGAGAACTTGGATTAACCTTGTCATCTAGTTTCTTTAGAAAGATCATGTTGGTTACCTTGCCAGACCAGCACTAACCTGCATAAGCAAACCTGGAGTGGTTAATTTAATTGGTTTATTTTAAGTAAAACTCTTGGTCTAGTCATATGTTTCATTGGTGTATTAAGGCTTTGAAACACTCCAAAAAAAGACAATTGAAAAGAAGAAGTAAAGACACAAATCTCTTCATACGTGTGTTTGTTTGGACAGTTGCTGTGTGCCAGCAGGCAGTAAAGATGTTTGCAGGTGTGTGATGTGGGAAGTCGTAGCCACTTTCTCCCAGACAGCATGAGACAGTCGCCATAGCAACCCCACCTTTTATGCTGAGCTCATTAAAAGCAAGGCTTTGACCTCTTCTAAATACAAGCTGGACCTGTCACCCTCAACTAAGGGAAAGAAATGATTTATTGGTATAAAACCATTCACTGGTGTGCAGGTTTTAATTAAAATCATTGTGTGGTGTATTTCTTAAATGTTAAACTGAACCTTTTCCTGAACTAAAGTGGTGGTTTTACCATGCAAAGAATTAAGAGAAGAGATTGTCTCCAAATGGTCATATGCTCGGGTGAAATAAAAAAACAAAAATAAACAAAAACAAACAACAACAACAAATAAATAAATAAATCAAACAATGAGTATAAATGCCCCATGAGTAAGTGCTTTCATCGCTTGTCATCTCTGATTCTGACCAAGGTTAAAATTCTTTAATAATAATAATAATAAAGTTTAATTTCCTGTTCTGGGCACTTCCTGTATTTACATTATTTTATGGTTACCTTTCCAAAATGGGTTTGGGATTCATTTCAACTTTCTAATCGCTGCTTTAAAAAGGTTGCTGGATGACTTTCAGAGAGTAGTGTTTGCCCTCTAGACATTTAAAGCGTAATAACAACATTTGTCATCACATACTAAAAGCAAAAACGTACAAATTATTTGGCAGAAGTCTGGCAGTATTAGTCATTCAGAGAAAAAAATAAATAATAATAATAATGAAATATGCCATTTTCCCTCACGTTACACTTGTTTAGCTATAAACAATCTAGTTAAAAAGTTTTCAACATGAAACTTACAATGAATCAAAAATCATTTCTGGAACCAAACAAATAAACAACAAAAAAAAGTGTAGATTTTATTTTTTTTTTCAGACACTGTTCGTCTGATGAGGGGCCCTCAAAGCCGAATATGTCTCCGAAGTTCAGCTGGTTTCGTTCCAGAGGTCAGAACGTGAAGGCGTAGACGACGCCCACCACTATGATGTTCCCGATGGTGGCGGTGATGGCGATCCACAGCCAGATGGCGTCCCGGGACATGGGCTGCTGCTCCTCCTGTTGGTTGTGAGCTGCCAGAGCGGCGGCGTGGACGCTAGCAGAGGAGTTGAAGAGAGAGTGATCCGTGCTGTAGTCATCGTGAGGCGAAGAGTCCATGAAGACTCCTGTCATCACGGGGATCTGATGATGGAGAAGAGAAGAGGTCAGACGGATGATCATGCAACCGAATGATTCCCTCTTCTACATCAGTAACACTCTGATGTGCATCCTGGTCTGGTTTTATAGACATCTGACAAGAGTCTCACTGAAATCACTGCTGGGCACAATTACAGCTCGAGATACAAGCAAGAAGTGCACTTAGACCGCTTTATCCTTAGACTGCACTCTTAATAATAAAAGATCCAAATGGGGTTCTCACAGCGATGCCATTGAAGAACCATCGACCGTGCAATGGACCTATACATTCTGTTTTGATTTATTGATTTATTTCCATTTAGATTTATTGCAAATAATAATATTACATTAATATGACACGCACACACACACAAACACAATACTTAGTAATATGACACCAAAAGTTTTACTTTTAATTGAATGTATATTTTGTTCAGAAAAAGGTCCTCAAATGGGTACAGTAAGTGCACTGACTTGCATTACTGATGTAGATGATAAACTATTATATAACTGAAAATATACTACTGATAAAGTATACATATTAAATGATTTGTAGGCTGCTTTGACTTCTGTCAAATTAATAAAAGTAGGTGCATTTTCTAAAGAAATGAAGAAAAAAAAGATCACGCTTTCAGTTATTGTTTATAATTTAATTTATTTGCCGTGGTGTCTAACTACCGAATGTAACTAAAACTCTTCATAAATCTACATAATTAGTTTTTATTAGTTTAATTTGAATACTTTTTATACTGAAAACTTTCAAATCAAAAGCAGGTTTATTATTTTTTTATTTTATTATATATTTTTTTACAGGTAAAATATGATTCATTAATTTACTTTCACTATTCACTGTTAATTTATTCCCTGTCTACTACTACAACTACTACTATGTCTACGGCTATGACTACTTTCATTATTATCATTATTATTATTATTATTAATAAATTGCTTGACAAGTGACAATGTAACTTGAAATCTTTCAAAAGCAAGAAATATACCAAATTATCTCCCTATGGCTATAAAAGCATCCCTGTGGCTTTCTATTTCTTTGTATGGAAGATTTGAGCCATAAACCTTGTTTTAAAAAACTGTTTTATATTTCCCACCTGTGTTAATAAATCAAACTGGACTATTCACTGAAAATTATTCAAAGTAAAAAAAAATAAAAATAAAAAATAAAAAAACTTTGTCCTTGGCCCTAAAAAAATTGTCCTTTTTAGTAGTTCACAAAGTAGAGCAGTCTTTGGATAACCTTCACAACAAAGTGTCTAACGGATTGCATGTTGACGATTAAAGTGAGAACATACACGGGGGTGAATAACAATTCTGGCTGTTTCCAGAGACGTGTCTGATCTGTTTCAGGGCTGATGAAAACCTGCATGGGCCAGTAAAGAGTCTGACAGCCTCCACTGAGTCGAGATGAAAAGGCTCTCGCCACCAGGGTAAAAATATCACAAAGAACCCAGTGATGGCCAATTCATCTCCTCTCTATTCAGTCTGACATGCACACCTGTCTATGCTGTGGTTTGAGGTGTTACAACCTTACAAGCTGCAAACTTCACACATACAAAGACAGATCCTTGTTCTGTTTCACTATAGAAACTACTGACAGAAGAGAACAAGGAAGGATTGAGGCAGAGACTCTGGGAATAAAGAAGGATGACAAACTTAACTGTGAATGAGTGGCTACCAGTGACCCGTCCTGAGTGTATATATATTTACATGCTGTATATATAGTGACATTTCAGTCATGACTGGACACTTTTTAATCTGTACATTACATATACAAACCATTTTCAGGAAGCACAAACTGCTCTTGTAAAAAAAAAAAAAAAAATACTTTTACTGAAGTATGTTTTAGAAGAAAACAACAAGCAGGACATAATTCTACTTAAATATTTCACATTTAAAGGTACAGTACAACCAAAAATAAAAATGTACTCATCCTCAAAGTAAGGCCATCCAAGTTGTAGATGAGTTTGTTTCCTCATCCGAACAGATTTGAAGAAATGTAGTATTACATCACTTGCTCACCAATGGATCCTCTGTAGTGAATGGGTGCCGTCAAAATGAGACTCCAAACAGTTGATAAAAACGTCAAAATAATTCATAAGTAATCCACACCTTAACTTTAAACCCTTCCTTCTATAGCCAATTGAATCTTAATGATGAATTTGTTTCTTACAAATGTTACTTTTCAAGATATTAGTTGATGTGAAGTGTGGATCACTTGTGGATCATTTGTGATGTTTTTATCAGTTGTTTGGACTCTTATTCTGATGGCACCCATTCACCACAGATGATCCACTGGTAAGCAAGGGATGTACTGCTAAATTTCTATTGATTTCTGTTGCTAAAAATCTGTTCTGATGAAGAAACAAACTCATCTACATTTTGGATGGTTTGAGGGTGAGTAAATGTTCTTTTCTGGTTGTTTCATTTTTGGTTGATCTGTTGTCCCTTTAATTCACTGTGTTACTTG
Source organism: Carassius auratus (assembly GCF_003368295.1). NCBI lineage: Eukaryota > Metazoa > Chordata > Actinopteri > Cypriniformes > Cyprinidae > Carassius > Carassius auratus. Next base: position 5,201,513 of record NC_039287.1, read on the forward strand.
CCATTACTTGTGAAGTTTACTAGCAATTTCTAAGTTTCTAAGTTAGTTGTTGTTTGTTTTCTGTGCCATACTACCACAAAAATGTGTAACATTCTATATGACAATTTATTTTACATTTGAATACATATTTATATTGAATAAACAATCAATAACTATGTATGTCATGCTGCTCTGCATTTTTTATATAAGCAATGTTTTCCATTTTGCTAAAGGCAACAGCATACTTGAACAGCTGAATTATGGCAAACTGCCAAGCTTACATAAAGACCAAGGAAGCAGAGCAGAATGCTAGTTTTTTTTTTTTTTTTCATATGACTTAAAATCAGAACTATTTTGAGATGTTAAGTTGATTTATGACTCAGAGGTCAGTGATTGGCTGATCAGTGAAGTCTGTGTAAAACAGGCAACGGAGCAGCAATCGATACAGCACTGCACCTGCTGCTCCTCTTCACGGAGAGAACAACTCCATAAATCTTTAAAGAGAAAAAACCTTCTCCCATCCTTTTGAAACATAAAACAGACATATAAATAACAGAACTATTCAATAAATCAGCACAAAACCTTTTCCACCTCAACCCCAATGTTATAAATTTCACACTCTTAGAAAAGGACATTGTCTGAGTGCAGATTTTTCTCAACAGTCCTCTTTGCAACACAGGCTGATATTTAAGTGTTGATCCAGCTAGTGTGTTCAATCAGAGAAGCTTTATCTGATTTGTGAACAAACGGTTCTTTTGATTTTAATTGTTTCAATGAATCAATTGATCCAGTGCACAACAGCCTGAATGTTTCGCTAATGAATCAGACTGATTCATCTCACAAATCTTACTTAAATCTTTTACAATCTTAAAAGACTGTCAGTGAATAAGAACTTACGTTTGTCACACGATTTGCTTTAGTCGATTGAAAAGACTTGGAATACAGTGCACAAAAATTTGTGTTTTTTTTTTTTTCACCATTTCTTGAAAGCTGCATTGAACTGCATTGTATTTTTTATTTTTTTTTATATTCGGAACAATTCTCCTTCACAATGACTAAGAAATACAATTTTACAAAAGTAATATATGAATTGGACACAATATATCATGAATCAAACACTGATCCCTATTAACTCTAAACCAAAGGGAGCACTCCACTGTCAAATGAAGCTGTTCTTCTGCATTTTTCCCTCTTAAATCAATCACATTCAAAGGTTCTCAATATTCTCATGACCTCGTTCTCGTCTAACGGTTTTTAACTTTTAATGACAGTCATGGATTTTACATCTTAAAAAATAAAATAAAAAATAAAAATAAATAGAAATTGTTATGTGAATATCAACCTTTAAGACTTTTATACAATGCAACTGTCACATGAACTCAGTATCTGTTCATTGCAAAGGCAATGGTTGAAATGAGTTGCCTGGAGCTTAATACCATTCAGAGAGCTGCATTAACTCTTAATGATTCCCATGCTTCCTGATGCCTCTCCTCTGAGCTCAATATGAAGGATTCAAAGGACAACTGCTAAGAGCCCAAAGGCTCACAGTAGCAAATAGACACTATGGGACACCTAATAAAAATGAAATAACGAATGCAAACAAATGCACACATACTTAAACAGTAAAATATCTGTAGCTGCCCAAGCTTTCTTATGCAATCTCCTTAGTCACATGGACCAAAAATAAACCACTACTATCCTGTCCTGATATTTTCAATCTCTGCCAAGTTTCTCCAACCTAAACATTCCAATCAGCTCTCTTACTTTTTGTAGGAGAACAAGAACGTAGAGGGAGAGCTTAATGTGTCAGTGTTAGAAAAAAATTAATTAAATAAATAAAAAAAATTCTACTTTGCATGTTGGTGAATTTCCGATGTAAAATCAATAAAAAAATATATTAAAAAAGACATAGCCGTGTGAGTAACTAATATTTATCATAAGCATTGCCTTCATCAAACAAACAAATGAATGACCAGCTTGGACTATTACAAATAATATTACAAAATGTTAACATTAAAATATTCTGAATATTCGGAATATACATAATTTAGAACAAAATAAAAATCAATAATCATCAAAAATAGAATATGTGTATGATTTACTATTTGCTTCTATTTTACATTATTTACATAATTATATTGTCAAAATGTATTTATTCAGATTGTTTAGAATCAGCAAAAATCCGTTCAATGTAAAAAAGTTACATGGTCACTGTGTATTTACACATTCACACATTTTGTACAATTACAGTAATGACCTGTTACTGTAACGGTCTCGGTTTCCTGGACTTTTAGTTTGAATTTACTTCCTTTGTCATGCGTTTAGCCTCTGTTTTCTGTGGATTTCTTTTCTTCTTTTTTCTTTGTCCTCAATAATTTTAATAGCTGCAAATAGGAGTTTATTCGTTCTTATTAAACTTAAATCATCCAAATGGAAGAATAGCCATTAGCTTGTTACTGGCCAATGGGGATCCAAATAAACAAACAAATAAAATGGATGGAAATTTCATTTGCAATTAATATATAACGCTTATTCAGTCCTTAATATGTTGGCAAGATGTATTTCTGGACCATATCTTCATGGAGACTTCATATTACGATAGCTGTATGTGTGTGTGTATGCATGCCTTCTTAAAAATTTTCCTCATCATCGTTTGTCATTGTTCACTGCCTGAAGGACAATTTAAAACTTGGCTTACCACACTCTCCCTTAATTGTGTAACACATCTATTTCAAATTTCTAGATTATTCTCAATTTTTGAATAATGTTAGATATGATAATACCAACGCATACACACCACGCTATACCGATAGAGGTTTATTGTACCGAGAACGGACCATTGTCAGTGTGATGAAGCTTCGATCTTCCAGATGCGTGTTATCGCTGTGCTCCTTGTACAGCAGGCCTCACAGCTATTTTTGCCCTCCTTCCATTCACATGTCACAACTTTAAGACAAAATCCTCTTTTGCTCTTCATAGCCGCACAGCTCTTTGTTCTTGATTCCAGTTTTGGAAAATCTCCTTCAGCAACTTCTTTATGAATCTCTGCTTTATTATTAGTTAAGGTAGTTCACTGGCACTTTGGCCTTCAAGGCACCCACAAATTAAAGAAAGGGGGAGAGAATAGTGAATCCTAGTCTAGAAGGAGGATATAGGGTTCAGGAAAACATTTGACTTTATAAACCTCTAGACCCACAGGACAATAGCCGATTTATTTATGAATTTTTTTTTTTATGTGTGGTAGTTTTGAATTCACTCACTGTGGTAATATATATCTTCTGCAGTGCTTTTGCCTGCCAGTCACTATCCAGTTGAATTGCAAACTGCTGGCAGTGTGAGATTTGATTAAGAGTGGCAATCCATCACTACCGATGACTGATTGCCATAGTGATTTATTCTTTCAAATAAACTTTGAATGAAAGTTCAGAATGATGAAGCACCTTTCTGGATGTTTCCTTTAAGCTTATGATTGGATACATAAGATATCCTCTACCAAAGGCATGACATGTGCATCTGCTGTCAATTAAACTTTAGAAATGATATACAAACCCCTGACAGAAACTTAGTGCAACTGTCTGTGAAACTCCTTTGTGTTCCGGTGATTTACAGCGATAGATGGCACTTAGCTTTATTGAAGCATTGTTGTTGTAGTTATTTGCTAAGACAAAACTGTTAGAACATTTTGACAAACTAACATAAAACTAATTTACTTTAAACAAATCATGTGTCTGTAACCAACCCTTAAAACCGAGGTTTTTTATTGTACTTTTTTTGTACAAATTATTTTCCAATGTATCCAGTTTTTACATATTCTGTTTAATATTATTCAGTGAACTGATCATTTAAAGTAATTGCAACTACCAAAAACATAACATTTATATAATATAACTACACTACTAGTATTTCCGAATTATAAAATAAACTAATATTCCTTAATTGAACAAATTCTAATAGTGAAAAAGAAGCACAATTTCATTCTATTTTCTCTGTTTGTACATGCTCAACACTGCTACTTTAGTTATTGTAAAAAAATAATAAAAAAACACTTTTATCTAGTTAGTTATTTGGATAGTATACGTTTATCAACTACAAACCAACATTTGGCCCCAAACTATACATTATAGCTTATGGTAATTTTGCAGTATTTATTATTAATCATTCTGTCGCAGATTTTTTTAATGTTAAATTGATTTGAATAAATTTGTAATACATTTGAATGTTTGTCTACTTAATTGTCATGTTCATTTAATGTTTATCAACAGAAAATAAAACGTTTAAATATATTTAGACACATATCTAGCATGGCTAGTTTTATTATTTCACATATACTTAACTTTTTAAGAGTTAAGTAAGTTCAGGAAAAGGAAAGTGTGGGTATTGATTTAACATTTTAATTCTGTCTTTATGACAAAGACTGCTGCCTTTCCCACTCTATTACTCTTGTGTCTCGTCCTATAAATCATACAGAAAGACAGACTCTAATTTAGCCTTATGCTACTGTAGTGGCATATGCTAAAAACTGTTTTACATTATGTGGCAAGACACAACACAGGCCTCATCTATCCAAGCCAAGGGCTGCACTCTCTTATTAAAGCTCTTCTTCCACAGAATAACAATTACTCTTCATATTACAGAGAGAGGATCGCAAAAAAACAAAACAAAAAACAAAACCCTTTACCAATTTCTAGAAGACCTAGTGTTGGTTTGGACTGATCTCATATTTAGCTAATAGGTTATTTAGACATTATGTCATTTTTGTGGCATGAAATGCTGTTGGAAGGCAGGAAGTGATTTTTCTATGCTAAATATTTATGTTTTGCGCTGTTTATTGAGGCTCAAATCAGTCAAACCCGAGAAACCACAAGGAGCTTTTATCGCATATGGAAATTCCCCCCACTTATTGTTCATAAGTGGGGGGAAGGCAATAAACTGAGTGAAAAACTTAGGGAAAAGTGGCTTGTAAACCTGCGTCTGCCGAGTCGGATAATGCTTGTTTGTGAAAATGGTTAATATCTACGATTAACAACTCTCATGAATTCAGCAACACAACGATTGATTATGATGCAAAATTGTGAGTTTGCGATAAATTGAAGTGCGTGACAGCTTTCTATTGATTATATGGAAGCTTTATTTGGTTGCTTTCTATGCTATAATCAGTTCAGAATTTGAATAAAAGTTTTGTTTTGCATGCTGCTAACAGGACCAGGAGACACATACCCTGTAACTTATATGGAGCAAAGTTTCAGGAGTGACTTCTATCCTGCATCCCTCATATAAATGCGAAATAGATTGTTTGCAATCAGGTTTAGTTGCTTAGCGTACATCCACCGTCTCAATGGTAGGCAGGTATTTTAATTGAGATGAAAAATTGCTCCTCTTCATAACATTAGGATCACATCCAGCATGTGTTGTGGATTTCTGTGTATACCTTTCTCTTATAATAGTGTCTAAACCAGTACAGTTGGGACTCTCATCCATCCTGCTTTTCACTTCTATCAAAATTTCGCGCTTCAGAATCACGTGATTGCAAACAAGCTATTCTACTATGTAAATGAATGCTCTGAATCTTAATGTAACATTTAATAGAAAAGACATTCTGCAGAGATGTTAATATATTCCAGTTGACAATACTCATATCTATTATAATAATCCACTTGAGATTGAGAATAGAGTTGTTGAAGAGGAAATGAAGTGTGACCACTTGACTTTCTGTTAACTTGAGCATCACAATTAAATTAGGAAACTAAACAAGATCAAAAACAGAAAAAATAACCTCAGTCATTCAGCCGTGCTGAGATAACATGAATTGATGTTGACTAATGAGTTTCTGCATGCTAAAAATGACATATTTTCAGAGGCCTCTGTGTCGCGAAAAGATAAAGGCATTTGCCACAAGTATCTCCTAGACACTGCATGAAGATAGAAAATGAGAAAAGCAAAGCTAAAGGTACCACTAAAAAGCTAAGTGATATTTATTAGAAAGATTAAATTAGCAAAGACCATCCAAATCTTATTTAGCATAACCAACGTGTGTTTGGAATATTTAATCTTTTGACCTCACATAAAAATGTGATGTATCCCAAATACTTCCTGTTGAAAACATGAGATTCCTCCAGCTCGAATTCAAATGCATTCATAACTGTGACAGCTTACATAAGGGTATTACCTCATGTAGGAATGCTGCTCACGAAACTCAAGATGGGAGAAAAATACCTTATGTGAGCCATCAGCTTGTGCCTTTGAGAGAAGGAATCCTCTGAATAGAGCAAATGAATTAGTGTGCAGTGAACTACACAGCATTATCTACATTGAAGTGCCATTTCCATTCATAGCAGGGATGAACAAGCTTCCGGCCCCCATCCCACTCCCTTCATCATGCTTATGGGCACACTTTTGCCCATGGCATCACTGTCCTCAGTTAGCAGGGAATGCCACTCGGGTCCCTGAGGAGGAGGTTCCAGATTGGTGATGTGGCATTTGTTCAGCTGGCTGAAACGCTAAGAACTTCCCCTTCAGCAGGTTGTGAACTTGTTTTGGTTCGCAATTTTAGTTGTCACAGACTGCACTTTTTAAATAACCTGAATTTACCTTAATTAAAAGATTATCACTGTCTTCTGTAGTAATTTCGCCTAAACAGTAAAACTACTACTGCTTTAATGTAATTCTGCAAATGTCCAGCAGAGTTTAGCTTCAACCAGCGCCAACAGACTTGCCTTTTTTTTCTAGTGAATCTGAAGACCTTCAATAGCTGGTCCAGGTGTTTAATTGGGGTCGATGTGAAACTCAACAGGGCAGGGAGTGTTTACACAACAGCATTTCAAACAAAAAAACAGAAGATATATCATCCATTTTGGCTGTTATTTTACATGACACGTGTTTTGGGGGCCTGACAATGCAAATGTTTGAAAATGGGTTACACAGATTTTGAAAGCAATATTGTTATCATCTCTGTGTGAACTATGAAAACACAAATTTGAGAAAATTGTGAAGTCATCTGCATGGGTAATTGCCTATGTGTGCAGGTGCATAGAGTTGCCAACTACTGGCCTGGCATGAATAATACAGTATTTTTAGTAGTTTTCATGAATCTGCATGACATCTTTGCCGTTTGTAAGTGAAACTTATATATATGCAAAGGAAAAACCCTTCTTTTTTAAGTACAAATGTTGTTGTGCAAATGTACCCTCAATGGCCTCCAGGAACAGGTTTGGACACCATGCTATAGACTATGAAAACAACAGTTCCCTTTCAAGAGTACTTCGAACTGCGTCCTCTAGGGGTTGTTATGGGGAAACACCTCATTGTGGCCTGCGTCTGAAGCATACATTAAAAAAAAACAACAACAACATGTTGGCCGGCGACAGCTCATGACGTCACTACCGGTGCGACTGTAGTTATCATATTCTTTGTCTTCACTGACTGTTTTCTTTGAAGCATACATCATTTAGGAGTGCATGTTTCTCACCAGAGGCTTTGCTCTGATACCTGCAGTTCACACAGCTCACATGCTGTGGTCGTGTGTGGTGAAGAGCAAGCTCTCGAGGGATTTGGATGCGCTCTGCTGTGCTCATTGTGATACATTCACGCAACTACTAAGGGGTATGTGAGTGTTTCACCATTTACCCAAGTTTGTAGACAGTGTTTGCGTGAGTGCATTCTTGCATGAATACTGATGCATTCGTGGCAGCAATTTTATTCACGCTTGATTTATTAGGTAATCTAGCAGTTGGGCGGAGCGTGTTTAAGCTCCCATCCCATGCAAGCTGTGCGTTGCATGGTGGTGAGAACATGGAAAGGACCTGACAGGAAATTTCTCCCTATTAGTAATTTCCTTTTGTTTATATAGGAAATGTATAGCGTGGACCTCTCTGCAGTGTTTGACAGATGGTTTATATAATGTTCTTCTCAGACAACCACATAATGCTACACTCCAGCTTAAAAAAGAATTCGTCCAGCGTCCACAGATTCCAGCAAACTAGTTAAGCCAACGTCAAGGGAATGCTTGAGCATGGTTATGAAAAGATGCTACTTGTTGAAGAGAAGCTGGCCTGCTATGTCTCCATGGGGGAGGCAAACTTCCTCCTTGCCATCTAAGCACTTTACTTCTCACTTAAATGACAGGGCATACCCAGCAGCAGCATGTCAGGCTGTTGCTTCATTGCACACAATGGCGGTGCTTCAGGCGTATCAGGCTGATCTGCTGAAAGACCTGGTTATAGGCAGGGGCCTTTAGGTACAGTAGCTAAGTTGTGCCGCACCACAGATCCTGCTCTCTGTGGTACTATTCGGGCTACCTCTGCTATGGCAGGTCAATGGCGGCTATGGTGGTAATGAAGAGTCATCTGTGGGTGAACCTGGCATATGTTGGGAAGAAAGAGAGCAGCTTTCTTCTCGATGCTCCGGTGTCACCTTTCAAACTTTTCAAAGCTCTGTTTAGACAGTGGTTGAGAAATTTAGGGAGGCGATGGGACGCTCAGTGGCCTTCTCTTACTCCGTTCCGTGAAGGTCCAGGTCTGAGCCCATACAAACCCAGGATACCTGGCTCATCTTAATTTGAGGATCAGAAATGGGCACAGAAGGCTGGTGTCAGGGCTTGCACTCCTCCACCGCCTGCAGGTAGGCGTAGGAGAAATCGCAGGTCAAAGGGAGGTAGGCAAGATAAGAGATGTGATCCATACAACGCGTTAGTGTTTTCATCTAGATTAGAGTGATACTTGAATATCTACTCATTTTACTCAGGGGGTTAACATCTGCTTTTATCTTCCCCTTCCTAATTCCCCTGTAACCACCATCTCTCCTGACCGAGGTTAGGCAGGAACTTTCTGCATCAGTCTCCTATGCTGGTTGCTGTGTGTATTCTATATGCAGGTTTCTTTGCAGTGTTTTCCGAGACCTGTGTGTTTCTGTTCTTTTCTAGGGTAGGTCCTCAGTGAGCACCCCCCCTCTGCTGGATTCAGAAACCGGATGCTCGACTTGCAGTGATTACCTTACTTGTTGATGCACAGTAAGACTTTCTAAAATCCTATATGGTAAGGGTTACGCGTTGATAGCCTGCTTCCCTTTCTCTGACTTGGCTTAAACTGGATTCCTCGCTCCCGGGCTGTTCTCTTGGTAATATTTAGCCGTTCTCCCATTTATCAAAGGGTTGCCTATGAGCATACCACTCATTTTCTGAATTCGGGGTTCTCCTCTCACATAAGAGTTAACATCTCTGTTTTCACAGAGCACCTGTAACCAGCAGCATCAGGTGAACTTGGCCCTTCATTTGCCTCCCTCATGCGCTGATTTTTTTGGCTAAGTGCAGTACACTTACTTTTTGATTTCTAATGATCATGCTGTAGGTTGAGCCCCTCTCTCGTTTGAGAGCTGGGTGTGTTGCTCCCTCTGCTAGGTATTTTATTGCTAACCAATCCACCAATGCACAATTTTCATCTACAGGCTGCTCTTTCTGAGTGCCACGAGAGACCCTTAGAATGGTATCGCTAAAATACATGTTAGGGTAAGTGTGCATGAGTAGTCTTTGTACATTATTTCTAAAACCCACACTGTGGTAAGTTTGCACGCTAGTACGTTGTGGTCTTTCTGAAACCCTGTATGGTGAGGGCTATGCGCAGCAGCTTTGTGCCTTTTCTTGGGTTGGTTAAAGCCCCGGTTCCACCTTGAGCAGCACTCATCCTATGTTCCCTATAGATACTTACTTTAACAGGTTGTTGCTACTGGGGATCTGTTGAAGCAGTTCCTTCAGCAAGCTCAAGGAGAGCAAGGAGTAGCCACTGTGTGACAGGCCAAGACTTGGCATGATGCTAGGCTCTTGGTCATATCCCCTCAAAGGAATTTATTCCTGATTCCAAGACTTGAGCTCTACCCCAGGGCCAAGGAGTATGGGACTTACAGGTACATTTTTGGGGTATGTAGCCTAGGCCTTTGGTAAGTGATAATGTCACAGACAGCCATCTAATGTCCCAGGAGCAACTCTCTTAAAGCTTTGGTTATTCTGGTATCCACTCCACTCAGCATGGTGGCATGGCTATACCATTCCCTATAGTGACCCCTAGAGGACACAGTTCGAAATTCCCGTGAAAGGAACGTCTCAGGTTACTTAAAACCCCTTTACGTGCAAACATCGCTGACGGCCCCAGTTTATTATTGTTTCACTTTCACAGCACATTAAACATCACTGTCTTACTTCATCTGGACAAACTATGCATCAATTGAAAGTTTAAAGACTCTAGCTTCGATATTTGACCATGTTTTTGATAAAACATTGTTGCAGTGACAGATATTTAGTGATTTATGTCAGGAGTGCAAAATAATAAATCCGTATTATGCCACATTTTGAATAGAAATTCACCACTCACTTATATTCAGTCACGTCAAAAGCGGTTTATTTGTGTTCACATAGACTCACTGAACAGCGTCAATAAGGATTTATAGACCAAAGATGCATATCTGCGGAGATATATGGATATATTTACTGATGTTTACTTCATATTTCTTCAGACAGAATCGTCATTTCTATTCATTTTCCAAGGATTTACGCGATCAGATGATAAACAGCCTCTCCCAGCGATCTGTGTATGTGTTTGCTGTGCCGGCAGCTCGTGCTGTGAGGCTCAGACTCTGATTCAGACTCCGGTCTGAGTGAACGCTGGCGTGTGTATCGGCCGCTGCTCTCCGGCATTTTTAGACTTTTTTAAAAGTTTTAAAAAGTTTTTTTTTTTTTTTTTTTTTTTTTTTTTTTTTTTTTTTTCCTGCAAATTTTTAAACTATTTTAACGAATTTAAAAGGATTTGAAAAAGGACTGTCCTCACAGGTTTGGAGACTAAACTCACATCCGTTCTGTTTATTCTGCTGTTTCCTGCGAAAGACGCGAAACAGGCTTATCTCAACTGGTTCTTGTCGTCTGTTCATGGTTTGGAAACTATGCAACTGACTTCTCTGCCGTTCTTGTCAAGATCTTCACGAAAGGACGCACACCAGGGTGATACCACCTGATTCCTGTGTTTTGTTCGTCCATGGTAGGATTGAATGTCCACTATTAACTCTGGATTGCGAGCGGAAAATGTAAATGTTATCCCTTTTGTTTTTCTTGATGTGTTTGACTCTCCCTGCTGATCATCGTCAATTTCAATCAGATTTTCTCTGTCTGCCTGCATACTCAGACCATTGTTTTATCTTCGATATGGCTTTATACTATTCATCATCCGACTTGCTACGTTTAAAATCCTCGTACCGCCTGCCAGTCGGAGTTTATAATCAATGTGCTGCCCTGGGAATTACGCGTCGACCACGGTATGTGCATCGTGGATCACGTCGCTGTTTTCAGATGGCTTCTTCTGACAGTCATGTTCCAGTCATCTGGTCTTCTCGTCGTCATCAACTGAATGATCTAAATGATGTAAAACGCGGTGTTAATGTAAACAATCTTAGCGTGTTAAAATACACTGCCAGTGTCCCGTTGGAAAAGACTGAAATCACCTCCATAAAAATGGGTCTCTTAAATGCACGATCTATATCTAACAAGGCCTTTATTTTGAATGATTTTATGATGTCATGTTCGCTTGACTTTTTCTTTATTACTGAGACTTGGTTGAATCCTGGTGATCAGATGGCTTTGGGTGAGTTGACACCACCAGGCTGTGACTCTTTGAACTCTCCTCGGACCGCAGGACGAGGAGGTGGGGTTGCCACTGTTTTCCGTAACACTTTTAAATGCAGACTACTATCCACACAAATCTATTCGAGTTTCGAGGTACAGCTACTAAAGATTGATACTCTGGATTCTTTTTTCTGTGCTTTGGTATATAGACCGCCCAAATGGAATAAGGATTTCATTCAGCAATTTTCTGATTTTCTCTCTGGTTTGATGTCTCGCTGTGATAAACTTTTGGTCCTTGGGGATTTTAATGTCCATTTATGCTGCCCATCAATGCCATTGGTTAATGAATTTCTTTCTCTTATTGAGACTTTTAATTTAACACAACATGTTTTTGGTTCTACTCATATGAAAGGTCACACATTAGATCTTGTGTTATCATTTGGTATTTCAGTATCAAATCTGGAGGTTTCAGATGTAGGTATTTCTGACCATTATTCAGTGGTATTCGATGCTGTTTGTTCTTATATCTATCCAATCTCTTCTCAGCCTTTACATTATGCTAGGTCCATCAATTCTACAACTGCAAACCTTTTTTCAGAATTTTATTTATCTCATGTTACAGACAAAATCGATGGAGAGGACATTGAGGTGCAGGTTGAGGTTTTTACTAAGTCTTGCACTTTTGCTTTAGATTGTGTTGCCCCTCTTAAACTAAAGAAACACAAGGGAATCTCTCAACCTTGGCTAAATAATGTAACACGCACTTTTAGAAAAGAATGTAGAAAAGCTGAACGCAAGTGGAAGAGAGATAAACTTCAAATTTCATCTGAAATGTTAAAAAATTCTTTGGCTAACTATCAGAAAGTAGTAAAGGAGGAAAAAATGAAATTTTTCTCTAAGGTAATTTCAGATAATGCAAACCGGCCAAAAGTACTGTTTAACACAATTGATTCCATTTTAAACCCCCCAAGGAATGTCATGATAGATGCCACACAAGAAACTTGTGAAGAATTTTTATTGTTTTTTACTCAAAAAATTGAGAAGATCAGAAGTGAAATTGTACCTTTACAATCCTGTTCATCAATTAATCCTGCGCTGTCTAATATTTTTTCAAACTTTGAACCGGTTTCCTCAGCGCAGTTAGCAGATATTGTCTGTAAAATGAACGGAGGTAGTTGCAGACTGGATGTTCTACCTACTCATCTTTTTAAAGATGTTTTCTCTACTGTGAGTTCTAGCCTAACAGCTATAATTAACAGCTCTTTGATGAGTGGAGTAGTACCTAAAAGTTTCAAACATGCAATTCTTCATCCCTTGTTAAAAAAACCTAATTTGGATCATACAGTCCATAACAACTTTAGGCCAATTTCTAAATTGCCTTTTATTTCCAAGATTTTAGAGAAAGTGGTCTATTCGCAGCTATATTCATATCTGAATACTTATGATATTTTAGATACATTCCAGTCGGGCTTTAGGACCTGTCATAGCACAGAATCTGCACTGCTCAAGGTCACTAATGATATTTTATTATCGTTGGACTCCGGATCACATGTTGTTCTGGTTTTATTGGATCTGAGTGCTGCCTTCGATACGATAGACCATGAAATTCTTCTCAATCGGCTGGAGTGTTGGGTTGGTGTCCAGGGTATAGCTCTACAGTGGTTTGCATCATATTTAAGAGACAGGACAGTTGCTGTGAATTTGGGAGACTTCTCTTCCACATTGGCCCCTTTAGTTTGTGGTGTCCCTCAGGGGTCGATTTTGGGACCGTTGCTGTTTTCTCTTTACATGCTTCCTCTAAGCGCTATTTTTCGGAAGTATAGTATTTCATATCACTGTTATGCAGACGATCTCCAGTTTTACCTTCCTGTGAGCTTAGATAAAACCTGTTCACTGAACAAAGCACAGGAATGTTACAGTGACATTAAACTCTGGCTATCTAGCAACTTTCTCCAATTAAATGAGAGTAAAACTGAGGTTTTGATTGTAGGCTCTCCCGTCTCACCTGCCTTTCCTGATCATTTAGGATCCTTATCCCTAAAGACTGCGAATCATGTAAAGAGTTTAGGGGTTATTATGGACTCATCACTTAACTTTAAGAAACAGATTGGTGCCGTTGTTAAAGGTAGCTTTTTTAACCTGAGATCAATTGCTAAAGTAAAGCATTTTTTATCCAGTAAGGATTTGGAAATTGTGGTTCACTCCTTTATCACATCTAAGCTTGACTATTGTAATTCTCTATATATTGGTCTTCCCCAGACTTTGCTTGCCCGCTTGCAGTTAGTGCAGAATGCAGCAGCAAGGCTGTTAATGGGGGTGAGAAAGAGAGACCATATTACTCCTGTACTACAATCCTTACATTGGCTTCCGGTCAAATTCAGGATTGATTTTAAAATTCTCTTGTTTGTCTACAAGGCGCTGTCAGGCCTTGCACCCCAGTACATCAGTGATCTTATTGTTCCTTACTCTCCTTCTAGAGTCCTTAGGTCTACCGATCAACGGCTTTTAAAGGTCCCTCGTTGTAGTCTAAAATCAAAAGGAGATCGAGCTTTTTCTGTAGTAGGTCCCAAACTCTGGAATAGTCTCCCATTCCATGTGAGGTCAGCTCCATCGGTAACAACTTTTAAGTCCTATTTAAAAACGTATTTGTTTTCTTTAGCTTTTGAATAAGTATGTTTATTTTATTGTATGATTTTAATTTTATTAATTTTGTAAAGCACTTTGGGGCAGCGTCTGTTGTTTAAAAATGTGCTATATAAATAAAGTTGCTTGCTTGCTTGCTTGCTTGCTGATTGGGCCATCCCAAAAGTCAATCTGAGAGTGTAATATCTGGACACCGCCCCATCGTGTCACATGCTTCCTGCACACTTCCTGGTAGTTATCTGGCCAAAACAACACTGAAACACCTCTGTACACACAAAATATCCGAACAATAAACCCGCGATTACGATAGTAAAGCTTGGTATGAGAATTTCTTGAGATCTGGGGCGTTTTTATAAAAAAAATCGAAAATGTACATCGGAAATGCTAACTTGTGCAGCGATGAAAAAGGCTACAAATAACATATTTTTACAACAGTAAACGACCAAATTCCACCCCTGATCGCTAAAGGAAGTTATTATAAACACTCGATCGGGGTTTAAAGTGAGTTTTTAGTAAAAGTGTACTAATAATTTCATAAATTGTCAGATGTAGCTTGATGCTAACGTTAGCACCAATGCTACTAATAGCAGGTGCTTTTCTTCTTCATGATGCATTTTTGTCTCAATAATTCACGTAAGGTCGTAAGAAAATGTTTTGTTGTATTTTAATAGTAAGACTTTTGATAAATAAGGGCTAAATGCAAACAGAGACTGAAGTGAGATTGCTGCTTTGTGTCTTTGTAAAGCCTGAAAAACCACAATCAAGGCTAATAAAGGTGGAATAAAAACAAAAGAATAATGATAAAAGAATAATGCGGATAATGTGTCATACCTGGCGGAGGTGTGAAAGACTCGTTTGGTGAGAACAATGGAATAACAGATAGGGATTAATCGGGCAGTTTTCACAGCCAAACAAACACAAAATACACAGGAGAGTTTACATGTGAGATCTCACAGAGATGACAAGGGCCATAAATCAATCTGATTAGCCTGCTCTAAAAACACACATGACATGGCCTTAGAAAATATTTCAAAAAATTCACCGTTTTACAGATTTGATTATGAAATTTTTTATGAAGGTTTGGAAGACTTGTGGCCTTAGCTACACTGTGTTTTCAAACTCATTTCCTACATCAACATTTTTTTAAATACATTTAAAACATATGTTTTTTATATTTTTATTTTTGTTTTTATGTTTGAGCTTATATATCTCTATTATCATAACAGTCTGAGTGATTCTGATTCCTTAACAGTAAACTTTAAAGTGTCAGCTTTGTGAACAAAGGTTGATTATGTATCTAGTCAGAAAGAATCATGAGCAGAAACCTTTTTATTTTGGGTATGTAATTTCGGTCTCCATGCCAAAAAAGGGGGGTTACTAGTAAGGGGTTAAATGACCATGGTTCCCTGAGTAGGGATCGAGACACTGTGTCCTCTAGTTTTCTTGCCATGCTTCGGACAAAGGCTCAGACGAAGAAGTGGATGATGTTTTCTCTCTGCGCCTATTTATACTATAATCGCACCAGTAGTGATGTCATTAGCTGTCACCGGCCAACATGTTGTTGGTGTTTTTTGAATGTATGCTTCCAACTCAGGAAAACATAGTTACATAAGTAACCAGAGACATTAAGTTTGGTTAAATTGGAAATACAACAACAAATATGGCCACTGTTTTACAACTGTTTCATTCTGCGAAATATTACAAATTATATTTTTCTAATAAGTATTTTTTTCTACCTTTCCAGAAAAACTAAACATATATATATATATATATATATATATATATATATATATATATATATATATATATATATATATATTCTTATTATTTTTGTTACAGCTTTTGTTCACCTTTTTTTGCTATATGGTAGTTTGCCCATTTGAATTTGCAGTTTTGGCAGGTTTCACATAACTGCAGTTAAGAGAAAGAATTCAAAAGAGCAAGTGAACCAATTCACTTAAACAATAGGTGATATATTGAGCATGAGAACTAACACACAAAAAATATCCATCAATGTCAAAGATGCTTTTAAAAATGCAAATGCAATGATTAACGAGATGGCTGAATATAACAAAAGGTGTCAAGAGCCAGGTAAAAAAATCTAAAGCATTTATTATTGCTGTAGAGTATTGCTAGTACAGAGTTGTCCCAAAGGAGAACTGCCCACAAACCTTTAGTGTACATTAGGGATTCACGCACTGTCAGAGTCTACAGTTAGACCCAAGGCTAGACCTCAGCAAAGCCATCACGCAAATGGGTAAAGAGTCAAAAAGCAGCCACGAGTCAGTGGGGAAATAAAATAAGCCAATATGCACGTGTTGAGGTTCAAAGACTGAATAAGAGGTGCACAGGCACAATGATGTTTTTTTCCACACTCGCAACACTGGAATGGATTCAGAAGCCACTGAATGCTGAGTGTATACAATAACATAAAAAAAATTACACTCTGTCACAGTCCGTAAAAAAAAAAAAAATCAGGATGTTGCACAGGAGTGTTTTTGCAGGCAGATCGGGGCGATTTCTTCAATAGTCCAAAACAGGGCGACACACCACCAAAGTGCAAAAGGGTGGGATTTTGCTTTATCAAATTCAACCACAGCTGTCACTGTCCTAGACAGTTTGTTCCGCCTCTGGATATATAGTCAAATCAGCGTCAGTCATGTTCTGTGTAGTACTTTCCAAACCCCACCCCCACACCATTTTTTTTCTTCGAACAGCAGAGTCAGAGAATGTCTTACTATAGGGAGATGAAAGGGTCTGTATTACTTACTATTGGAGAAAGCGTAATGGTCAACTTGAATCACGTGTGCCTTAATAACCAACCACATTACAGCCTTTACATCGTTCACTGTGGGAACCTTTTCATAGTACCAGAACTAACTGTGAAACTACCAAAAGCCAGAACTGGGTATGGTTTTAGTACCAGACTGCCTTTTTCAAGAACCAAATAAGCTCCTACTACGGAGCACGGTCTAACCAGCACAACTGGTAATGTCCGTGACGTAAGTATACATTGATTGGACAGACCTGTTCAAAAACACCCTCACCCGCCATGATTTAAAACGCTGTGTAAACATACTTTAAACACTGAGTCAACTTATTCTGCAGGTATGATAAACAGCGATAATTGTTGGAGATTTCTTCTTTCCATTCTTTCAATCAATTTAAGCTTTAGGTCGACATTCCATTTAAATTATTGTGAAACCTGTGAGACGCAACAAAAAACCCAGCTCCAATCACAGTGTCCTCCATCCTCTTGTTGTTAACGTTGTCCTTTGTTAACGTTGTCGAATACTACGCACAAATGACATCACTGTCAACCTGCTTGTACACACTGTTGGTGCGAATACAACCCTTTAATGGTACTGGGATATAGTTCACACAAAATCGACCCAGTTCTTTAGTGCTGTAACGAATTTCGCGTTTGGTAAATGCGATTCGCGTAAATCGCATTTACCATGTTTACTATGGTAAAGTTTATGGCTAGCTTGTATAGTCTTTTGCATCACTTATAAATATTTCTGCCTTGTATGGTGATTATAATCCACATCAGATCAAGTTATTTCAAACACTCGCTGCTGACTGAAAGTGAGTTTTGAGCTCAACTTATTTAAAAAGTCTTTAATGCTGGTGTTACAGCTGTTAGATTTATGAAATGATCCATGGCGCTGACGCTCTCCAGACGCAGCAAAACTTTGTTCATAACCACTCCTCTAGCCCCAGCTGGCCCACTTTGGCCCAAGGTTTTTGTAGGGTCAAAAAACCCAGGCATCTGGCCCAGAGGAAGCACCGACGAGGCACTCTGGACCTCTGGTCTCCTGTCCCACGTTCCGCCAAACCAGAAGCGTTAGCATTAGCCATTACACTTTTTTTGGCTAAAGGCTGCAGGCTTGCCTTGTAGTGGTTTTGGAAGGGTATGCAATGCAACCTATGTGTTCTGGTAGGGCTAGGACTTAAGTGCTTTCGTCATTATATAACCTTAACTTGTGCAGTGATTGGTGGGAACAAACATACCTCTGTTAAATATCTTTAAGCTGAAGTCAACTTTGTGGCCTGAATAAAGCAAACCAGTATCTTACTTTACCAGTAAAGTTGTGATGCTTGATGATTGTAATGGAGGTAAAGACAATTACAATGACATACAGGAATTGTACATTATTATAGACACTCGCAGGTCCACTAAAATTAGCGTGCAAATAAACAGACTGTGTATGTTCATTCTCTAATAGATTTTTTTTTTTTTTTTTTTTTTTTTGCAAAAGCACATTTCAGTATGTTTGCATATAATTATGTGCTTTGCTCTGTTTAATAATTTTTAATGGACCTGTGTATATCTATATACAAACAGGTTAAGGTGACTGGTATAGTGATCTGTTGGCATCTCTGTGTGGTCCTTTTTGATACTGCAGCTCGACTTGTAGTTATAGAGAATGCTCTGAACAAATGTGCCATTTATGTTTTTCTCACCATTTTTGCTGTTGCACTGTATACATAAATTGTGAATTATTAAAATACATTTTTTTAATTTATCTTAAATTATTGCAGAAAAGAAAGTTTTGTGAGAATTGTCCTCAAAATTAACTTGGTAAAACAATTATCTCTATTTAAAATGTTTAAAGTCTTTATATTTTTCATTTTGTTATACTAGGATAAATCATATTGAGATGCCTGCTAAAATTGTTGCTCAGGGCACTCTATCTAGAAAATTTTCCACTAACATCACTGAGGCAAATGGTGTATTTATTGTATTTCCAGATTAGCTGACCTTTGATAACCAGCCAAACTTTTACTGTGTTTAAGTATTCTAGTCATCTTATGAGTTTAGCATGCCCCACTTGGTCAATGCCATCCACAGAGGACAGGAGGGAGGATCCCAGAATGTGAACTCGACTGGTGAGCGACACCTTCCACGACTTCGATATCTCATCATTCACCTCAGGGAAAAAGGGACCAGGCATCTGGGGGGTGTCTGTTCAGCCACACTCTAACTGGATGAACCATTTGTCCAGACGGCTTCTGGCCATTCGGCAGGAGGTGCCCACTCTATAACAAGCTCATCAACCACCTTGGAGTATATGATGGAGGTCATCATACTGCCGTGAGGTGCAGTGTAATCCAACAGGCTTTGGACCATTCTTCCTTCACAGACGTTGCCACCAAAATGGCATCATCCTCAGAGCACTCCATAACATCAAAGGACACCACATCTTGTGTCTCAGGAGAGGGGCAAAGAACAGTGATCATGAAGCACACTGGAAGGGGACCTGTTGCAAGGGGGTGAGAAGCATGTGGGCACTTATCCGACTCAAGCTTGTAATCTTACCCTGACAGATCCACATCAGAAGCTCGCGGCACTTTCCTCCTTGGCTCGAAAGAGGCTGCAATGGAAGAGCACGGCAGGTCTAGTTGGGTGAGTTCCCAACTTGGATGATAGCCACATGGAGCCTGAGAGTCCGGAGGCTCATATCTCCGCAGTAGGGGAGTTGGACCACCTAAGTGCCACCTCTTCGTGGGCGTGACCCAGGCAGAAGACACACGACTCATGGCCAATAGAAGTTTCGATTGGCTCTGCACAGGAGAAGTTCCAGTGGGGTTCCACTCGTGCAGTGGATTCTACAATGTTGAAATTGGTCGGGTTCATGTCTTTTGGTCATGGTTCACATGTCTACTGAACCGAAAGACCCGTATGAAAATTTCCGGTACAAGTATGTGCGCTGTTAGACCCCACATAGGAGATTCAACATGCGATTGAGTTCAATAGTACCATGATAAGCATTAAGCATTAAGCATAATTAAGTTTTGACAACAATAGCGTATACAGTCTATTCCATTTGACAGCTATGGACACAGGTGGACAACACATGTGCTCTTGAAAGCTGACTAACATTTGCTCTATTTCTCTCCAGAAGTTATGACCAAAAAAAAAAAAAAAAAAAAATATATATATATATATATATATATATATATATATATATATTTGAAACTAGTTAAAAAATATCAATATACTAGTTCAAATTAAATGTTGATTTTCTCAAATAGTTTGCTGTTGTTCCATCGGCTCCATTTCTTTTTTACCTGTGAAACATTGGGTTCTTTGTAATTATTTGAGAAATTTGCATTAATAATAGTAAATCCATGATGCCTTAAAATGCTACTTCTAAAGCATTCGTGAAAGCCTGTTTTGAACATTTAATTCAATTAATTTTCTATCAGTTCATTCATTATCAGTACTATAAGTAGTTGCATAACTTTTTTGTAACACCACTGATATCATTTAGCTCGTTCCCAAAAAATAGGGTCACCGTTCCACACCATTTGAGCAAAATGGAGCAAATCAATTAAATCCTGAGAGACGAGGCTATATGAGATTAATGAGGGAAGTTGGACAATTAATAGAAATCTCGCCAGCAATCAGGGCCGTGGTGAGAAACCACTGCCATCTTTTAGCATCTGTCAAAACACATAAAGCCAAAGATTCATTTGCATCAAGGGCACAAATGAGGGATGAAACCGAACTAAAAAATATTTTAGCCTTGAACTGCCACTTATTATGAGTTGGCTCAACTCTACAACTCTCCACTGAGAGTCACAAGCATATAGAAACTAAGAACTCAGTCCAGTTTGCCTGTTTTGAAATAGATCAGACTTGGCATCAGAAATCAGTCAAACCAAAACGTACCTATTGGACCAGACTTTATGAGGGTAATGTCTATTCTAAGGGAGCAACACTGTTCTGGCAGGCAAATTTGAACCCTGGCTTGGCTCTAAGTTAGTTCAGCCATTAATATTAAAGCTTCTGCCTCCTGGCTGTCAGGAGAAATGACACTGAGAGAAGACAACACTAATGGAGAGATCACTCTTTGATGGCCTGTAACCTATCTCTGTCTGGCCTTGGATCAAATCCATATGCAGCACAATCTAGTCTGTGATACAAACCTAAAGTTATTTTTATAGCTCATCCAGTAAGAGGGGAAGGTTGTTTAGTTTCACCCCTGGCGGATGTTGCAATGATGTTGTTCACTTCGCTTTGCTACATCCATTTAAATGGCTCTGTCAGTGCAATTTTCTGATGTCGCTCCAAGCGGAACTTGTCTTGTTCGTCTGCCTACAAGAAAATCCCCATCCGAAACATTTTGGCTTATAAAAGAGCAATTTTTTATCGAACTCCAGGAAGTTGTTGCTATAGGTTGGAATTAAGATTTTCCTTTTCAGTAAGTTTCTTCTTCTGCAGAGCTGAAACAATTTATACTTTAGATTTTATTTGTATTTTTTTTTTCTCCGCCAAGAGAAACACGAGGAAATGAACATTACTATAACGCCTGAGCACTGCTGTTCTCTCGCATTAGCCCTTCCACCAATAATTGCTCTACAGCTCATTACAAAGGCTGCAGTTGCTCCTATCATTTCTTAATCTTTATTACTCTCTGAATCATGCACGCTGCATACACATTCCAACGGTCTAATAAATGCAATAATTTGTGATTATATTTAAGACTATCAGAACTGCATATAAATTTGTGTAGGGCGTATTTGATTGCAGTGAATTGAGACAGGTTGAAAGTGTGTGGATGAAGTAATAAACAAAGTATCTTTTGTACGTTATAATTACATATACGTAATTACTAGTCAATATTTTTTGGGGAATTTTTTATCCAAAAAGCTATATATATATATATATATATATATATATATATATATATATAAGTGTGTGTGTGTGTGTGTGTGTGTGTGTGTATATATATATATATATATATATATATATATATATATATATATATCAATTTGTTCATTATTTTTTAGGGTGACTAAGAAGACTGTCTTTGGCATTTGGCTTATCATGAACTCCACAGGTTTGTTAAAAAATGGTGATATACAGTATGTTCCCCAGCATGATTTGAGAAAGTGCCATGCAACCTTTTGCACAAAGCAGCTTGTGCACAAATGTAGCCTATACACACGTATTTGATTAGTGACATAAAATTGTGCAGAATGTGCATCCTAAAATCCTAAAACTTATTATTTTTATTTATTTGTATGTAGCCTATAAGCAGGATTTTGATTCCAGTATTCTGAATGTCGTCTGTATAGTTTTGGACCCCACGGTTTATATACAGTACTAGTATCTAAATTAGTTTTGCTGAAATTATTAAACTGGGATTTGTACATTCTGACTTCAACAAACAGTTCCACGTGAAGTTCAGAACGACTCTATCACTTCATGCACATCTGTATCTATAGCTCGAGACAAAAGCGGGAAATGTCTTACCTGCGCGGCCATAAACGACAGATCCATGATGATTTGTTTATCAGAACAATATCTAAAGCTCCAGGATGGTCGGGTAAGCTAGCTTTCCGTGTTGTCTCTGTCCACCGGGGTAACCTATTTACATCTAAATGACATCGTGTTCAGCTCCAGCCTCCAGATACATGAATCCTCAACATCTGATGTGCGTCTGCGATCATTTAGAGACGGATCAACAGCGAGACGAGAATGAGACAGACCCGAGGAGACGAAACAAGAGCAGAGAGAAAGAGAGAGAGGGGGAGAGTGCTTGTCTTATTCATATTCATTTATTTCGGTGACGTCTCGAAACCATTAGACAAGCTTTTGTAGATGCGCCACATTTATAAGCTCGTAATATTTAGTAAAAATCGCTCTTTTGAAGTCAGCTATGTCAGATTTATTGACACCACAAATATGTTATATATATAGAGAAAGAGAGAAAAAAACACACATAAAAAATTCATGATAATTTGTTTTTATTTTTGGATTTGCTGGAGATTTATACATTCCAAATCAACGTAGACGTTGTTGTTGTTGTTTTTTTTTTTTTTTTTTTTTTTTTTTTTTTGCATATCACTGAAACACATTATCTAGCATCAAGTGGCTAAACGAAACAGTTAACAATATGATCATAGTTTGAGATAAAGGAAAAGATGCTTGGAGAAGGGTAAACGTTGGCTTGCTGTCCATGATGGAGTGCTCAGGAACGAGACTTGAATAATATGAAGCCAAATGCACTAAAACCTTTTATAATTAATAAGGGAGCCAGAATGTGACAAATATTTAATGATTCCGGATTCATTATGTTACGAACAACAGGCTGCCATGAAACAAAATGTCGAAACCTGCAAAAGGTTTGCAAATAATCAGCAAGGGGCGAGATATTGCTGCTGTTATGAGTTATTAATCTGGCATCAATGTCAGCTGATGTTGGCACCTTCTAACTACTGCAGAACATGGAGTTATTGAACACACACATACTTGAGATCATCTGCCACCGTGCTCAGTTTCTGCTTCTCTTAGACCTTCACTGACAGTAAACAAAGGCAATATGGATTCAAGCTCAGAATACATCTATCTTTTTTGTAAACAAATCCTTTCTCAACTATAATCTCAATCCAACCTCTGTTAGAAGGTTGATATGTCACATGAATAAACAGCTCCTGATTCAAGATTCTAGTCGCAAACACTTTTGACAAGCTGATGGTGTGCAATACTTGAGACATGTATCCACAAACTGTTAATGGAAGATTATTATTGAACTGCCACACTCACTCTTTTGTGCAAGGCATGGCAGTAATCTGAATTGCAAATGCAAGAGGTAATCACCATTCTAGTCTGTGAGCACCAAATTTCCACTCTCCTGGCAGGTTAATGAGGTTTAGAGGACAGAATCACTGTACTTTTGATGAACCTTCACACATTTGACCACAGAGTTCAGGATGAGGTTAGCATTATTACCTTTCAACAATGCATTGATGTGTGATGAATAAACAAACATTAGATGTGCTTACTTGTGAAAAAGAAATGTGCTTGTTGAATAGTGTACTTCAAATCTTAAAAAAAAAGAAACTGTTTTAAAGAAACTGTGCTTGCATATAATGTAAATGGCTACTGTAAACTGTTTGGTTACCTCCGTTATAAACATTCCTCATGCTGAAGTACATCATTTTCATAGTAAGCACTTTTTTTAAGTATGCTAAAGTTTACTTTCAAGGGCTGTCCTCCCATTGAATGCATAATTTAACTTAATGGTTCCACATTTGTTATCAGACTGGGTTGTATGCTCAAATGTCTGAAAATCTGTCAAAATTAATTTCACCATTCATCCTTATTTAATACAAAAACGCCATTAGATGCCAACATCATTTTCTCTATTATGACAATGAATATTGATGGATGTTGGATCCTTGAGAGGAATTTTTGTTTAGCGCTACAGTAGAGATGGAGAATGTTTATCAAAGCAGACAGCTGTTGAACTCCCAGACAAACTCTGTCAGAACAACATGCTTGAAAAAAAAAAAAAAAAAAAAACTAAAGACAAAGATGAATCCACTTGCAAACCAGTTACATAATCCACCCTGAAGTCCAACTGCAGAAGAGGAGAGGTAGACGTATCTTTTCAGAGGAATAAATTCTTGAGCTGAAACATCTGAGCTGAGAGTCGGCGGCGCTGTGACGCCCACAGCAACTGTCCTCAGAATAACAGTTCACAGCGTATCAGTTATTCATGTATAAACCGGAAATCCCTTAAGCTATCAATAAAGGTTAGGCCACAATTTCTGGTTACATGTTTGTCTCATAGCAACAGACCTCCAAGAATGAAGTTTAAAGAAACCATTCTGCTCATTAGTGCTGACTGAGTGGGTGGGTAGATCGAAAACCACTGCAGGCCTGGAAAGTGAACACATTTATATTATATTATATTATATTATATTATATTATATTATATTATATTATATTATATTTAAAATACAAACTATTAGAAACCATTAAGAAAAGAAACAAATTATGTTGACTGCATCTTGTTTCTTGATAATGCTATCCAGTGTTTTCAATATCTATACTATTCACTCTCCAGTCATTTGTTGGTGTGACTGTGGTATAGGTCATATAGTTCTTAATGTGTATGATGACTATTAAGTGTGGAAATAATGCACAATGGCATGAGTGCTTATGAACAAATTCTGAATCCTGAGGCTATAGGAATAGCTGCTACCTTGTTTTGCACCTGTGTTCGAATAAATTTTATACACACTTGCATATAAATGTGATAGTTCTGTATGCACGGACTGGCTGTTAGATTCATTCTGATTTATGTCTTATATTATATGATTCCAAATTTACTTTTATATTACCCACAGCCCTGTTTTGTAAAGTGTAATCACTTCCACTGACAGTACTGGTAAAACCTCTTGACAGCCCGTATAACAAAATAAAATGATGCTGAGCAGATGATGCATAGTTAGGATGGTGGTGATGAGTTCTTGATCGACTCTAAACTCTTGAATATATACACATCATCCCTCTATTGTTTGTAAATGCTGCATCTCCATGACCCGATTTTAAACCGTCTTCAACTGGTTTATCACTTATTAATGGGAAAAGTGATGCAATGTGATTTTATTTCTCCCTGTTGTGACTTTGCTTCTCATAAACGCAAAACTTTTATCCAAAGCAACTTAAGGCCGATTAGCACTGCAGAGACAGATGACAGTCACCAGAATACCATTCGTCGATTCAATTAAAAGACTTTATATTGCACAGTGCGACAATGTGACTTTAAATCTAGCAGTTAGTGCACTATTAAGTGCAGCTTAATATCTCAATATTAGTTTAGGTCTTATTTTAACTACATCACATTTAGCTAAAAAAATAAATAAAATAAATAAATAAGGAGTGCTCTATGAGCCAAAATAAAACAATGAAACTAAGAAATAAACCTGACACAAAAAGCCCAGACACACAATACACATGCCCTCTGACCTTTTACTTATACTTTTCACCATAATATTTCATTTACATTACATTTACTATATATTTGCCTTTTGAGACACAATGATAGTCTACAGCAGATAAACTAATAAGATAGGATGATTCAACCTACTTTTTATGATCCTCCAACCCGATCTAGCGGCAATTCGTACATTTTTCACAAGGTGGCTTATTCATACGAATTCGTACGACCACAGTCGTACAAATTCATACGATTGTTGCCAAATCGTATGTATTTTAGGAGTTGCACAATTCGTATGAATTTGTACGAATGACCA
This sequence comes from Carassius auratus, assembly GCF_003368295.1. Classification (NCBI taxonomy): domain Eukaryota; kingdom Metazoa; phylum Chordata; class Actinopteri; order Cypriniformes; family Cyprinidae; genus Carassius; species Carassius auratus. Next base: position 5,227,791 of record NC_039287.1, read on the forward strand.
CCACCTAACCCCGCCCCTAAACCTAACCGGCACTGGGGTTTAGACAAATCGTATAAAATCGTACGAGTGAGGTAGTACAAATTCGTACGAATAAGCCACCTCGTAAAATACGTACGAATTGGCCGTGAGATAGCGTTGGATCCTCTGTGCATTTTCATGCATTTTCATGCATTACTGTGATATTGTGTGAGCATTAGAATTAAGCATGCTTTTAAAGCCACTTTTACTTAGAATTTATTGATCCCAGTAAGTGGAACCAAACATTTATTGTTGTTGTTCTATAATATAGAAAATTGTTATTTCTATATTATATTATATTATATTATATTATATTGTTCATAAATAAATGAATCAAATTAGTTTACATTTGTTGTATGTTCATTTGAAGGCCTTTATCTGCATGAAGGTTTTGCACAGATCTCTACAATTAAACTGCACACTATTGCATACAGTAGAGAACAAAAATAACCTTGAGGGGGTTTTAAAGATGTCTCAGATTTGTCTCTGTCACTGTGAGTAAGAAATAATCAGTATTTGACGGTTCCCATTTTAATGAGGACTTTAATGAGGAAGCATCCAGCACTTCACCTCACCGCAGCTGTGGCCTTTTATATCCATCGCCACGGCTTCAGCAAGCCAAATTACAAATCACTATAGCTAGAAGAAAGAAAACACGTCCCCAACTTAAACACACCTTAGAAAAAGTTATTTAATAAGGTTCAGGTTTACATCTGTAAGTATCAAGAACAAAATAACCCGTTTAAGAAAATTTGCAGCTTTTCTCAATAACGGAGAGCTTCAGATGGTAAATGCTCCTGCCACAGTGTATTATACTTAAATGGCTAATCACACAATGACTTGACCTTTAATGTTTCCTCTCAGTAGATACATGCAGATTTGAGTTTCCACGTGCGATTCAGTTGAATTTTGAGCAACTTAAGATATTCTGGGACGTACCATATGATCCATTATCCACAATTAGCTCTAACCATCAGGATTGATTCTCATTCTAAACCAAATTAATTAATGCAAATCAGCCATTTATTGAAATCTGAACTACATTAAGCGGTTTAAATAGTTAAACTAAATTTATAGAGTACTTATTACCCTTGTGTAAGATATTTATGTGTCAAGCTTTGCCTTCTGCGATGGTGGGAAGAATGGAGGTCAGTATGACCTGAGTCTGTCATAATATGGTCAAGTCCCTAAGGATAGTGAGACTTATTGAAGCTATAAACGCTAAATGTTAAAAGGCCTAGAAAACTGTCAACAGCAAATAACCACTAATTTGCTCCATATGCTGTGGGAAAACCTTGTCAACAAAATCTGCTGTGAAGCAACAAAATTTACGTGAAGAGGGCCAACAACTTACTTTTATCCATTAGAAAGCAGCATGTACCTGAATTATAGGAAATTATGTTGTTGTTTTTTTCTTCACAGAGAGGCTATGATTCAAAATGTAATAATAAATAAATAGATTTGCTAGCTGATATAAATGGGACCATTTGATTTGAGATGTACAGTATCCACTTTATTTTGCAGAGTTTAATAAAGCATGTAAGCTGCTATTGGTAAATGAGTGAGAAAAAAACAATCCACAAACTATTTGCAATTCAAACCAGTGTGTTCATGATAAATTTAAACAATATGATAACAAATTTGCAATATCAAGCAGCATAACTGACTGTTTTTGTACAGGAATAATAAGTGGAATCGAAAGACACCGGAAGTCTCACACATTTAAATTATAAATGCACACGCCCTCTCTTATGTTAAAAATAAGGTTGATCCCCATAATGCAAACTGAATTTTACAAGTTTGCTTCACAAAATTAAGAACAAAGGTTCAATGCATTAACTAGCATAAACTAATGGAAGTTTATCAATATTAGAAATAAGGTACTATGTGGTAAAATTAAATATGAAGTAAAATGCAGTGCTCTCTTTGCTACAGTAAGTCAAAGTTGTCACTGTGTCATTGTGTCAAAGTCATTGTGTTTCGGGGATCCAAAAAAGAAAGGCCTTAAAAGAGGCTTTTATTTATTTATTTATTTATTTACTTTTGTAAATTTGCTTTAAAACCAAATAAGTTATTGGCAGTTGTTCTTTCTCTCAAGGACAATATTTTCTCTGGATTACATGAAGCCTCTTCTTTCTCAAGTCCTCAAACGTTTTTAAAAACTAAAAGTCTCCAAATTGACAACTTAACACGCCATACAATTCCAAAGTCACATTAGAAGCTTTTAAGTTTAAAACTGAAGTGTGTTTTGCATCACTATTGGCAAATGTATAGCTGCATACACTGTGAACAGTGCCGTTGTCTGCCCTTGTCGGCCTGATCAGGATACTTCAATGATGTGCCGTGAAAAAAATACACACTTAACCTTCAAGTCACTGTGCCAAAGATCAAAACTACAGACTTTTATACCTTTCTTTTATATCCCTTTCATTACCATACACCAAAATGCACAGATACACACAATGTTGGCTGCTAATTGCATGCTATCATCTAGTCAAGATGTGATTTATAACTTGGCCTACAGATGAATCCTAATGCCAAAATCTCTTTTCCCAACAGATGGAGTCTACGTTGAGGACAGCACCAGGGAAGTAGGACAGGACAGGACAGGACAGGGGACAGAGCAGAGCTGTTGTGCACATTGTGGTAATTTGTGTGTGTGTGTGTGCGTGTCTGTGTGTTGGTGTGGGGGGGGGGGCGCATTTGACTTTGAGTGTTCATTTATTCTGTGCTGTAAAAATGAAAATGTGTATTTTTTTTTACATGGAAATGATCGCTGGAGTGGAAAATGTTGAGAATAATGAACACTATTCAGATACAGGGCCCTTCAGGGCTGGAGTTTTCGGTCCTAATTGAAAAAGATGAATACAGAATTCAGCACGTTCATAATGTGTGAAGAATTTGAATCAATAGTGTCTGGAGAATACTGTTTACTTTAAAGCACAAAATGTGACTGTTTAATATTATCCTTAGAATGAGATTGTCCAATTTTGTATTCAAAATGATATGTTAAAGAATGTTCAGGCACCTGCACAATCAAAGTGGATGGCGACCAAGGCTGTCATTTTGAATATGTTCTAATTTGATGTGTTGGAACTACATCGCAATGAAATGCATAATTCAAAATACAAGTAAAATATTTGTGAAATAAAATGTCATTAATATTATCCATAATTAAATAGTTTAAAGAATGTGCAAGCCTTGTATCCTGTTGATCCAGGAATGTGTTGTACTTGGTGAACTCAGCCTCTTCTGTGTCTCTCCATATCACTGTATGCTGCGTATGCTCTTCTGTGTCCGCCGCGCCACAATGATGTGATGTTTCTTCTTGTATTTATGCTTTGATTTTGAAAGAAAACAGCTCATCCTTGTGGCGCAGCTGACACAGAAGAGAGTACATAGTTTAAGTGATGTGGAGAGACACAGAGGAGACTGTTAAAAAGGAATTGTTGAATAAAGTTGTTATTTTTGTTTTGTTTGCGTACAAAGAGTATTCTTGTCACTTCATAATGTTACGGTTGAACCACTGATGGCAAATGGGACTATTCTGACGATGCTTTACTTACTTTTCTGGACCTTGACAGAGTAACTTACTTTGCAGTCTATGGGACAGTCTCAAGCCTCCCGGTTTTCATCCAAAATATCTTAAATTGTTCTTTGAAGATTAAGCTTTTACGGCTTTGGAATGACATGGGGGTCAAGTGATTACAGTTTTTCTCAGTCGCTTTGGTACATTTCTCGTACAAATAGCAAGACACCATGGAGTACCTGCAAAAGCCAGTCTCTTGCTCAAAATCCTTACTTCATCTCTCAAAAACAAATATCTGTGTCAATGAACATGTCAGTGCCATCAGAATGACAAGTCCTTGTGTCATACAGTAGTTTACGGACTGTCAAATTGCTTAGTCATGTTGTCAATATAACAGTGTACTCTGGAGGGATGTTCTGATGTAAACTATGGAAACATTTTGGATGACAGTTAATGTATTGAACAGTATGCCATATATCCATTTCAAAAGTACATATTTATACATTACTGTATGTGGATAGAATTCCCAGTTACACTTTTACTAGTGGTCTGATCAAATAAGAAATAAATAAATAAATAAATAAACCTTCACAATGCCTTTCTGATATAGAAAAGGAAAAAGAAATATGGGCACAAAGATGTTATCATTGGTTTATCTACATTCTCTTCATTAGTTCACTTGCAACCATTCACTTGCACAGTTCATTATGTATAAAATACAAACAATAATAACAACAACAACAAAAAACATTGCTTGACAGTTTATGACAACTAGATGAACCATTTTGAATTTAATTACTTATACGATGAACTAAAGACTAGATGTTTTGAGGGATAACTATTGCACAGAAAACGTTATAATGCATGTACTGTAGGAAACTGCAGATAAATGTACATAATCAATTGCATGAATGTACAAAAGCGACTTGTTCAAAAGAATGATAATCTGGTTTTATGATGTGTATAAATGACTAGATGATGTGGAGGTTGTACAAGTAGTTTTGAGAATGTCATTTCTGATTTGAGAAAAACTGTAATGACAATTTATTTGTATTTTTTTGGGGTGGAGTGTACCTTTAACACCTTGAGTAATCAGTGAAGTACAGACAATATGGCAATATTAAAGCATTCTCTCAGTGGAAGGCTAAACAGGCTTTGATGGATGACTCCCCACTATTAATCAGCACCTTCCATTTGATCTCCGTCACTGGGTAGGTATTGAGCTGAATAGCTTTCGGGTAATAACTCATTACATGTGCATTGGCTCAAGTTAGATCTGCCTTAATATGGTTATGTATCACTAGCTTCCCCAGCCGATATATTAATATTAACTTTGAGGTTTAAAAAAAAAAAAAAGACAGTGTATACCTTAGTTTTTAACATGGGAGTAAGCTGTTTTCCATCAATGTGCAATTCTATTATCCACCTTAATGAAATGACAAATAATATCAAAGTGTAATAAACAGTAAAACTTTATAGTAGTGTGTTTATAATTAAGAAAATACATTACAATAATATTGTAAAAGAAAATACCAGTTTGCAGTTACAAGCAACATAACTAATGCTATTTTCAGAAAGCTATTTGGATTCTTTTAGTTTCTTCATTCTTTCTGCGTAACACATGTATGCCTTTTGGGATTTATAGGTCAACTGATGGCAGGTGACCACACTGTAAACAAACAAAACAACAACAACAACAACAACAAAACACTACACATACAGTATGGATGCAGCTATAAAAAAGATAGTCACTTGCATTAGTCACTAAAATGCATAATGTTTTGTTCACATGTGGTTTCATTACACACACAAAACACTAAAAATAAACATTTCTTTCAGCATGATAAGAATTTATTTAAAGTATAATTAGATTTTTTTTTTTTTTTGCCTATAAATTTATGCATTTGCCAGAAATTTTTATCCATAGCGACTTACAGTGCTTTCAGACTAAAAAAATGTTTACCTAATGTGTTCCCTGCGAATTGAACCCACAACCTTTTGCGCTGCTAACACAATGCTCTACCACTGAGCCACAGGAACATAAAAACACACAACCAGTTCCCTTTCAAGGGAACTTTGAACTGCGTCCTCTAGGGGCCGCTATGGGGAACACCTCGTCGTGACCCGTGTCTGAAGCATACATTGACAAAACACCAACTTGTTGCCCGGCTACAGCCTCTGACGTCACTACCGGCGCGGCTATAAACAGGCACCGGGAGAACACGTCATTCTCTTCTTCGTCTTCACTGACTGACTGTTTGAAGAGTGTGAGCAATTTTTTTCAATGAAAAAAGCTCCGCTCTCATTCATCTCTCTTCCGAAAAAAAAAAGGCAGTCATCTACTTCCCGCGGTTCAGGACCTTGCGCTGCTGAGGCACGGAGGAGAATGAGCTCGTGAGAATTTTTTAAAGAGGGATTTTCCCTTTCACACTCGTAATGGCGGCGGACGAGAGAGAGCCTCGGGAGGATGATGTTATAGTATCTTTAACACTATCTGATACTGAGGTTAGTGCTCTGCTGGGTTTTTGCATTAGAGTATATCTGCCGACATCGAGGTGATGCGCGAAAGCGGCTATGAGGGGATGCCCCCTGTAGAAAGAGCTAAAAAATGTATTTCTGCGGGGGAGACATCCTATCTTAAGCTCCCTCCTTGCCATCTAAGCCCCTTCAGAAATTCATCTGGCTTAGATGGCAAGGCATACGCAGCAGCAGGTCAGGCTGTGGCTTTCTTACACACAATGGTGGTGCTTCAAACATATCAGGCTGATTTGCTAAGAGACCTGGATGGAGGCAAGGGCCTTTCTTCTGATCAGGTAGCTGCGCCGCACCACGGACCTCTCTCCATGCTACCAAGGAGGCCGCCTCCACCATTGGCGGGACTAGGGCAGCAGAGAGACGTCTGTGGATGAACCTGGCAGACACCGGGAAGAAAGAAAAGGCTTTCTTCTCGATACTCAGGTTTCGCCTTCTGAATTTAGGGTATTTCCGTTGAGACGGTGATTGAGAAGTTCATGGAGACGAAGGCGTGCTCTGCTGCTTTCAGATTCTTCGTTCCATGAAGGTCCAAGTCCGAGCCCGAACAACATAGGGGTCCTGGCCTGTCTCTATCTGAGGATCAAAGACAGGCACAGAAGGCTAGTGTCGCAACTCGTGGGTCACGTGTAGGTAAGCAGAACCTAAGGGATGTGATCCAGGGAGTGATACCGAGGAATCTACTCATTCCCTTTAGGGATTTTTTTTTTATACTTCTGCTTTTATCCTCCCCTTCCTAATCCCCCTGTAACCACCAGCTCTCCACCTGATCAAGGTTAGGTGGAAACTTCTTGCATAACAGTCTCCTATACTGGACCTATAATATTTTTTGTTGGTTTTATGTTCATAGCAACCAACTGACTGATGGTCCGGACTAAAACGAGGTGCCCCTTGAACGGTTTTAGTAAACACTCGCCAGCACCAGCCATCCGGCTTCATGTTCCAGTATTTTTGGCGGCTGACATCACAGGTTTCTGCGGGAGCCTTCTTGATCATCAGGCCTGGCACAGCGCTGCTGGGAATTTCATGGATGTCCGGCCAGGTCACCCTGAGGGGGTGAGTGCGGGATGAGTGCAGCACATTTGCTTGTGAGACAAAGCACATTTCCCATTTACAGTTAAATGAAATTTCATTTCATTAAATGTCACTGTCATAATTAGGCTACATACAGTAGCTGTACATGTGTATTTATTGCTACCATAAAGCAACCCGTCCTTTTCATGGAATTTTGTACCTGCTCACCAAACCTACAAACTCCCAATACAGACTTCTGGATAAAGAAACAGAAGCCATTTCTCAAGACAATATACTGTATAGTCAAGGCCAATTACTGGGCTGTGCTCATTATACATGTAGGCTTACTTTTGTATGAATTATCTCTTCATTTATGGAATAGCATTTTTCTTCTTCAAGTAGCCAGTTTGTTCCCCAAAAGTAATGGCAAATTAATGGGACTGTTAAGCAATTGGATTTGTTAAGAGGAATCAGAACCATAATTATTTAAATTCCCATGTCTAGTTGGCAACCCTGTTAAATGAGTACTTAATTATATAACAGCCATGCATATTAATCCAGATTATCATGTCATTGTTTTGCCTTTGTATTTTTGCAGTACAGTACAACACATAAGCCTAATGCTGTTTAAATAAAGTAATATGCCATGTCATTGTACAGTAACATCTGTAACATCACACATAATCACAAATGTTGATAAAATGATAATGATAAAGGCAGTTTTTGTTCTCTCTCTCCCACTCATTTTCTTTTTCTTCCTTCACCACCTCCTTCTCTCTCTGTTTGTGTTTCTCAGACTGTTGAAGGCTTGTCACCAGGCCTCTGTGTTTCCATCATTCAGCTCCTGGGCTTGATGCATCACAATGATAAGAGAGCAGTAGGGATACTTTAATGCAAAGATGGTGTCACATCCCTTTTAATTAACCCATTTGCACTGATACCCAGCTTCCTGACTCTCGAAGGGGAGGAACTTAATAGGAAACCCCTTCTCTCCTATTCTGTATATTTGAGATAACAGTTGCTCAGTGAAACATCAAGAAAGATTTACAGATTTTTAATCTTACTTTACCAATCACACAACCTCTGATAATGTAAACAATCTTGTACATTATTTGGAGTGGAGGTGGGTGGAATCAAAAAAAAAAAAAAAAAAAAAAAAATTGAAATCTGATTGAACCATACATCTGTGATTATAATATTAACTCACAGAACTTCTTTTTTAATTCTTCTGCTTTTATATGTAAATAAACAATGTCTGTTTACAAAAGTCTACTTATAATAGTTCATCGTTGTGCGAACTATCCCTTTAAATGAATTCAGTGAATATGGAGTCATAAAAGTGCATGTTTGTTTAATTTAGGATAAAAAGAGTAAAACGCCATAGTATTTCCCGAACAGACATGCACTGTTAAAAATATTTCATTTTTAATGCTTTTCAAAATTCTGTTTGTCTCTGTGGAAGTAAAGGAGATTGTACAAAGTACAACTGCAGTAAATGGACAATAAATTCAGTGAGCTTCACAAGTGATCAGTAAATAATAACCATTAAACTCCTTCACAACAATTTAGATTCTTTAGATACTACGGAAATAGGAAAACAGTCTTTTTACCTGAAACAACAGAGAAAACCTGCCTAACTGGGATGATCATTTACTTGTCTTAAAAGAGCTTAGGTTAGATGTCATATTGAATTTAACAGTAAGGTCCTATGTAACCAGCTCACTGAACAATCAGTTTGTGGTACAGCACTATCCATTAAACACGCTTTATTTGTATCCCACACAGCCTCCAAAAATAAAATATTGTACCAAACCAGACTAGGGTCTATCATATTTCATCCACATAATATAATATTCAACAGTCTTGTGTCAGATAGAGGTATAGATGTAGACAAAATAATGACAAGTAGGTTGAGGATGGTCCCAACAATTCCCAGAAAGGATGGACTCTTCCCTGCTCTCCCTCTTCTGTGGTCTTGGGGATTGATGGATGATCACATAGTTCAGCATTTTGGCCTGATGGGTCAGTGTCTTTCTGAAGCCAGTCTGCATGAGAATGACAGATCCCTTTTACACCGAGAGGAGAAGAAATGATGAAAGAGTGCTTTCATAAATTATGCCATAACAAAAGAACAATTTAGGACATCCCGAGTGCAATAGTTATAGACCTATTATGTCATGAAATCTTGTTTAAATTATGTCCTAAAATGAATGTATACTAGTTATACTAATGTATAACATTTGCATTCTCTGAATATTTGGTACTGTCATCTTGGTGAGACCCTATGTTAGCAAAAGGGGCACATAACAACTATTTCAACCGATCCAATAGTTTGTTAAATAAGTAAACAGCAATTCATACAAACAATGACATTGAATGCCCCTCTTCTATGATGAATATTAAGACCAATATACAGGACGTCCCAGCTAATAAGGGATGGTTGGCAACCACACAATGTACTTAATTCACATTATGTGCACGTCTTTGGATTGTGGGGGAGACTGAAAAGAACAATGGAGGAACCCACACCTGGACTCAAACTTCTTGGTGTGAGATAACTTTGTGCCAAACTACTGAAGAACCTTTTCAAGGAGGACAGTTCTATGAAAAGTGCTGCAAGACAAACTTTCAAAGGTTCATCTAATAACACCATAATAAGAAAAATATGTGATATGTATCTGAAGTTCCTTGAGCACAAAGATAAAAAAATAAAATAAATAATAATAATTCCTTAAAAGGGTTCCTCAAAAATAAAGGTTCTTTATTGGCAGCTATGGTTCCATTTAACATCGATGGAAGCTTTCCATTGCACAAAAGGTTAATTATAGTGGGAAAAGGTTCTTCGCATTATTAAAATGCCTTTTACACTAAGAAAAATGGTTATTTTAAGAACCGAAAGATTCTTTGATGTCAAAATTGCATTGCTGGCAAAATTCCCTTTTGAAACCCTTTATTAAAAAAAAAAAAAATATATATATATATTTTTTTTTCTTGGACATTAAATTGCAGTACACTAAAACAGTACATCTCTTGTTTACAAGGCCTGATTCTGCATAAACACTTCAATGTAAGGTAGACTGCTGACCTCTAGTGTCTAGTTCAACCAATTTGAGCTCAACTGCTTTAACTTTCTATGGTCATGTTCATGAGAGGTTCTTACCTGACACAGCATCTGGAAAAGTTCCTCAACTTAAATCACCTTATCTGGGAAAGACTGTGGGAAATTCTGTCTTACCATGTCCCAGGACTCCAAGGTTTGGTCTTCCCTAGCCCACCTACAGACAAAGGCTTATTTAAATCCATCTCCACACAGTATGTGTTGACTATGGCTATAACAGAGATGCTTACACCATTTCTTTCCCATCTTCGATTTCTTCCAGAAAATCATCTTCCAAAAATCAGATGAGCAGAGTCAACTGTGTGCCAGGTCTTCGAGCTAGGTCTTCGGTCTTGGACGTTCTGGCACCAGTGTTTATATTAACACCATGGACATTTGGAGTTTTTCCATTCCTGAGTGTTCTTGAAGATGTAGCTCTGACAGCTGCTGTGGTAACTTCTTCCTGCTCGCGTCTCAGCTGTCTACATCAAACCTACAGCAGAGGTTTCAGACACTCTTCAGGCACGGGCACTGATGACCTGATTCTGTTGGCAAACCAAATTCACCTGGAGAATATAGTGGCATTCACTGCTTCTTTATATAAGAAAACCTGGTGTTGCCTAGCAACCAGCTTAAAGGGAAGCAAAGGAGTTCTGGGATATGAAGGCTTTTGAGAGGACGGTGAATGCAGGAAGATTGTTGCAGCTAGTAAATCAGGCATGTTTTACTGATATATATATATATATATATATATATATATATATATATATATATAGTCTAAAACATTTCTACATTTCAATCTATTAAATCGTAACAAATATATTACAAATGTAATATAGATATAAAAACTGAATACACCACCTCTATGATGACTATATTTAACATTTTGATACTGGGGCATAATGTAATACAAATATCTGGTAATTTTATTTTACAGTGAGTGAGTGAGTGAGTGAGTGAGAGAGAGAGAGATATCCTTGATCCTGTAAAGGTCTCTAGCTTACCCTCATAACTTAAGTGTCAAGGCCAACAAGTCTCTAAAAATTGCATTTATTTTTACCTTTTTATGACAAGGAAAATTAGTTTATCGTGTGGTGCAACTCTCCGGAATAAATGTAATATGCAAAAATTAATCATTCATATTTTTCCCCCTTGAAGCTCCATTTATAAATTTCTCTTGGTTTTCAAAAACCAAATGAAACCAACATGAATGTATAATTAAAATAATAATAGTATCAATTGAAATACAATTGTTTACAATTTAAATACATTGAATTAAAATAATAAAACTAAATTCTTACTTAAATTCTTTGGATTCATTGACACTCACCAGTAATCTGTCGTTAATGACAGAGGTTTTGCTATTCTGTAATTCCCCTTAATGAAACAAAAATATATTGCAGTATATTGGAAAATATCATGTAATATATTAGGCATATTTTCTTATATTTATTTTTTCCAATATATTGCAATATATTGAAAGCGCCAATCATTTGTATATTCTGCAATATATTATATATGTATCCTCAATATATTATTAAATGTATTCAAATATATAAAATATTAGAAAATAAAAAGGGAAAATTACATATTACAATATATTTTAAGAAATATATTGGTAAATATATTTTCCTTTCATAAGGGTAATGAACATTTCAGAATTTCAAGATAATAGTCTGTAAAATCCTATTGCATCCTCTAGTGTACACATGTGAAATTACAATTAGCATTTTTTTTTTTACACAAAATTTAGTATTGCATATTATGCCTGAATGTGTATGTGTGTTTGTGTGCATAAATACAAACACCCATTATTTAACACCTGTTTCTTGATTAATGCCCTTATCAGACTCCAAATTTCGCAATGACACTGCTTTTAAAGATCTAGGGTTAGGAGTTGAAATACAAAACCTTTGAAACAATAAGATGAATCTCTTCACACTTCACATAGGTATAAAGTAGGAGCTGTTCATGTATTTTATCTCAGAAAACTGCATTTGCAAACCTCTTAAAAAATGCCCCACCATTAAGGTTAAATCGATACTGTTGCTCCACACGATTAAAACATCTTACACGAGTTACTGGCACACAAGTGTTGAGAATTACCCTCTCTCTCTTTCTCTGGAGGGACAAATTCGAATCATGTCTTTAGACAAGAAATAACACCTGACAAATATACCGTACATCTGAATCAAGAAGCATGTTCTTTGTAATAACATCAGATACACAGAATTCATACAGTAATCTTGTGACACACCCAGCAGCTTTAGTTTCAAACAAAGGGTGCTTTAAAATATTTTATTGACAGAAAAAAAAAAAATACATTGAATACTATAGTTGAAAATACAACATTTTAAATATGCAGTGGTCTAACATTCGAGTATCTGAAATAAAGATAATCATACTGCAATAGAAAATACAATTATTGTGTATAATACAGTAATTTATGTCAAGTGTTGTTACAGTGATTTTTCTGAATTCGGGAGGTTTGACATCAGTTCCTTCAGTAATCTGAAGAGAGTTTGGACTCGGCATGTAATGTCAAACATTTGGGAGGTTTACGTCAACGAACAATCATCCCAAAGCTGACTAGACTCCTACTTGGACTCTTTTTCTTGATCCAGGAGAGCGGATTTGATTCCCAGCTTCTGAAGTTCCTCCACCAGATCTCCGCTCTGATGCATCTGAAGAAGAATATCGCAGCCGCCTACAAACTCCCCGTTGAAGAACACTTGTGGAATCGTCGGCCAGTTGGACAAAGTCTTTATTCCTTTTAGGGAAAATTAAAGTCACATGTCAGTGGTGTTATTTAACATGACTGTTTCCTTCTCTTTTTAATTCCACTTAAGCACGTCAGAGTCTAGGCTATACTGTTTGGAAACTAACCTCAGTCATGCAGGGTTAACACCTCTTTCTTTCTGCTGCACAGGACTGATAAAGGCAATCAGAGCCGGCAGGACTGGACAGCTGGTGCCGTTAACCTACTACTGCTGTTCTGACCAAACTAACACATTTCAAAGTCACACTGAGTCTCACTCTACGTATAGAAACTGTGGAAGGCCATATCTGCTACAGTTAAGTTAAAAATCAGTAAATCAGAAACATCTCATAGTAACGAGAACATCTTTAATAATAATAATGAGAAACATTCTCATAAACTTAGTTTCTCAATTGTAACAATTCAATTGTAGGTCAATATTATGAGGAAAAAATATCAAGAGAAACTGTCAATTTATTGCCTTATTGATATCTTGCAATAATGGGAAACTTGCTTATTATAATGACTTTACATCTCAAAAATCAGAAACTTACTCATAATAACGGTTTCAAATTATTGTTAAATTATCGTTCAGTCATTACTATGATAAAACTTGTAATAATAACAAAACAGTATTACAATTAATAACTCAAAATTCTATGTTTCATTTTCTCATAACAATTACTAAAGGATATTATTTCTCGCAATATTATTATTTACAATTTGCATATTATAGCAAAAATTTACATATTATTATTAAAAAAACTCTTTATTCCTTATAAAGAGAAAGTTTCTGATTATCTATTTAGTCACCTTTATGAGATATTAATGAGAAACTAAGCTGTCCTTTTACAAAAGTATAGTTACAATGAGAAACATTGTGTGTGTGTGTGTGTGTGTGTGTGTGTACTGTATACACACACACACACACACACACACACACAGGTGTGGAGAAAGTTACTTTTAAAAGTAATGCATTACAATATTGCCTTACTCCATAAAAAAGTAAGTATTTAGATTACTTATTTACTTTTTATGGAAAGTAATGCCTTATGTTACTTTTACATTACTTTTTAAATCTGGATAGGGCTTGCTTTTTTGTTTTTAAAATAACATTTTTTGCCAAATTTAAAAGCCCTTTCACGCCAAAAGTAAAATGAATACACCTCTGGCTGAAGGGCAAGTAAATTTACATCCGTATAGTAGAATGCAGAAGAAGAAATTAAAACACACCTCAGCAATAATAATAATAATAATAATAATAATAATAATAACAATAATAATAATAATAATAATAATAAGACATGTTTGTCTAGAGTATTTTTTCTTCTTTGTATGGTTGAACTAGATCATCGAAGGTCAGAAGCAAAGACATTGGTTTATAGAAAGGGATTAAATGCATACAAGATATTTGTGTTGTTTTACATTTAATCATGGCCGGCTTACATCATATTCTGAATTGCATTATTTTTTATTGATTTTGAGGAATACTGAATCCGTGTTTATATTTTATTGTTTTGTGAGTGAGATGAATTAATGGATATTAATATTTATTTTAGAACTACAGTAACCGATTTCTACCAACATGGGGACAGGAGAGCTGTCAATCAATAAATAGTAACTTGCTACTTATTTTAAAAAGTTACTTGAAAAAGGTAATCTGATTACGTAACTAGCATTAATGTAATGCATTACCCCCAACAGTGTGTGTGTGTGTGTGTATATACAACTTTTAACTCATAATTGTTAGTTTTGCCGTTTTTTTTTCTTTTTCCTATAGGTTACAACATTATGAGAATTATGACAAAGGTTATCGTCATTATGAGATACTGTCATTCAAACCAGTATACAACTCCAGTTGGGTAAAAACTCAAAACCCTTCATGACACCATCACCAGGCACTGACCTTCTCTGATATCCTGATCATCCAGCACGTTATAAGCAGCATATCTGTCGACCCCGTGCATTCTCAGGATCTGGACGACGGCGTTGCTGAAGCCGCACATGGGCTGCGCAGGGGTCCCTTTAATGAAGACCACCACTTTGTCCTTCTTCACCATCTCCTCCAGGGTCTTCTGGGCCGCTGAAGAGGAGCACATGAGGCGAGCCCTACCAGACAGCAGCTCTACGTTATTCTGCGCGGTTCTGTACGCGCCCGATCGAAGACACCGTGCTGCCATTATCATAATGCTGTTCATAGTGCAAGTCTGAAAGGTTTGGTAGAGATTAAAACAGGTTTAAATACGTTTGACACTTCTCTTAACAAGCGCCACACAGCCCGCCGAAGTAACTCTCTGGACACAAGTTCCGCCCCTTCGAGTATAAACACTGAAGGATGGAAACTATTGGGTCTCGTTTTTGTCCTCCTCTCTGATTGGTTAAATACTCAGTCAGTCATGATTCTTACACCAGTTACTGTTTATATTGATCTCTAGCAGAGTAGAATATTTTATAAAATGTGTTACATTTATCGCCACTGTAATATAGAAACGTTTGTTGCTTTTTTTTTAAAGATGTAACAAAGAGTACAGAAAAACTCTTTGGAAGTAATTAGTGAAGGTTTTTTCTTCCGGTACATGCTCCTCCGACTCATTTCCGCGAATCGGTTCTTTCACACATTTTATTTCTAAAGATCCGGTTCAAATAAAAGACTCAGTGATTCCTCCTTTTTTTTTAAGTTCATCATGTTTCATTGAGTCAGCTCATTAAATACATTATATTTAGCATTTCCAACATTAGTAAAAAAATTAAACTAGGATTTAGTCCGATTCGTGGACGAATCATTTAGACCGTTTTATTGAAACGGTTCAACTGAATCCGTTTTTGAATCAAGACGAATGATTCATTCCCGAAACTCTGTTTCAGTGAATGTTTGGATTGGTGAAATCCTTGTGTATTTTGTTAGAATTTGTAAGAGGTAAGGCACGTTTAACTACCCGATAATAACAGCGCAGTCTCGAAGCAGTGGCTGGAGACTCAATGAGGCTGCACAGATAAAACCGAAGGAGCAAAAGTCGTGACTTCTCTAGACCTTGAAGTATTACGTGCGATATTCTTTCAACAAGTCATGACCTGTTTCCACGGAGGTGATGGTTTGTTATGTACCGTTACCAATCTCAAAACAGGCAGAGTAAAGCAGTGGCAGTCAGATGTTGTCTGGCAGGAGAAGTGCTCCTTTCAGATACTTTGAATTGCCATAATTAAACTGTGTGTTTTAAACTGAGAAAAGAACGGGGAAACCCCATCTCTGGTCAGTTCAGACTAACATGTTTTCTCTCTCTATTCGTCCCTCCTCACCCCTATCTGTAGTTTTTTCCGGATTCAGTTGGAAGCTTGACTCCACCGTTGCTCACCAGGAGCTCAATAGTGTGTGTGCCTGTGTTACTCTTGACTGATTGCACAATAGAGAGCTTAACTGGAAGATACCATCACTGAATCATCAATAAACTGACTTTAGCTGGAAAAACGACTCTTTGTTATTGTCCTCTTGCATTTTTGACAAACTATTTTCCTGTTTGACACTGTAAAGCTGCTTTGACACAATCAGTGATGTATATATTGCTAATCAAATAAAGGTGACTTGACTTGATACAGGATTCAGACATTTCTGAGGTATCTACATTTAGCCAATGCATTTAATTTAGTTACCAGGGGAAAGTGTGTTACTTAAGTAAAACCAGAACATGGTTATCATCATTGTGGTTTATTATTAGGCTGTGTTTTGCAAAAGAAGTGACTTTGTACAAAAGGTACTGCAGGACTCACGACCAGACAAGAGTGAATTATATATATATATATATATATATATATATATATATATATATATATATATATATATATATATATATATTATCATTTCATGTAAAGGAAAAGTAATAGAAATGTAAAGTGTGAATGTAGAAACTTCTGTAGAAACAGAAGACAAACGTCCTCATTTATTTAACTCTACATGTCTCTTAAAATGAAAGTGAACATGCTTATATATTCTCACCTGCGCTAAACCTGTTATATTGTTCTGAAATGACAGCATGTTACTTACACACTGTAATGTCAGGTAAAGCACACATTGTGTAATGGTGATGAAAGAGATGCATTGTTCTTGTGAGTGATTGATTTTGTGAGTTACTCTGGGCTAAATCATTTTCCCATTCCAAGATTAAACAGGTCACAGGAAGCCTCGAGAAGTTCCCATCCACCTTCAGTCTGCTGTCATTACCTTGTGGCAGAGGCTATTCAGGTCGTAGTTCTCCAGCATCACCTGGAGAGGACATTTTTGATATCAAAAGGCAAAAGGTCATCTCAAAATTTCAAGTACTGCAGTACAGCCATAAAGACTCTGCTTAGCTGGGCACAGAAAAGCATGGCAAAGTAAGTGAATTCAATTTACTGAGCCACAATAAATCAAAATTCAAAAATTTACGTAATGAACTTACATTAATGTAGTTTTTAACCTTTTTTTGTCTGTGGAAGACAAAATTAGACAGTTTACAGAATGTCCTGATTGCTCTTTTACATGAAATTTCAATTGGAGACTTAAGCTTCAAAAAGATGCAAAAGCACAACAAAAGTGTCATAGAAGTGATTGATATGACTCGTGTTTGATATTTTTACAAAGCTACACTGTAAAAAAAAATATATATATACAGTACACCTTCTCATTCAAAGAGTTTTCTTTATTTTCATGACTATGACCTGAACCCAGTCGAGATGGTTTAGGGGTGAGCTGGACCGCAGACAGAAGGCAAAAGGGCCAACAAGTGCTAAGCATCTCTCGGGGAACTCCTTCAAGGCTGTTAGAAGACCATTTCAGGTGACTACCTCTTGAAGCTCATCAAGAGAAAGCCAAGAGTGTGCAAAGCAGTAATCAAAGCAAAAGAAGAACCTAGAATATGACATATTTTCAGTTGTTTCACACTTTTTTGTTATGTCTATTATTCCATATATAATTCCACGTGTTCATTCAACTAAACATTTTGTTGTCACTGTCTCAACTAGTTTGGAAGTTGACTGTAATAGAGTATTTGCCCACTTAACTTAAAAAAACAAGTGAATCCACTTAATAACAATATCACTTATTACTAGATCTTATTGTGAAGACTGTTGCTGACAATCGTTTGCTTACAATCGTTAGCAATCTTGGTGACTTTCAATTCACAATTTTTGGAAATATACTCAATCTACAAATTTGGTAAGTAAATATTTGTATTTATTGATTTAATATGTGTAAAATTACGTATTGTTGTCTAAGAAGAGTATGTATATACACACTGAACAAAGTTATATATGCAACACTTTTGTTTTTGCCCCCTTTTTTCATGAGCTGAACTCAAAGATCTAAGACTTTTTCTATGTACACAAAAGGCCTATTTCTGTCAATTTTTTTTTCACAAATATGTTTAAATATGTGTTAGTGAGCACTTCTCCTTTGCCGAAATAATCCATCCACCTCACAGGTGTGGCATATCAAGATGCTGATTAGACAGCATGATTATTGCACAGGTGTGCCTTAGGCTGGCCACAATAAAAGGCCACTCTAAGGGTCCTTTCACATCTCTAGTTTGATTCATTTGGTCCGAACCAAGGGCAAACAATTAGACATTGTACAATGTCCTTTGGCCTATACCACGATAGTAGCTGAACAAATTCAGAGTTACGATTTGACAAAACCAAACCTCTCCAATCAGGTTTTGTTGGAACCATGATGCTGTTCATCAACTTTCATCAACTCAGGCTTTGATCCTTTGAATTTGTGGAGCATGTGCACATGAATGTGTGACATCACTGGCAAGCACACACAGGGTTGCCAGATTGCACAAATTAAAACACTGGACAGAAAGCGTATCCTTAAAGGAGAAAAGCTCTGTTTTGGGGCTTAAAGCTCTTAAAAAAAAGCTTAGAAGAGCAAGGATAATTTTTTATATAATCCGATTGGATTTGTTTAAAAGAAGAAAGTCATACACACATATGATGGCATGAGGGTGAGTAAAACATGCATTTTTGGGTTAACTAACCCTTTACTCTGGAACATGCAGTGCAACCGACTATTATTTAAAAGGAATACCTCTTTATACCAATATATTTTCAGATCATTATTAAAATAGTGGGATTAGAAAGTTAATATATATATGTTGCACTGGTTTGTCACATTTTATGAAATTCAGAAATCATGTAGAATACCAGTAAAGAAAATAACATGCAACATTTTCCCCCTGTCCGGGGGTGTATTTTCCTCTTATTTCTTTGTGTTCAGCAGAACAAATATATATGTATGTGTATATATATTAAGTGATGGGCCTTTATCGGCGTTAACGTGCTGCGTTAACGTGAGACTCTTATCAGGCGATAAAAAAAAATATATATATCACCGTTAATCTATTCTCATAGTTGGGGTGAGAGCTGGGTCTATACTAAGCAAGCTATGATGACTTTCACCTTGATATTTTATATAACTGACTCTAAAGAAAACTGGTATAACTAGACCAGTTGGGGTTGCCAGTGGGGGGACTAGTTCACCACAGATGTCCGGTAAGAGACATAAAGATGCAGGTTAAGTCTTTGATGCATTTATTTTCTTCACAACAATTCACAAATGTTGCAGACATAACATTGGTGTTTCCATCTGGGTGTGGTCTTTAACAAAAGATATAACAACAAATTAGTATAAACAAATCAATAAAGTAGGTAAATTCATACAAAGAAGGTAGCAATATACACTTAAATGAACAACCTACATAAGAATGTGTGATGACAACCAGTAATTGCATTTAAAATACCTTAAACAATGAATATCAACTAAAATTCAGAAGGGTCAAAGCTATCAAAAGCTGAAGTACATAAATAAACTTACTTGGTTCATCTAACATACGCACACAACGCCAACACTTGAGAAAGCCTCGAGTACATTTGCTTTCACCTACTCATGCAGGCTATTACTACCAAACACTAATCATTGCCACCTGCTGGAAATTGGCGGAGCATAGGGTCTTTACGTTGCTGCTACATCACATTCAAACACTGGCTGATCACCAGAAAAACTTAAAAATAAAAGCTTGTTTACAGCGGGCCTTTTTAACAGCCACCCCCAGATTTCTAAAGAATGTGGAAATCTGTACATTATAAAAAGGCAAGTCAATTTCAATCTGGTATCGCAGGTAGCTGTACAACCTTTGCCACAGGTCGCACATAAGACTTGTCCTTAACTTTCACTTCAAAAGTCCTGATTCTATTGTCAAACCCCGGGAATACTTGAGAGATCTGACCAATGGGCCATAGGGCCCTGGGAAATTGAGGGTCCACAATCATAACAGTAGTTCCCACCTTGATATCGGGTGACTCTCGCTGCGAGTCTGAAGACCAGGCAAATAGAACTTGATAAACCGCTTCCAAAAGTGATCTGCTATAATTTGGCTATGGCGCCAACGACGTCGACTCAACAGTTCACTTTGGGGGTACATCACTTGAGGAAGGGACGAATCAGGCCGCCCCATAAGAAGCGAATTAGGAGTAATAGGATCTGGATCAGAGGCATTGGATGATGTATAACCCAGGGGTTTAGAATTTAGAATCCCTTCAATCTCGATGAGCACAGTTTGAAGGGTTTCCTCTGGTATTGGTTGAGTTCCCAGAGTGACCTGTAGAGCCTGTTTCAGGGAACGAATTTCCCTTTCCCAACACCCACCGAAATGTGGGGCATGAGGCGGGTTGAATCGAAAGATAATTTGCTGACTGGCAAGTTGTTCCTGAAGCTCCGGAACTAGTTCAGCATATGTCTGATGCAACTCCCTTTCCCCTCCTTTAAAATTAGTACCTTGATCACATAAAACCTCAAAAGGTTTCCCACGTCTGGCTATAAATCGTCTGAGGGCCATCAGGAAGGAGTCAGTGTCAATTCTTGGGAGAAGATCAATATACACAGCATGTGTAGTCATGCACTTGAATAGAATACCCCAGCGCTTCTCACTTTTACGTCCAATCTTTATGGAATATGGCCCGAAACAGTCAATGCCAGTCGAATAGAAGGCAGGTTTAAATAGACGTAGTCTGGCAGGAAGTAGGTCTGCCATCCTGGGTATCTGTGGGGTTTTGTGAAACTTCTGACACACTGGACAATCTTTGCGCTGATAACGTTGAATTGCTTCCCTACCCTGAAGAATACAGTATTTCCTACGCATCTCCGCCAGTATTCTCTCAGGACCTGGGTGGAATAGCTTCGTGTCATATTCCTTAATGAGAAGGGTAGTGACTGGATGCCGGGGATCAAGGATAATAGGATGCATCGACTCGGGCTCAATCTCTTCACAGCGGTGAAGACGACCTCCTATCCTTAGGAGTTTGCTTGGAGTGTCAAGTTCGGGGGCGAGGCAAAGCAGTCGACTGTTGGTCTGTAGTGGTTTCCCTGCCGTAAGCTGTGCCATCTCAGAAGGAAAGCTTTCCCCTTGAGCTTGCTGAAGGATAGCCATTTCAGCCTGTTGAAAGTCCTCAGCTGATACATTGATCCCATATTCCCCAAGAGATTCTACTGTTGCAGTCAATAAATCTTGGAAGGTCAGAAATTGGCTTGGATCAGGGATAGACAAACGAAGTACAGTATTAGTCAGACCACAGAATGTAGAGTTTCTCAATTCATCACCAGTTATGGAACAGGATGGCGGTGGAACCGGCCACTGATCAGATGGGAGTTGAAGGTATGTTGGTCCCGTATTCCAACGGCTTTGTGGTCCAAGTTCTGCCAGCCTTTTACCTCGAGTGATGTCATCAGCAGGGTTACTTTCTGAATGCACATAGCGCCATTCCCAGCAGCTGGTAAGGTCCTGAATCTCTGTTATTTATGTACCAACGAAAACCTTGAATTGGCAGGATTCAGATTTAATCCAGGTCAAAATTGTGGTGGAATCAGACCAAAGAAAAACTTGATGAATGGGCAAAGTCAATTCATTTTGCAGGACCTTTGCTAACTGGGCCCCTGTCAGGGCTGCACATAGCTCTAAACGAGGTATTGACAGACGTTTCTTAGGAGCCACTCTTGATCTGGCCACTATGAAGGTGATCTCCACTTCTCCCTTTTGATCTACTGTTCGAAGATAGGCAACAGATCCATAGGCACTCTCGGATGCGTCACAAAAGATATGGATCTCACGCTGGCTTGAAACATCATCCTTTGGTGCACTGCAATAGCATCTGGGTAAGACTTTCTTTTGTAGACCACAGAGCTCTCATGCCCATCTGTTCCACTCATTGACTAAGTTCTCAGGTAGTTTAGGATCATCCCAGTCCCTCTTCTTTTCCCATAATCGCTGTACTATTACCTTTGCTCGTGTGGTATATGGGATAATGTAGCCGAGAGGATCATATTGGCTAGCAAGCACTTTATAGATGTTGCGCATGGTAACCTCTTGGCACTCTACAGCACGGAGCTTATAGGACAAGGTATCAGTTTCACAGTTCCACTGAAGTCCAAGCACTGATTCATGGTTGATGGCATTACCCTTTGCAATACATTGCTCAGCACTGTCAGATCTGGATGCCACTGGTAGATGACTAATGGTTGAGGGTGTATTGCTGGCCCATTGCCTGAGTTTGAATCCTCACCCTGCTAAAACACTTTGCAGCTGGTCTACCATGAGCCTTGCTTCATCTACGGAAGGACATCCAGTTGCCAGAGTCTTTCAACTTGTTCATGCAACATAGCAGAGGGTGACCAACTTGTTGTGAACAGACACTGTTGCTCTCTAAGAAGATGCTTTAATGCTTGAACTGGTCCTTGCATTGTCCATCCAAGGAGAGTTCTAATTGCAGCAGGACCCCCTGGTGGACCTAAGCGAACTGGCTCAACTGGGGTAATTAAATGAGGGCAGTCAGATCCGATGAGCAAAACTGGATGAGCAGCTTTAATTTCTTGGAGGGGAAGTCCTTTAAGATGACGGTACCTTTTCCGTAAAGCCTTGACAGGATAACAGTGCACTCCAAGCCCCAACTCCGCTGCAGTGAATGCTCCATTGATCCGATACATCTTGTTTGGCTGGCAGGCTGGTGAAATGTTAAAGGAAACAGCCGCCCCATGCAGGACCTTTAATTCTTGTCTGACAGTACGCAGGGGCAAGTCCTCTGGCTTACCTTCCAGTTTCACCCGGGTTGCTGCAGTATTTAACAAGATGGTTCTTTCGGAGCCATCATCCAGAATGGCATAAGAGGTCATCGATCGATCTCCATTTCTTAGAATCACTTTACATATCTTCAACAGTACCTTACGACTTCCTGGGGGCTTGTCAATGAATAACACCTCATTTGCAGCCTCCCCCAAGACAGGGCTAGTAGATGGATCTTCTCCTTCCACTACTTTCTCCTTGTTCCATATATTAACATCATGAAGAACAAGCAAGTGACGACCATTGCATGTTTTGCAGCGCATTTTAAGGTTACACTCTGATGATCTATGGCCCCGTCCACAGCACCAGCATCGATTGTGCCCCTTAATCCAATTCTGCCTCTGAGACTTGGAAAGTTGAGAGAAATTTACACAGTTATTCAAAGTGTGTTTGTTGTTATCACAATAAGGGCAGTAAGATTTCCTCATGGTGATCTTAGCAGTGACAGCTGAGGAATGTGGTGGTGATGAAGGGTATTTCTCTGTGCTAAGCAGAACCTCTGTGCCCTTGTTGAATGATGTCAACCTCCTTGACCTATCCCTGGGCAAACTGGTTGAGTATCCTCTGCCCGAACGGCTTACATACCTTGTGGAATCTTCTTGCACTTGGATTTCATATTCGAACCACTCTGCTAAGTTAAGGAGGGTTGGAATCTTCACATCTAATGGATAAATAAATCTTCTGAAACTGCTACGCAGATCATGTGGCAACTTACTCAGAAGTCTGGAGACATGCGAGCCACATCTTAATTCCATCATGCCAGGCTTACCTAGTTGTTTCAGCATTCCCACCAAGGATCTCACCCTCAGAGCATACATTCGAAAAGTTTTAATATCTCCAGTGCTGATGCTGGGCCCATCCATCAATTCCACTATGCGCTGTAATGCTAACTGATGTGGCTGGCCATACTGTTTATTGAGAGCATCCATAGTGTTGGTATAAGGATGACGTGAACTACTGTAAGATTCAGCAATTAACTGAGCCTCTTCAACCTTGAGATGTTCTAGCAGGATATGAAATTTAAAGCGTTCTATAGCATCAGCTGGTAGAATGTTTTCTAAAGCAATCTTAAGCCGTGTAAACTCTCTGGGGTTTGGGTAAATCAGGTCAGGAATTGTAGGAGTAGGGCCACAATATACTCTTTCCTGGTCAGTAGTTGGACTCAGAGAGTGGTGGTGCCGTCTCTTGCTCCTAGAAGACAAGCTGTGCCATCTGGAAGAAGATTGTGGAGATCCAGAGCGAACATAACTTCTTACATTCTCGGCTTGAGTTCCTCCACTCTTTCTCCGACAAATTTGTCTAACAATTGCTGGACTGATATTAACATTCTTCTTCCTGGATGAGCTCAGGGACAGATTTCTCATGCCCTCAACAGAAGAGGACAAACTTTCTTGACTGCTAGAACCCCCATAGCTCTCCACACTTTCTGCTGAACTACTATCTTGCGATGCATTGTAAGAGGCTTGGGCATTGTTTGAATTTGCTACAGGTTCAGCTACTCTTGGCTGTCTTGGGGCTGGAACTGGTTTAGGGCGGTCTTGGGCTTCGGACTGACAAGGTACAGAAAAGGTAGACAATGCCTGAGGAGGCTGTGACTGATTCTGCCAACTTAACAATTGTTTCACCTCCGCTTGTAGCTGAGACATCTGAGATGTAAACTTGGCGTTGGCCTGCTTAAGATCATCTCTTTCCTCCTTCAGCTGCTGAGCTGTAGTAATCAGGCCACTTTGTTGTCTCCTTAAATCAGCATTTTCTTCTCTCAAGGTTTCAACCTGCTGATCCCATCGATCTGCTACATACCACTGTTGAGGACTGTGATAGTCACTGTGATGTGCTGCTACATGTGGGGTGTCCATCCTGACATCCTCCTCAGGTGACACAGCACAGGGGGTTTCATGGGAATAGCTAGGTGGTGATAAGGATCTTTGTAGATTGTAGCCAGTCAAGTCATAATCCTGCAAGTGCGCAGGCAGAGATGATTGTCTCCTGGGCCGCTCAACAGGAACATCATCTGATGGATGCATCTCCATAACTGTGGAAAACTCTACCTCCGGCTCGAAGGACCATAAAGAAAACTGGTATAACTAGACCAGTTGGGGTTGCCAGTGGGGGGACTAGTTCACCACAGATGTCCGGTAAGAGACATAAAGATGCAGGTTAAGTCTTTGATGCATTTATTTTCTTCACAACAATTCACAAATGTTGAAGACATTACATTGGTGTTTCCATCTGGGTGTGGTCTTTAACAAAAGATATAACAACAAATTAGTATAAACAAATCAATAAAGTAGGTAAATTCATACAAAGAAGGTAGCAATATACACTACATTAGAATGTGTGATGACAACCAGTAATTGCATTTAAAGTACCTTAAACAATGAATATCAACTAAAATTCAGAAGGGTCACAGCTATCAAAAGCTGAAGTACATAAATAAACTTACTTGGTTCATCTAACATACGCACACAACACCAACACTTGAGAAAGCCTCGAGTACATTTGCTTTCACCTACTCGTGCAGGCTATTTCTACCAAACACTAACACTTGTTTACAGCGGGCCTTTTTAACAGACTCGCTGAGGACAGCCTAAATAGATGCTCAGGACAGTTGACGGGCCACTGCTGTGCATCGTCACGAAAGCTTATCTTTTTCACGTCTTTTTAAGCCGTACCGCTTGTCGATTTAAACATTAAAGCATCCAAACACAAGACGCGAAAAGGCTGGTCACTCGCGCTGTGTTCGGTGGGGAGAGAGAGAGCCGCTTATCACGGACAGCGACACTGAACCGAGCTCTCTTCCGCGAAGTTCACCTCGAAGTTCCTCCTGCACCCGAACGAACAAATGCAAATCGCAGTTTGAACAAACAAAAAGATGTGAAAGAGCCCAATTCAGTACTAGCGGTATTCTGGTGTTCAGGACTCACGTAAAGAAAGGCATCTCAAAACACTTGAATATTGAATATGTCAAAATATACACCTTGGAAATTATGCTCGAAAAAACTGTCAGTTATTTCTTAAGTGAAAGTAAACAGTTAAGGAAAAAATGAGATGTGTATTATATTGGATGCGTTCATCGTCTCTTAAAGTGACCGCGCCTAATTTAGCTACTGGCTGCTGTAATGTTAATCCAAGAAAATGAAAATCACTCAGTGCTCTTGACTGAATTACTAAATTTTAAAAGAAAACCAAAAATTATTCAGACACCAGATATATTTTTAATATATATATATATATATATATATATATATATATATATATATATATATATATATATATATATATATATATATAGCAAAACTGTAATAATGTGAGAAATGTTGAAGGTGTCTGAATAAATGTAGGTTTGATTGTATATTTCATTTTTACATTGAAGACTATCCAGTGCTATTTTACATTTAATTATTTGGTTTCTGTACCTTGACACCTACAAACTTGAAAAAAAAAAACGTAAACATTGTGCAAATAGCACAAATAAATACAAATGAACCAACATACAAATTAAACAATTTCAAACAGGGCCCACTGGTACAACCTTCACCAGGGCCCCGCTGACCCTAGCTACGGCCCTGATCACGCCTGTTTCACACATACAGCTACAGCCCTGCTCACGCCTGTTTCACACATACTCCGTCTGCAGTGTGTATGCAGTCCGTTTGCGTTACGTATGTTCTAATGCACCATCTAGCTTGATAAACCCCTTCGCAAAGACTTACTGTTTGTCAGTTTTATTTGGGTAACACATATTCTGAATGCCGTCGGCAGAACTGAATGAGCCATTTTAATCTAGATTAATCTAGATTCATTTCAAGATCACAGTGAGATTAATCTAGATTAAAAAAAATCTTATATATATATATATATATATATACGTTTTTAAAAGTATAATACAGGAAGTTATTTTGAATGTTTGTAACATTTTTCTAAATATCTTCTACTTGAGGGTGAATGAAAATCTTAATTTATTGGTAGCTGTCCGTTTAACAAAACAAACACCTTTAATACAACTTTAAATGTAAAAACACATGAGCGGGCCCAGAATTTTACTGCAGAACATATAGTGCATATAGGAACATATTCCTTCCCAAGGAATAACCAACATTGCTCTCATTGGACATCCTTTCATCACTGACATCTCCCACATCCCCAAGGTTTTTGGACTACTAATGGGACATCCACCGCCTCAAGCGCATGAAATACACCATTGAGGCTCTGCAAAAACTTGTGAAGAACAGCTGCTCCCACCATGTGCTCGGCACAGCGGCAGGAATTGTAGGTGAAGGGGAGTGAATGTACATTGCTCTCTCCACCCTCAACACAACGACCGAGGTGTCCTTGAGCAAGGTACCGAACCCGCAACTGCACCCTGGGAGCCGCAACATAAATGGTTGTCCACTGCTCCGGGTGTGTGTTCGCGGTGTACGTGTGTTCACGGTGTGTGTGTGTGTGCACTTTGGATGGGTTAAATGCAGGGCACCAATTCCGAGTATTGGTCACCATACTTAGCTATAAACAGCATGCTCTTTCATAAAAAGTGGTTTGTTTTTTATGAACTTTAGATTATTTTGAGCCTTTCGCTACATTTTAGAATGCACATTAAAGTTTTATGACTTGGAATATGCATGTTATCATGAAAACAAATGTTGTTTCACGTCTCACTTTCCTATACAGTAATGTACACATTTTCTTTCAAATTGACAAGTGCTTTTGCTTTCCTTTTTCTGTTTTGTTATTTTATGACCACTAAATAGCATTATGATGGGGGAGAGTTTGGAAACTTTCAAGATCTTTCTGAAGTTGACACTTATGTGTGGTCATGTTGCACTATGAAATTTAGAATCTGACTTTTATTATACAGAAGTACAGTTCACTCATTTTTTGTTATTAAATGTGATTGTTTTTGCCTTATACTGTAATATCTTGGCTTCTCATTTTGACCAATTACTTGCACTATGGTTGGGGGAGTGCATGTAAAGGGTCGATATGCATTGTTTAACCTTTTGATTTTCATATTGTGGTATGGAATAAATAATAATCCCTGTGGTTTTGATCTGAGGAATTGAAGTGTTGGTTCAGATCTTTAAGTGTGTTTATTATTATTATTATTTTTATTTTTTTTATTGTCAGCATATTGCTTGTTCAATTTAAATGTGAATGAATGTGTTGCCTCTATCATTAAATAAATAAAATATATATATATATTAAAAAAAATCACCGTTGACACAACATGATTTAAATTGACTGGAAATAATAGTCCAAGTCAATTTAAACAAAATTGTTAGCTGAACTAATTCCACTCTAATGGGAAGTTGTTTCAACAAGAAATGCGTTGTCAAGATAACTTAAAAATTTTTGGCAGCAGGTAACAAATTATTTTTAGTTGACTCCTCAAATAATGTTTTACAGTGTAAATGAAGATCATGAAAAGTGAGTTGAACTCAGGAACAGAATCAGTATAATCTCTCATGTAAGGTGGATGTCTTAGTTGGATGTTGAGATGTTCAGTAAATATAACACATTTTGGTCTGTTAGCTATCAGAAACCTTTGCATGGGCCACTTTTATGATATTTGTATAGTATTATTATTATTATTATTATTATTATTATTATTATTATTATTTATTTATTTATTTTTTGTCTCTGTTCAATTTAATTTCATGGAAAACAAAAATTGACTTCCACAGAAGGAACAAACTGTTTTAGGGTAATCTCTGAATTCCATGATTCATTTCGCCTTTTACTTTACCTTCAGATATGGGGAAGAAATTCATGATTTTGGTAAAAGCTGTAGGACTGGATTGGCATTTCTTGGCTCTGGTTAAATTCTTCTGCCCTCAGTTTGTGAACATGGGGAAAGCTTTGTCTTCTGAGCCCAGACTAAATATGGAGACAGCCTACACAGCAGCAAATGAGTGGCTGGGGATTCCTCCACTGCTGGATCCAGATGGTAACACACAAACAAACCATTCACTTTCTTTGAAGAATAGATTTGTATTGTTTGTGCCTTCTAGGGGAATGCACTTAATTGCTGTATGACCTGCTTTCACACTTCAGAAATAAACATGTAATGAAAACACATGAGCTATAGTTCTGCAGTACAATTCTGGGCCCGCTTATTTCTTTATTTCTGAAGACATTTACCAGTCATATTTCCTGAGAATCTGATGGCAAATTGTTGTGTTGCTTTTAAGCTTTGTAACCGTGATAGCAAAAAAAAAAGCAGAATTGACTTAGGCTGGAATTCATAATCGAGTGACACTGGACCCCAGCTATAACATTAAGCATTTATGAATGATAATGTGAAGTTTTGTTTATTTTTTTATTATTTATTTTTGTACACTAGATCTTGCAGTGCATTAACCAGATGAGCAGTCTGTCATCACTTATGTAGCCCGGTTTCTTGAATGTTGTCCAGGCCATAATGAGGTGGGGATATATTTATTTCTTGAAAATGAACAAACACACACACACGCACAGATAATTTCAAAAGGACAGTGTATCAACAGATTCCTGTCTAGGCACACCAAATTTCATTGAAAGATGAGGCAGAGGTGGACTGATTCAGTTAGGTGCGTGTTTTATTTAATATCTCTGCTGAAGCTTTGAGAGGACTTCATAACTCTTCTGAGACCAGCCAAGATGAACAAACCTACTATACTGGTGACCAAGAGCTCAGCTCAGAGTCAGAGTCTGCCTGTCCTTCAGACAACCCTGTGAGTTTAGCTGCTCGGTCTGAACATTTCCTCACCATGAAGAGTTCCAGCTGGTCAAATGGGCAATCCCTGTCAGAATCCACTTGGGGGCAGTGTTGTGACTCTTTAGCATGGAAGAAAGGCTCGATGGGAAGCCTGGAGGACATTGGTAACTTTTCAGAGGTTTCAAAACATGCTGTTTATGTTATGTAAGTGCTGGGATCAGATGAAGAGGACAGATATAACTACATATAACTAGATATAACTACTAACTATGGTCTTAAGTGCTGAAACATGAAAATAAACTACAGTCAAATGTCGGCCTTGAATTAAATACAATTATGGATGCAAAGGGAATAGAGTTTGCCAGTGATTTTTTTGTGAGACAAAGAGGCAGTTAAAGCACACAAATGTATTGATTAGGTCAGGTGATGATAAAAGTGCAGACATCCATGTGTCCCAAAGGGACTGTGCATTAGAACTCTCACATGCTTCTGACTCTTTGCCGATGAAACAGTCTGGTAAATATATAGCTGTATTATCTAGTGATGAACATTTGGACTTGGGCTGTTCATTTAAAACGAAGGACAGCATTTACTCAGATGCACTGAATCTGACTCACATTGATGGTGTTGATGATGCATTTGTGCCACCAGATATTAATTGTCTAGATAAGGATCAAATCGGAGAGGACCTTTTCCCCTGTGCAATGTAGGATGGTCTATCAGATAATGACTGATATGAGCAAAACAGTGTTTTGAATCGAAGAGTTTTAGATAGAATAACTGGAGAGCCGACAGTTTCACATACAAAGAGGTATGGATTATATACTACATACATATACTACATACAGTTATTTCATTGTTTAGTTGAAAGTAGTTTTGAAACAAGCTATGGTCATTGGAAATGCATGCCTGTACCTTTTGCAAAGCTCCAAAAAATGTAAATTCATTACACATTCAGTTTCCATGTGTAATGAACATTAGGGGCAGTAAAACAGCAAGGATTTAAAGGCAGAGCTACTTAACATTGTACTTTTAGGATTTAAAACCAAATTATAATCATGGGTGCAGAGTTTTGATTAATAAAGACTTATATTTGTGCAGTTCCTTACACAATGCTTTGATATTAATTATTGCATAATATGTAAAGTACTACATTTTAATAGTTAAATGATTGCTTCTTGTGTGTTTTAGGAAGGGGGGTCTGGACCTTACTAGTTAACCTAAAGAGGTGAAAGAGCTACACGTGCTTCTGTTCCTCTGGATGATCGCCAACTGCATCCTTATGTGTCCTCACTTGGATTTTCTCAGTCTATTAAACTCTAAATAGCAATATATTACAAATTTAATTACAATATTGTATAAAGTACTATATTGTGGGTCCACACACAAAACTCCATCTCAGCCCTTATCAGTCATTTAACAAAAAATCCCACTGAATTAGAGATGCTAACTCAACCACCCCCCCCCCCCCAAAAAAAAAAAAAAAAAAAAAAAAAAATATATATATATATATATATATATATATATATATATATATATATATATATATATATATATATATATATATATATATGTATATATATGAATAATAATAAATATAGCTGCAAGCAGTAATTAGGGGCCAAGCACTACAGAAGCAAAGCCTCAGACCAACTGCAGGAATGAGTAATTAAAACCATTTTAAGATTATTTTAGACATAATGGCTGAAAAAAAATAAATAAATACAACATCTAGTAGCATAATTTATTGTCAAATGTGGTGTGCTCTGTGTGACTTGACAATGACACACAGAAAGTTTGGTGTCAATTTGCCAAAGCATTGCAGAGATACAGCCTCAAGTGTCATTTTGGCATCATGCCTCAAATTCGTTGCTGTGGTATGCGAAAACGGTTTTGTCTATTGACACAAAATCCAGAACTTTGTGTCAGCAAGGTCTGACGATTCCATGACTTGATTTTGGTCAAAATCGGACCAATGGTCTAGAAGGAGTTCGAAAAGTATGTTTTCAATATAAATCAAAATGGCGGACAGGAAGTTTGGCTGACTATAGCAACATTGGTATCCCTGTTCTCACCATGGCCCAAGGAATCTATTAATACCAGTCTCATTACAATAGGCAAAATTCACAGAAAGCTATTAGCATTTATATGAAATCACATTATAACTTTTAACCACAAGGTGGCACTGTTTCAAACCATTTTGAGTACTGTCAGGTCATGGTCTGGATGATACATACAAAGTTTCTTAATAGTACACCAATGCATTCATAAAATATAGCATTTTATATCATAATGTTCTTATAGTCAATGGCAATTTCATGTTATGTTCAATTATAGCACCGCCAAGAGGCACAATCCCACAGTGTGCCCATACATGTTTGTGTCAAATTTTGTGAAAATATCTCATTTTCTTTTGGAGTTATAGACAGTTTTATATATGAGAACAGAAAAAAGGCTGATTGCCGAATTTATTTGCATTCATTTGCCACTTACTATAAAAATTTTGACCCATACCAAGTTTTGTGACTATGTCAGTGTGTTCATAAAAAATAGCATTTTACTGCATAAACCAAAATGGCTGATGCCCAGAATGGCTGACATGGGAAAGTCTGGTGTCATTCGACTCGGCATGATGTACCCAATCTGAAGACATCAGTTTTGTGATTTTTTGGTCAAACCATTCAGAAGTTCTAGGCAAAAATATGCATTTTTCATATGTCCTGACCAGTAGGTGGCACTGTGCCGAAACACTGCAGGTAGTCTCAGGTCATACATGATATAACACACACAAGTTTGGTCTTAATACGCCAAACCGTTGCAGAGATATAGCCTCACATGCATTTTTGCATGCTTTTCGTCAAATTTGTTTGCATGTTATTCGAGAACGGTTTTACAAATTAACTTGAATTCCATAAATTTTTCCCAACATGGTCTGAAGATGATCTGTTTCAATTTTCATAAAATTCAGCGCAACGGCCTAGGACGAGTTCAAAAAAGGTGAATTGTGGGGTTCATTCGACTCAGCATGAGCCAACAAATTTTATTTTTCTGGCTTATGGTTCTAAAGTTATTAGCATAAACATGAGTACAAATACAGACAAGTGGTGGCGCTAGAGATTTTGAGTTAGATTTTTGAGTTAGTTTTTAGTTGGGACTGTCCTCTATTAGTGTGCCAAATTTCATAACTTTCCCACAATTGGTTCTATGGGCTGCCATAGATTTTCGGTGGCAGAAGAAGAAGAAAAAGAATGTCAATGGATAAAATAGATGCCATGGTGCTTGGCCCCTAATAATATTTATTGAGCTCCCCGTCTGCCTAAATAGGCATCTGCCTTCTAAGGTAGTAATATCCTAAAATATGGAATTGGAATATAACCGACAGATTAAACATCTATAGAAAAAGCAGCTATGCACAGCACAAACAGCTCTCCACTGTCAAGTGATTCCAACAGAGTTAGCATGTTGCTAAGCTAAATACAAAATGTGCAGCTTTCTTCTACATAGCACACATATTGAGCAGTCATTAATTATTTTATCAATGAGATATGTTTTCATCAATGATTTTTTGGCACTGAATTAATTGTATTAAAAATCAGCATTTCTCTTTGTCCATCCAGATGGAGGATGGAGAGTTTTTATTATTATTATAATTATTATTATTATTATAATTATTTTACATTAAGGTCATAGCAATTGTTTCTGGGATTATCTTTCAATATCAGAATCACATACGTACATGCACATGATAACTTATTACTTTAATGTGAGACACTTTTTCTTTTCTTTACCTTTTCTTATTTTGATCCAGAAACAGTAAAATTTTGGCAAACATTTGCCATAACATTGAGATTAAAGAGAGACTATCCGAGCAATCAGACAGTGTGTGTGGATCTGGGGGCGATAGAACAAGCCAAACTGTTCAAATATGTACGACTAAGCATGGACTGGGTGAGATTTGAGCTCTCTCGACAGCAAAGCCAACAATTTCTGAGAATGTGTTTGTTTGCTGTCAAGGTCAGGGCCACTAATCAATGTCAGTCTCTTTCAACATTTCCCTTGGAAAACGATCCGAAGAGGAGTTTGGACAGTTACGTATACCCTTAGCTGTGGTTTCTGTGCAGCAGTGAGCTATAAAGAGATTACAACTAGTATTATTTTGCTGGTGCATACATGCAACTTCCTGACCATCTAAAACCTACAGAAGACTCTTACAAAACAAGCCTCGCTCATTATTATCTTAAGGGTGATGTTGATTGCAAGTGCAGTTGTGAACCAGGAACCTCCCAGAAAGCTGGAGGCACCACAAAGGGTCAGTTAGAGGGCAGGCCGAGCTACTTAACATTGTATTGCAACCTAGGCTCATTGGAAATATGTCCCAGTGGCAACATTTCAATAAAAAAATAAAATATAATAAATAATATATATATTGGTCTATTTCTAGGCCATTTATAAAATAAGAAAATTGATTACATTACAACTTTTTTTTCAGCTGAAGCACAAGATTCTCTTTGGACCATTCACAATCAGGTTACAAGCATCAGGAGTTCACTTCCATCCGACTTGGGTGACAGAGACATCTGCATTGTACAGTAAAGTTTGACAGATGTTGACTAGAAAAACAGTTAGTGACATACAGTGGTTACACGTCACAGAAGTCTTGAAAACAAGAAAAACAAGACTGAAAAAGACCTCATACGGCCTTTGTAAATTCCACTGCCTTAAAAGTGATACATATAAAATACTAGCAAATCCATAAATTCTCAATGAGTGTGTTATGCTGATAATATAAGTAAGAAAGAAAGAAAGAAAGAAAGAAAGAAAGAAAGAAAGAAAGAAAGAAAGAAAGACTTTCTACAACCAGTGGTGTCAGATATTTAGACCCCACTGTATATTTCAATCTAATCCAGTACAGAAGGAGCTGTCTTAAGTCAGACATTCTGTTTGTGGCCAATTGCAGCTCTGTAAACAACAAGCTCAAGAAGCTTCATTTTGAATTCAACTGTTGTAAACATGCCAATAAAATGGAGAGAAGGTGACATTGTGCATTGTCTAAAACATTGATTTCCCTTCTCCCTTTGACAGTTTTGCAGAAATCCGACTCCCATAGATTGATTGGAAAAACAAAACAAAAAAAAAAAAAAAAAAAAAAAAACAACATATACTTTAGAGTATACTTGCTTGATAAGTATGTTGTTCACCATATGTTCTCCAGGTAAGCCAGCTGTACATATCCGTCGAAGGAGAATGATCGGTGTTGTCTCATGTGAGGGCATTCATTTTAAGCACCCTTCTCTAACAGTACAGTATATCATATGTTGAGTGATGGTGTCTCTCACATAGAGTGGATGAAACCCGATTTAAAAGAAGGGGGAAATCCAATGTTATCTTTGAGATTTTTTATTGAATATGATGAAGTTAGAGGTTTTGAAGGCAAAAATTATTCATACTACAAAAAGAGTTTCCAACACAGCAACATTTTGTTATTTACATTAAACAATGTAAAAAAAGAAAAAAGGTAAGACTTCTTATTTTTGATCATCATCATCAGGAAGAAAGAAAGAAAGAAAGAAAGAAAGAAAGAAAGAAAGAAAGAAAGAAAGAAAGAAAGAAAGAAAGAAAGAAAGAAAGAAAGAAAGAAAAAGATACTACAGTATCTTAAGATGTGAAGACCTTTTTGATCAACCGTTTGAGTAGACAGTCATATCAATAAAATGGTGATTGACAAGTTTCTTTTTATTTTTAAATCTAAATCCCATCAACCAGCACACATGCACACACACACACACACACACACACACACACACGCACACACACACACACACACACACACACACACACACACACACACAGACATGATTTAGGTATTGGAAACCTGTGACACTGAAGTCCAAAACTTGGTTGCATCACTGAATGTAGAGCAACAGCTAATCACTAGCGATTATGTTCACAGAACGGGGGTGGAAACGGGTAAATATTTAAAGATTTACTCAACTGATATCTGAAGGACTATAAATTGACTCCATTCCATCCGAGCAGTCTCCCGTCAAGAGGACTTTGATGGTAAGTGACAGTAATTGTTTCTCCAGAAGTGCCGTGATTGAACTGAATTACTGTAGAACCAGAAATAGTGAAATTGCTACTGTGTGTAATGCAAAAGCTAAGATTTGTGTCACACATTTCGAGATCCGTTTGTGAAACTCTGTACCCTCTGGTCATAAAACACAGGTGAAAAAATGTGGGGAAAGATTTATTACAGTGTGTTCGCTGCCCTGCTGGTAGCAATGGCCTGGGCTGCACCCCACGATGACCATGACCACGACGGCCACACAGCTGATCACTACCACCATCTCCACCACGGGAAGGATGAAGCCCACCCACACCATGATGGGGAGCATGGCTGCTCTCTGCTTGCTCAACACAACGCTGACTTCGCCTTCTCCCTCTACAAGAAACTTGCATTACATCCTGATGCCGAGGGCAAGAATATTTTCTTCTCCCCAGTCAGTATCTCAATGGCTTTGAGCATGCTTGCTGTAGGTGCCAAGGGCAGCACGCTTTCACAGATATACAGCAGTTTGGGTTACAGTGAGTTGCAGGCTTCACAGGTCAATGAGGGTTATGAACACTTGATTCACATGCTGGGCCACAGTCAGGAAGCAATGCAGCTGGAGACAGGCGCTGGTGTGGCCGTCAGAGAAGACTTCAAAGTGGTTGACCAGTTCCTGAAGGACGTTCAGCACTACTATAAGAGCGAAGCCTTCAAGGTTGACTTCTCCAAGCCTGAAATTGCTGCAGAAGAGATTAACAAGTTCATCGCCAAGAAAACCCATGACAAAATAACCAACATGGTGAAGGACCTGGACGCCGATACGGTGATGATGCTGATCAACTATATGTACTTTAGAGGTAAAAAAAAAAAAAAAACACCTTATATTTCATTTAATGATGTTCATGAAATGAATCTTGGTTTGATGTTGGTCGATGCTGACCTGAAGTTCTCGCAATTTGTCCTGATAGGGAAGTGGGATAAACCATTTGATGCACAACTGACCCACAAAGCTGACTTCAAAGTGGACAAGGACACCACCGTGCAAGTTGATATGATGAAAAGAACCGGTCGCTATGAAATCTATCAAGACCCTGTCAACCAAACTACGGTTATGATGGTGCCCTACAAAGGCAATACCTCCATGATGATTGTTCTTCCTGAGGAAGAGAAGATGAAGGAGGTTGAAGAATCCATCAGCAGACACCATCTTAAGAGCTGGCATGATAAACTCTTCAGAAGGTAGTACCGGTGACGCCTTGTTAAATTAAATGAAAACTATTTAAATCCATGTATTGGTTGACCTCTGACCACCTTGAAAATGACCCATACAACATAGTATCTGTCATACAACATTTGACTTTTCTGCCCTGCAGCTCTGTTGACCTGTTTATGCCCAAGTTCTCAATCACTGCAACTTCCGAACTGAAAGGCATTCTGCAGGACATGGGAGTGACTGATGCATTCAGTGACGCAGCAGATCTTTCTGGGATGACAGAAGAGGTCAAAGTCAAGGTGTCACGGGTACGTGTACTTGTTAACTTGTGTAGCACCACTGATGGTTGCTAGACCTTAAGATTCAGAAAAAACTCTACTAAGTGATGTTAACCTTTTGGGCCCAATCTCCAGGTTGTCCATAAGGCAGTCCTCAGCGTGGATGAGAAGGGCACAGAGGCAGCGGCTGCAACCACAATAGAAATCATGCCTATGTCCCTGCCAGACTCTGTGATACTCAACCGACCTTTCTTGGTACTGATTGTAGAGGACACCACCAAGAGCATCCTCTTCATGGGCAAGATCACCAATCCAACAGTGTGAGGTCCAACTCCAAAAAGAACTTGCTGGCACTCTGCATAAGGCTGCTAATCATTATGTAGATCTCCTCATTGTAAACTGCAATAAAATGGTTTGATTGAACTCTTATAGCAAGAGTTTGAGTGTATCAGTGGTGGTAGTGACTTCTGTAACGCTTTCTGTTGTTGTCTCAGTGCTACTCCTCAGTAGTTATGCAAATTAATGACAGACATTTTGGTTTGCAAAACTGATCTTTTCCTGAAAGGCTTCATCTAGTCCCTGGAACACAGTTGAGAGATACTGGACTTCACATAATGCTCAGAAGGCAGTATGTCGTGATTGGGGTCTAGAACCCTAAGTAAACTATAGAAAGAATGATGCAAAATCCTAAAATTTTATTTCTAGTTTTTGGTTCCCAGATTTTCAAAGTGGTCTCAAACATTGGACTCAACATTGGACTCAACACTCAACATTGGAGTTCAAATGCATTGAGATAAAACAACACCATATAAATATATATGATTTTTGAATCTCAAACCTTAAAAAAAAAAAAAAAAATTTAATTCATAAATAGATATAATAATCCACATTTTTAAACTTCACAAAAAAATAAAAACCAGAAGGCTGGCAGCAATTTATGTTTGTCTCCAAATAAGCTACTCTAAGGGTTTTGGGTTGCACAACAGAGGAAAGGATGATATAACCTCTGGTTCATTCCCCTCTCTGGCCTTTAACCTTATGATAGAGCCACTGCTCCAGGATAGTGTGCTCAATCAATAACACGTCCTCCATAAATCCCACACATCAGGCTGAGGCACGTGTGTTTCTTCTAAGATATCAAAAGTGCAAATAAATGAACATGAAAATAAAATGAAACCCTTCATGAGATATGCATTCAGGAAATAGATGACATCAGGATGATTCCCATTCCAAGATAACACTGGCAAATGCTCTGGATCATATGGCAGTTTCTCACATGTTTCTGCTCAATCCTGATATCATCATGTGCTTGTGACTTCTTTCAAGGGCAGAATCATGACTGGTAGGTGTGAATAAGGCTTTTTTTCTGTTCAGCAGAAAATAAGACACTTTGAAGAATGTGGGTAATCAAACAGTTGATGGCCCCCATTGACTTCTATAGTAAA
This sequence comes from Carassius auratus, assembly GCF_003368295.1. Lineage (NCBI taxonomy): Eukaryota > Metazoa > Chordata > Actinopteri > Cypriniformes > Cyprinidae > Carassius > Carassius auratus. Next base: position 5,266,563 of record NC_039287.1, read on the forward strand.
GGGGAAAATAATACTATGGAACATGGGCCATCAACTTTTCAGTTTTCCACATTCTTCAAAATATCTGTTTTTGTGAGTACAGTGAAGACGCAGGCCCGGAGGCCCAACTTTACACTCAGACATGCACGCTCAGAGCAGCACTTCCAGAACTATCGTTTTTTTTTTTTTTTTCAGACAGTGCCTCCTGCTGTTTGGATGAACATTTGTTTTGTAGCGTAACATGATAATATGTCCTCTTGGAATTATATCTGACAATTTTGTCAAAATTGAGTTATTCCCATATTATTATTCTGTGACAACGGAATTTTACAGATTGCTCTTATTTTCTGTGTTATTATACCATTCTGGGATACTTAATATGTTTTCTAGCAAAATAAAGAAAACTTTAAAGTAGAAAAGTTTAAATAAAATGTATAACATATAATACAATTATTATTTGTAACATATTTTAGAACTATGTAGGTCTACTGTACATATCACTGTATTAACTACTATTTTTTCATACTAATATTACCTCTACTTTCACTATTAGTAGTAGTAGTATGTGTAAGAAAAATAATATTGCATGTTCTTTTTCTATTGTAGACTACTTTACAAATGTCAAAGTGCTACCACAGACAATAACAGTAACACAATAACAGTGTAAAAATTATAAATGATTACAAATAAGATATTTGGATAAAACATGGCCTTAAGTTTATTTTCATCAAAATATCAAGTAATCTGCGTAGAATTGACAATATGAGCTCTGTTTTCACGCCCCTGGACTCATCAGGTTGTGTTTACCCTCCATGTGTTCCATGTCCCATGTTAATTGTTTCATTCCTAGCACCTGTGTTGTCCCAATCATCCTGTTTTTATAAGCCTTGTCCTTTCATTTTTGTTTTTTTCGATTCTACCAGTTCCATACGTGTGTCTTCCTTCTGTTCTCCCTGTTGGATTTATTCCTGTTTTGGATTAATAAAGACTATTTTGATTATCCTCGGCTCCGTGTTCCTTTCGACACAGTAGCGTGACAGAAGACCCCAGTTTATTCCATTTGTCTACCCTCCATTTGTTTTCCAGATTTCCTCAGTCTTTTATTTCTGTTGTGTGCCCTTATGGATCCCTTCCTTCGCCCAAATTTATCTTCCTCCTGCTGGAGCAGGGGGGAAATTAGCTCGAGGGTCATACCAGTTTCTGGCTGTGGCTAGGGTGACCACCTGCTAATAAACTCCCAATGGGGGACAAGGGGTATGTTTCTGAGGGACAATGTGGGACACCTTGCGCGGTGGTGCCCCCACCCCATGGGCAGACTCACTGATAGTGGTTTACCCATTTCTAGCACACATGGTACATGGTATATTAATAATGCCCTATTCCCCTAAACATGTGTAATTGCTGATGTATGCTCATGACAGAATTGACAGATGCACTTCCCCTTACAATTTACTTTAGCTATTTTATTTATTTTTCATTACAATTTATTCACTTTAAATAAATTATAATATAAAATTATAGGATTAAAATGAATTGTAGTTGCTCAACACCACAGGAACAGTTAAAAAAAAAGTCTAACATCACAACTCAAGGGAAGGGAATTCACTCATTCACTAATCCCTATATAGTGTATGGCAGTTGAGTTCACTATATCAGGAAGGAGTGAACAAATAAATAAGTGAACGGATTCGGACAGTGACGTATAGCCTACACTGCGCGTGAGACTTGGAGCTGTTGCAAAAACATTGCCATGATTACTTTTATATTACATGTACCTAATTTTAGAAAAGAATACTAATAGCAATAATACTCAAAATGACTTTATATTGCAGTTATACATACCACCCGCATCAGCTTTGTGGTTTCTTCGATGGTATATAATAAATAAATAAAATGTTTAATGTTTTTATTTTCATAATCATTAAATGCTATTAAGATAACTTACCGAGAACAAAAATAAGCACATAAACGTTAATAATTATGTATTTATTACTTTTAGTATCTTGACACTTGCTAAAGCAGCATTTTGAGCTCAGATAAGATGGTTGTTGAGCGTCCTCAGACCACCGTTAATTTTATATCGGAATACACTACCTGTTATTAACGGAAAAATGTAAATTATCCACCAAATTATAATCATTTTTGTAAGTTAACAACGATGCCACCTCAGTAAATTAGTCAAATATTAAACTGAGTTATTGCCTACATAACATATTTTTATATAAACAATGTAAGAAAAATGTTAAAACAGAAATAATAAAGATATAAACTTCATCTCTAATTCAAACTCGCTCGCTCCCGCTCTCACACTAGCGTGCTGAACTGTCAAGAAATGTTCGTTTGGCTGCCTGGGGATCGAGGATCTAGAACGACCAACTTTTTTTGAGCAAGCATTGATTTATGGAGCCAGAAGAGTCTCAATAAAGATAAATGCACACACTACATTCACATATGAACACACAGGATTCATAGATGCACACACATGATTCATAAATACACACACAAGATGCACAAATACACACACAATTCAGAAATGCAAACAACATTTACAAATGCACTCAAGATTCACAAATGCACAGGACAAGATTCACAAATGCACAGGACAAGATTCAGAAATGTATTTCTGATGCACACACACATATATCTTGATTCACAAACTGCTTGCGATCTGTGAATTTCACTGCATTTGTGTGTGAATTTTGAGGCCCCCCCTGACTTGGCTCAACACACAAATGCTTTTTTTTAAACAGGGAATGATCAGCAACCAATCAGATATCTCCCTTCTTTTAGCCAATCACAAGAATGCACCCCATGTGGGGGATTGTTTACTTATAAGCCAATCACATGAACGTGTTCACACAGCAATTGTATTAAATTGTATGAAAATACAGATGTTTAGATTACAATTCAGGTTTATTTTTTATTATTTTTTACTAAATATAAATTTAAAAATGTCTCAATACATATAGCCCAGTGACTGCAGAAAAAAAGTTAACCATGGATTCATAAATTTGCAATAGGCAATTATTTCATTTTATTGAAATATTTCAATGAAAGTAAAAAAAAAAATGTTTAAACCTTTTTGAATATTTAAATATATCTAACTATTCTTTTGGATGCAATATAGAAGTCACTTTAATTATAATATTCAGTCCCTACATGAAGAGAGAGTCAGTGGTCCGCTGCGAGAGGAAAGTGGCTCTCTGGCTGAGAAAAGTGGGTCTGCGGCTGTCGTTCGCTTAGGAAAGTGAGTTGATCGCTGCGTGAGGAAAGTGAATCGTTCACTCAACTTCGCTGCTTGAGGAAAGTGAATCGTTCGCTGAGGAAAGTGAGTCGCTCGCTGGGTGAGGAAAGTGAGTCGTTCGCTGCGTGACTCGTGAGGAAAGTGAATCGTTCGCTGAGGAAAGTGAGTCGTTCGCTGCGTGACTCGTGAGGAAAGTGAGTCGCTCGCTGGGTGAGGAAAGTGAGTCGTTCGCTGCGCAAAGTGGGTCGCTGGCTGCGCAAAGTGAGTCGCCGGCTGTGTGAGGTAAGTGAGTCGTTCGCTGCGTGAGGAAAGTGAGTCGTTCGCTGATTGGCTTATAAGTAAACAATCCCCCACGTGGGGTGCATTCTTGTGATTTGCTAAAACAAGGGAGATATCTGATTGGTTGCAGATCATTCCCTGTTTAAAAAAAGGCATTTGTGTGTCAAGCCAAGTCAAGGGAGTCTCAAAATTCACACACAAATGCAGTGAAGTACACAGACCGCAAGCAGTTTGTATATCAAGATATATGTGTGTGTGCATCAGAAATACATTTCTGAATCTTGTCCTGTGCATTTGTGAATCTTGAGTGCATTTGTAAATGTTGTTTGCATTTCTAAATTGTGTGTGTATTTCTGAATTTTGTGTGCATTTCTGAATTTTGTATGCATTTGTGAATCTTCTGTGCTTTTAAAATTTTGTGTGTGCATTTGTGAATTTTGTGTGCATTTGTGTATCCTGTGTGTGTATTTATGAATTATGTGTGTGCATGTATGAATCCTATGTGTGCATATGTGACTGTAGTGTGTGCATTTATCTTTATTGAGACTCTTCTGGCTCCATATTGATTATGCGTGTCTCATTTTGTGGGACGCATGAATTGGGCTTCAAACGCTGTGCGCGCACGTGCTACGTGGGACGGGTAGTCACCCTAGCTGTGGCCCATCTCACCACCTATCTGGATGACACACTCTTCACGTTCTATGACGCCAGCCTCAACACCGCGTGCAAAGTGCCATCATCTGAAGATGGCCCTCGAGGGGTATTCGCCGCAATTGTGGAGTGGACACTGGCGAAAAATGGAGCTTGTCCCCTTGGATCCACCACTCAGTGTGCACAATAAAATATGGGGGCAACAACATCGTGTTTCATGTGAATTAAATGAATGCCAGACTAATATGGAGTTGGCTTGGAGAAGTGGACTGCTGTCATGAAAGTGTGTTCACCTCCGGTCAGTTTCATACTGCAAAACCTTTTTTTAACCTCACTTCACTCACAGAAGAATGTTTAAAAGAAATGGTTAAAAGCAAGTGGTTTGGGCAGGACAAAATAAAACAGTGTTGATCATCAAAAACTAGCCCAAGATGTTAGGGTTGCTGGGAGAAAAAGGGACCCAAGAGCAGATTCGCAGTTTGCCAAAATTTATTGAACAAAAACAGGCAATAGTCCAAAACAAAGACAGTAGTCCAAAACAAAGGCAATAATCCAAAACAAACGCTGACAATCAGCAACCCGGGAAGGACTCCAAAAACTGGACTGTGTACGGGACTGGGTACACCAAAAAGACAAAAAACAAGATTAAATGAACAAACAGGGCATGACAACTAGGCACAACTTGAGCACAATAGTTTTAAGGACAGTAGTGAAACGGATGGTAGCCAAGACACACTGACAGAGAAGCACAGAAAGAGAGAAGCATAAGTATAGAAGAAAATCAATGTGAAATTGAGAGACAGGTGTGTGTGTGTGAGCTGGAACACTAATTAGGATGAGGTGCAGCTGTGAAGACAGAGTGAGTGGAATTAACCACTTTAGACATAACACAACAGAAGTCCTGATGATCAAACCAGTGTCCTGACAGGACCCCCCGCCCCAGGAATGCCACCAGGCTTTCCAGGGTGAGGGGCAGATCGATGGTAATCCTCAATAAGAGAGCGGTCCAGAATGTCCCGAGTCGGGACCCAACATCTCTCCTCTGGACCGTACCCCTCCCAATCAACCAGGTACTGGTATCCCCTGCCCCGCCGCCTGGAATCAAGAATCCTCCTAACGGTAAAAGCGGGAGCACCCTCAACTATCAAGGGAGGAGGGGGTAGGGGTTTAGGGGAAGATGATGAAGAGAGAGAACGAATAAAAGGCTTGACACAAGACACGTGAAACACTGGATGCACTCGACGAAGAGGATGCGGAAGCCGAAGCCGAACCGCCACCGGACTGAGCACCTTAACAATGGGGTATGGCCCAATGAACCGCGGTGCCAACTTCTTGGAGGGCACCTTAAGAGGCAGGTTCTTGGTGGAGAGCCATACCTTTTGCCCACAGATGTATCTGGGTGCCTCAGCCCGACGACGATCCGCCAATCTCTTGGTGCGTTCCCTAGTTCTCAGAAGCGCTTCCCTGGCCCTCCTCCAGGTTCGCCGGCATCGACTGATAAATGCCTGAACTGAGGGAACCGCAGCTTCGGAACTCTGTGAAGGAAACAGAGGGGGTTGATATCCGAGACAGCAAAAGAAAGGAGACAATCCAGTAGACGACACCGGCAATGTATTGTGCGCATACTCAACCCACGTAAGCTGCTGGCACCAGGACGAGGGATTATGTGAAGCCAGACAACGAAGGGTCCTCCCAAGGTCCTGGTTCGCACGCTCGGTCTGGCCATTGGTCTGTGGGTGGAATCCTGACGACAGGCTAGTGGTAGCACCAATCTGTCGACAGAACTCCCTCCAGAAGTGGGAGACGAACTGGGGTCCCCGGTCAGAAACCACGTCCTCCGGAAGACCATGGATCCGAAAGACGTGGTCCACGACCGCCCGAGCAGTCTCCCTGGCAGAAGGAAGTTTAGGGAGAGGGATAAAGTGAACCGCCTTAGAAAAGCGGTCCACTACAGTGAGAACAACCGTATTGCCACTGGACTCTGGTAAACCACACACAAAGTCCAGCGCAATATGAGACCAGGGACGAGATGGGACAGGAAGAGGTTGGAGCAAACCAACGGGTACAGAACTAGAGGACTTGTTTTGGGCACAGACCGAGCAGGCGACCACAAAATCACGAACCTCCCCCCCCATGCCTGGCCACCAAAAACGCTGACGAATGGCAGCCAACGTTCTCCTCACTCCTGGGTGACAGACCAGTTTGGAGGCGTGACCCCACTCCAGAACCTCTGGCCGAACCAACTCCGGAACAAACAGCCGACCCACCGGGCCCCCCTCTGGCACCTCTGCCTCCGACTGAGCCAGCCTGACATGCTCCTCGATGCCCCAGGTGACGGACCCCACCACACAACCAGGTGAAATAATGGTGTCTGGTGGAGTTGCATCCTCCGGGGCAGTGAATTGACGGGAGAGCGCATCAGGCTTAATGTTTTTGGAGCCTGGTCGGTAAGACAGGGTAAAATTAAAGCGACCAAAGAAGAGTGCCCAGCGAGCCTGCCTGGAATTTAGTCGTTTGGCAGTTTGGATATATTCCAAGTTCCGATGGTCGGTCCAGACCAGAAACGGCTCCGCCGAGCCCTCCAACCAGTGGCGCCACTCCCCCAAAGCTAGCCGTACAGCCAGCAACTCCCGGTTGCCGATGTCGTAGTTCCGTTCTGTGGGGGACAATCGGTGTGAAAAATAAGCGCAAGGATGTATTTTATTGTCAAGAGGGGATCGTTGAGATAAAACCGCTCCAACACCTACCTCTGACGCATCAACCTCCACAATAAACTGCCGGGAAGGGTCCGGAGTTATTAAAATAGGTGCGGATGAAAACCGCCTCTTAAGTTCATCAAAGGCTGCCTGAGCAGCTAAGGACCAGCAAAACGGTTTCTTTGTGGAGGTTAATGCTGTCAGAGGAGCCGCCACCTGGCCGAAATTACGGATAAACCGCCTGTAGAAATTAGCAAATCCAATAAAACTTTGCAGAGATTTACGGTTGCCAGGGGTGGGCCAGTCAGAGACGGCCTTTACCTTCGTAGGGTCCATGCAGATCCCCTCCACCGAGATGATGTGGCCCAAGAACGGAACTGACTGGTTGTGGAAGGAACACTTCTCCACCTTAGCAAACAGTTGGTTCTCTAGCAACCGCTGCAGCACTCGTCTGACGTGCTGAATGTGTACCTGGAGTGAACGAGAAAAAATTAGGATGTCATCCAGATACACAAAGACAAATTTGTTGATCATGTCTCTCAGCACGTCATTGACGAGCGCCTGGAAGACGGCTGGGGCATTAGTCAAACCGAAGGGAAGGACCCTGTACTCAAAATGCCCTGTGGGTGTATTAAAAGCCGTCTTCCATTCATCCCCCTCCCTGATCCGAACCAAATGATAGGCATTGCGAAGGTCCAACTTCGTGAAGTACCTTGCCCCCTGCAGGATCTCAAAGGCTGATGACATCAAAGGTAGGGGATACCTATTCTTAATGGTGATGTCATTCAGCCCCCGATAATCAATGCAAGGACGCAAGGAACCATCCTTCTTCTTCACGAAGAAGAACCCCGCCCCCGCCGGAGAAGAGGAGGGACGAATAACACCGGCCGCCAGAGACTCAGACAGATACCGCTCCATGGCCGCCCTTTCAGGACCGGACAAGGAGAACAATCGCCCCCTAGGAGGAGAAGTGCCAGGGAGAAGATTGATGGCACAATCATAGGGACGGTGTGGAGGGAGAGATGCGGCCCGGGAATGACTGAAAACCGCCCGCAAATCATGGTAGACCTCAGGAACACTGGAGAGATCAATCGGCTCCTCCTGCAACACAGGAAAAGAAGAGACAGAAGACAAGGCAGACACAAGACAATGGGCATGACAATAGGGACTCCATGATAGGATGGTGCTTTCAGACCAATTAATGTGTGGATTGTGAGTGGTTAACCAGGAATGGCCTAAGACCACCGGAGTGAGGGGTGAGCGAGTGACAAAGAATACTATTTCCTCTCTATGATTACCAGATGTGATTAATTGTAATGGAACTGTGGCCTGAGAAATGGTGGTAAGTTCGCGACCATCTAAAGCATGAGCAGTGAGGACAGGAGAGAGAGATTGAAAAGAAATGCCCTTCTTCAAAGCCCAAGAAAAATCTATAAAATTCCCCTCAGCTCCTGAATCGATGAGAGCAGAGAGTTGATGAACTGCACCTTCATAAGTGACTGAGACAGGAATCATAGAGCGCGAACCAGTAGACGGGGTGGTGGAAGTAGCGCTCGCCAGAACCCCCTTTCTTACTAGCGAGCGTTGGCTTTTGCCGGACAGGAAGAAGCAAAATGTCCATGACGGCCACAGTAGAGGCATAATCCTTTGGAAAGACGTTTCTGTTTCTCCTCTGCAGATAACCGGTACCTGCCCAACTGCATAGGTTCCGGAGCAGATAAGGGAACGGGAGTATCGGACCCCGAAAAGGCAGACACAGGGTTTACAAAAGGCAAGAATGTAGAAGCCCGAGCTCTCCGACGAAGATCCCGTCGATTATCCAAACGGATAGCCAGGTCAACAAGTTCATCTAGATGTTCAGGAAGATCGTGAGCATACATCTCATCCCTTATCTCATCCTCCAGGCCTTCCGTGAACCTGGCTGCCAGTGCTGCATCATTCCACTTACTGGACGCAGCCAGAGTGCGAAACTCGATAGCGAAGTCCGCCACCGAACGCCTCCCCTGATGAAGTGCTGCCAACAGCCGCGATGCCTCTTTACCGAGTGCTGAGCGGTCAAATATCTTGACAAATTCCGCTTTGAAGCTGGCGAACTCCATACAACATGCTGCCTTAGCAGCCCATACAGCAGTGGCCCATTCCCGAGCCCGACCGGTAAGAAGGGAGATGACAAATGCCACCTTGGCTGAATCTGAGGCATAAGTGAGGGGTTGCAGAGAGAAAATCACCTCACATTGTATAATAAATGATCGACATTCCGTAGGCTCACCGGAGTAATTGGGAGGATTGTTGATGCGTGGTTCAGGGGTGACTGAAGAACGTCCGGTGGCTGTTGACAGTAGGTTACGTTCAGTCTCCATCCGGCGAATGGTTTCAGTTAGCTCAGAGACTTGACTGGCTAAAGTGTCCATGGCATGATGAGCTGCCGCCAGCTTTCCCTGATGCTGTCCGAGCAGCACACCCTGCGCTTCCAAAGCTGAGCGAAACTGCGATTGATCTGCTGGATCCATCCTGGTCAGTGTGTACTGTTAGGGTTGCTGGGAGAAAAAGGGACCCAAGAGCAGATTCGCAGTTTGCCAAAATTTATTGAACAAAAACAGGCAATAGTCCAAAACAAAGACAGTAGTCCAAAACAAAGGCAATAATCCAAAACAAACGCTGACAATCAGCAACCCGGGAAGGACTCCAAAAACTGGACTGTGTACGGGACTGGGTACACCAAAAAGACAAAAAACAAGATTAAATGAACAAACAGGGCATGACAACTAGGCACAACTTGAGCACAATAGTTTTAAGGACAGTAGTGAAACGGATGGTAGCCAAGACACACTGACAGAGAAGCACAGAAAGAGAGAAGCATAAGTATAGAAGAAAATCAATGTGAAATTGAGAGACAGGTGTGTGTGTGTGAGCTGGAACACTAATTAGGATGAGGTGCAGCTGTGAAGACAGAGTGAGTGGAATTAACCACTTTAGACATAACACAACAGAAGTCCTGATGATCAAACCAGTGTCCTGACACAAGAAGAAAATGCACCACTGTCAGTTGAATCCAAGATTGAAGTCTCACCATCAAAAAGATTCATATTGGTCTACGAGCCTAATATATCATATTATATATATATATACCTACATGCTGTAACAGATATGCAGGTCATCGATTCATGGGTTCAATTCAAGCCACAAATGAAACCCTGTTTGTACTAAACGCCTGGCCTGGCGCCAGCCTTGCTGGACTTAAATTATTTTACGATACCCATGCGAGCCTCAAAGGAAACCTGAAAACCCCCCCCCCCAAATTCCTTAACACACACACACACAAAGAAACTTTCTCAAAGTTACTTTTTTTTTTTTTGTAAGTCCTTATTAATATGTATTTTGAATGTTTGTGTATTGCATAAAAATGGTTAATCCTGGGTAAATGGTTAAAGTGCTGACTTATAAGTGGAAATGCGTGATTTAATCCTTATACTTTCTCAAAGAGTCATGTTTCTGCAACCCCCACTCCTGACCAGGTCGTAAAGCTTTATGACCCCTGGGCAACAGAACAGGAAATCTAAGCCTTAGGAAAGAATGGTCAAATGTAGTCTAAATGTGTATATATATAGTATTGTTTCCTTTTTGTACATTAGATGTTTCCCATATAAATTGGGACTATCTGCAATTTATTATCGTGTGTAAATCTTTAAATGTTTAATTCTACATTTGAATGTAACTTCGTGTTTCTATCAGTTATATATATATATATATATATATATTGTTTGGTGTTTTTCAAATCGTCATGCTTTGACAGACCCACTTATCTAAAGTAAAGTAATGAAAAATGTATTATTCTGGAATTACGAACGTGCTAGAATATCCCTGATGAAATCGGACAAGTCCTAAATCATTAGGGTGGGTTGTTCCCAGAGACAAAGGAACTTTCCCGCCGCTTCAGATCGCGGATGTTCATTGGGTGGTTCACGCGAAAAAAGGCGTGAACATCTCAATCTATAAGAGTCGACCGAACAAGGTCCGCCTCTCTCTTCTTTCTCTTCTTCCCGTTCTCCGTTCTCGGACACGTCGAGGCCACGCTCAGTTCTCCTCCCCCCTCAGCACACGGACTGAGGAGAGGAAAGCCATTTTCATGGCTCATTTGGAAACTTTCATTTTCGTTGTTTTCTTTTCTTTTCTTTACTAAGTTTATTCAACTATTCGCCTCTCCACGCAAGGAAGACGAATTCTGGAACAATGTTTGTTGAACCTTTCAAATACCGCGCGAAGATGAACGAACACCTCTTTGCAACAAAGGAACACGTGACTCCACGCTCACGCCAAGATCCAGCGCAGCTTGCACGCGCGTCACACGGCCTCCGGCCCACGCGCGCAGTTTTCAAAGGACCACTTGACATCACACGTGCGTCGCCGGTACCACGCTCACCCACTGGGCCATGCAAGTATCGTTTTCTATGGAGATTTAAATGCTGCTTTAAAGTGTTGCTATTATTTGATTCGTTGTTGGTTCCACTAAGGTTTACTGACTGATTTTCATACCTGAGCTCATTCTGTGATCTCTCTCGCTTTCTCCACTTCTCTCTCTCTCTCTCTCTCTCTCTCTCTCTCTCTTTTATTTGGATTCCGTTATGTCTTGTAAATGTTTATTGTCTGTATTTTCGTACGCATATTTACTCTGTGTGATTTGTAGTTTGATGTATTACTAGTTGAATTATTAAAAACCCATATATAAAATGATTGGCTTGGACTCCACCCCACTCACATTACGAGTCACTGAAATGTTTTGGTCTTTAGCTACAAGCTCTAAATTTAGAAACTAAATTTATCATAAGGATAGGATAATATTTTCATGGCCAGAGAATACTTTTCCTTGAATTATAAGGCGTGATAACTTTATTGAAAATTGATAGGTCTACAGTGGTGTGCTGGACATACCACGGTTTGATCTGCAGTAATTCACAGTAAGAGATATCACAATAATTGATATGAAGAATGTAATATTGACATATTAATGAGTAAGTTACAGTGCCCTGTGATTATTTATTGTTATAGGCAATTGAGATATTTTTCATAATCAAATTTAATGTAACTGTCATCTGAGATATATATTAATCAAATTCCTGATTAATTATTCAAATTCCCTATATATCATTTGAGTTAATTACTACGTAAAACTCATTGTTGTTACATTTTTATGGTGGAGGAACGCGGGCATTTCAAACTTCGTTTTGTGAGCAATCAATCTGTGTATATGGTTTTTAATAATTTCTGCACGTGCGCTATGAAATTATGTAACGTTACTTGTGAGATGAGTCGCAAGACGCGAACTCACTCCTAACTGACTAAAGCTGGTCAGTAAGCACCTAGGTATTTATAGAAACTTAACAGTATAGTCACTGTTAATTTTAATGAAAGTAATCTGCAGTATAATGTTAAAAGTATCCTGTTAAGAAAGACCAAAATCTTTTTACAGTGAAAACATTTTAATATGAATAATTAAAAGATAAAGAAATCTTTTAATAGTTGCAACATGTAAATCTGAACCTGAGCGATGTTCCTCTGATTCAGTTAAAAAGGCCTTATTAAATATCGTTATTGAATTCGTGGTAAACCACATGATATTCAAAAAAATAAACGATAAAAACTCCTGGTCTAAAATTGGCTTAGCTACCCGATTTTTAAACCTAAAACATTTAGATCATAAGTGCTATTTTGATAAATGTTTATTGGAGGCAACAGTTGGAAAATTCCTGTTTTTATTACAGTTGTGTTTTGGAAGTGAACGGATCCTTCTTCAACCTATGTTAATATAGCACCTCAGAGATTAAAACCTTTGGTTTGTTACTTGTGATTTTTGATGCAGAAAATCAGCCTGACAAACGATCAGATAATTTCTAAGTCATATTGAAATTGTAATTCCTCTATCTAAACACCAGAGGGAAGGCGTGGGTTAGAAATTTCAGGGTACGCCCTGCTTTCTGATTCCAGCTCGCATGAGTGCAAAGCTGCCATCCTGTGGCCATTTCAGATAATGCGCTCTGATTGCTAATTTATAATCCCTTGTGATGTATTTGAATTAGATGTCTAAATTCTCGTTAAGTATTTGCATTTACAGCTTTGCTCGTGCAAATATTATTACAGGGAAACAAAAGAATGTTCCCTGCCTTTGACTGTTTACATTTACTTTGAGTTTGGTTCAAACATGATTTGAATTAAAATGTAATTGTTAATAGTGGAAATCTAGATGTGTCAGGTCAACCACTGATTGACCCACTTAGAAGGTAAGCCATCTAGTGGCAGTCTCCTGTTAAATCGACTAACAGACCTCTGTCTTTTCCTTTCTGTTTTGAAACTGCATGTCTACTTTTACCCCTTTTGATTAATCTCACCCTGTTTGATTAATTTCATGATCATTAATGATAACTTACAAGCTATCAATGGTTATTATAGGATATTATTCAGATTTTCCTTTTAATTCTTACATGCTTATTTTAAATTTTGATTTAAACCAGTTTTGAATTTTTAATTTGAATTAAGTTTTCTGCTCAGCAGGTTAAAGACAGAGAAGCAGTACTTTCCCCCCCTTGTGGTGAAAACCAGCTACTCCTTCTCCCTTGTTTCATTACTGTCTTTTAATTTGATGTTTATTATTTTGCTTCTCTCTTTTGACTTAGGTTATTTTGATAATTACCATTATTATCATAAATTCCTTTGTTTTGTTTTATCATGATTAGGTAAAGCTGTTACCTTTCCTCTCTACATATAGTTACTCAATTGATGTTAAACAAACCAAACCTTAATTAACTTTAAGTTTCCTTTGTTCATCCTTTGTGTATTTGATTGTAGAACTCCCTTGGTGATTGGACAGTCATCTCAGGTTTCCAGTGAGCAAGGCTGCCCGATCGGTGTTACCGATACTGGCTGCGAGTGAAACTCGGTCCCTCTTGTCTCAAGAGACATCAGCAATTTTGGCACTCCAAAGGTTGTGCTAAAAGTCACAAGCCGTGCTGTCCTGCGACACGCCAGAGTAACGGAGGACCGGGGACACTGCGGTTCAGTGTTTGGGGAGCACCGGGGAGGTTGACCAAGCCACTGGTTCCCACCTGAATGACTTCAATTCAACCAGGTGAACCACAAGTGATAAAACCTATCCACTTATTATAAGCCACAGAATATTAGATATTCCCCCGGATATATTTTAAGTGTTCTGACCCTTTTGCTTCTTTAAGCCACACCATATTTCTAGGTTTCCTACCCAGATAGCCCACTCACCTGTTGGCCCTATCTTAAAACCTAGCAGTAGGCTTAGGCCTCCTTATTCTCACTAACACGTTGTGTTTCTATTGTTTTCATCTCATTTCAAGTGTTGTGTTTCACTTTGATCTTTTTCTACCATCTGTTCTGTTGTGATTTGTTTCTTTCATTTCACATAGAGACAGTAACCTGGGAGCCACCAACGAAGTTAAATAGTAGAGCGACCACCAGCAGCCGGTGTCATCACATGACCCGCTAGGCTACTGCCTGTCAAATCTCCATTTCAGGTCCTTCGTTGACCCAAGTTAATTGGCTACTTAACTGTCTGACTGTTTGCATCAGTCAGCCCCAAAATTCTCATAAACGGCACAGCCCGTATGAATATAGCTCGTTAAACGTAGAACGAACTTGCATTGGTCTTTTTGTGTGTGTGTGCTGTGCTTCTCTCGCCGACAGAGAATCAGGATGTTCCAGGCATCCAGTCCAGCAGTCCACGGGGACAACCTCTCGACATGGTTGAAAGCAGTGACGACCCCCTTCCTGCCCAAGGACGCCAGTAACCTGCAGCACCCAGAGCAACTAGACACCGAGCTAGATGAACTGATGGCACGCGATCCAAACCAAAGCGACTACTACAGAGAACTCGCCAGGATCTTCGGAAGCCTAGTTCACATTCTCGTCGCCCAGGCACGGCTCAGTGAACGGAGCAACATCGCGGAGGAGGCCTGGAAGGACCAGGCCCCAACCCAGAGTCATCTTGATCAGCTCCTCCTCGAGACCCAGAACCAGCGCGAGAAAGAGGACGACACAGATCCAGAGCTACAGAAAGGAGTTGAAAGACTTCACAATGCCCTGCAAGATCTTCGCCTCGACACGGATCAAAGAGAACAGCTGGAGAGAGAAGCCAGAAAAGACCTCACCAAAAAACTCCAGCAAGGTGACGCTCTCCTAAAAAGAGCAGAGACTGAATTGAAAGAAAAAGACTATAAAACCTGGGCCTGCAAAACACACTTGCAAGCGGCCCAAGCTAAATTCAACAAGCTTACTCTGCAGAGAGACAAGCTCCAAGATGAACTTGACACTGTTCACACAGAACTGAGACAATCTCACAGATTACAGAGTGGCTGGATCGGAGAAACGCACACCACAAAATTTCTCCCGGGCCGCCACTCCAACCCTTTCAGCCAAGAACCCAGAGCTGGAAAAGGAGATGTAAGCTCACTTCTAAGGAAATCACCAGCCAGCTTACAAGAACATCTGTCAACAACGGAGGGAAGAGAACCCTTCCAGAGAACGCATGTCACCAAACCCTGCACTGCTCACAGAGAACTTCACAAGCTAGCCAGAAGCATCTCTACATTCAATCCAGATCCTGCAGGAGGACATGATGTTCATGCTTCTTTACAAGCAATTGACTTTCATTTGCAAACTGTCGCCAACGTGACAGATGTGAACACATTGTACCTGTTAAAAATCACGTCCAGCCGTGATGTGCATTGCTTTCTGGATCGTCAACCAGAGACTGTCAAAGCGTACTACCAGCAACTGCTACAGACTTTGATTCTTGAATTCTCTGATCCAAACTCAGATCATGAGCTCCTTATTGCTATGGACCTCAAACAGGGCCGATTTGAAAACCCACAGACTTTCTGTAGTCAGCTACGAAACACCTACTTCGGAGCATGCAACGAACCAGGTATGGAACAGGATTTCAACTTAAAAACTCTGTTCCTCCTAAACCTACATGCCAGTTGGAGTTTTCATCTCAGAGTCCCAGCGTGTCCCCGTAACAGGACTACACAAGAGTTACGGAACTTAGCCCACAAAGCTTGCACCAAGCAAAAGACTATTTGTGAAAAGACTGTGAAATACCCCAAAGTCTCTGTCTCTGAGCACTGCTTGGAGTTAACCCTAGATGGCGCCCTACAACACCACAGTCACAGACATTTTTACAGAGAGTCAATACCATTCCAAGCCAGCAGAGGGCAACACAGTGCAGCCACGTCTGAGACAGCAGAGATCCTGAGGGTGCTGAAAGTGCTTCTTCACATGAAAACTCACAAGGAAGATGAGCCAAGCACCCAGAACACTGCCTGTCATCTACAGACCACAGAGCTAACTGGTACAGCTAACTGAACGAGACAGCACAGGTCCTCACACCAGGTACCACAAACACAAGGTACCAGAAAATGCGGTTTTGACTACCTGCCTTCGCAGCGAGCTACACAAGACCGGTCCTCATCACCCACCGATCGTCCCACCTGCCCTAATGCCAACATTCCTGGGCAGCCCTGTCAAAAAGGGGGTGGGTCAAAAAGGAGTCAACAGGGAAGACCTGATCGACACAGGATTAAACCTGACGGTGATCTCATCTTACCTTTTCAAAAGACTCCAATTTGAAGCTAAGAGACAAGATCGAACTCTTACACCTCAAACTTATGAACTGAATGTACAGGTGTACAGACAGGATGACATCCAGTTTGAACAGGTTGTTTCCATTCACCTGACATTCGTTCCGATGAGTCTAATACATCCCATGTATGTCCCACCAATGAACACTCATACATTGCTCATCGACAAAGACCTGCTAGAACACTTTGACCCTTTTCTGAACTTCAAACAGCTAAAAGACTTTGCTCAAGTGCGAGAACCTCTTTCTCTCCAGCCACACAGGTTGCTAGAGCCAGACTGTCAGGTCGCAGAGGTCACGGGAACTCCCACAGAGCCAGACGGTCAGGTCACAGAGGTCACGGGAACCCCAGCAGCCAGCCATGAGTACAACGCCCTAACAACAGGCCCAAGTTCAAGCCTCTGTACCTTAGTCAACAAACAGGGTACGGTGGTACCAGCTTACACCAAAGGGGTCGCTGTTCGGCTCAACCTGCAAGGTGGTCAAACCTTACACCACACGCTGGGTTTCTCCCAATCCTCACCTGAATGTGTGGAACTCGGACTCACACTTGCAAACAAGCATGTCAAACACCAACACCTGTTCCAGCAATGTGATAACATCACAAAAACACACAATGTGATCGTGTACTGGAAGAAGGTAAAAGGACACTCAAAGTTACCAAGTCTAGACGAGGACTTTAAAGATCACACTGACACCCTTGCCAAAACTGGCACACTAAACAACATTCTGTGGTCACTCCCAACCCACCCACCCACATTCAAGGTTGAAGTGATTACACACAGCACAAGAACTTTACTAGCTAAACTGCCTACCTCAGAATCGCTTACGCAGGCTCCGTTGTCTACACAGACCAACATAGCGGACATGCGGGCTTCTGAAACCTTGATAATGACTTTGTTTTACCACCTCTCAGACCCCTCCATCCACCCTGGCAACCAGTCTACAGTCACTGACAACAAAAGCCCCAGACCACTGCATGATACACAAACCATGCTGCGTGCACAGAACAATATTGTGGGTTGTGCACCGTCTGACATCACAATGCCAGGGCGTGTAATGCCACGGAGCAAAAGGGGGATACTGCCAATATATTTCCATGACGCAGCATGTGCTGCACCACGCAGCACCAGAGCCACTGACAAAACACTGAAGCAAGCGTCATGCCAGCAGCAAGATGTGGCAAAACATGGGCGAGGGCGAGCTAAACCCAGTCACCGCCCACAAAGCAAAGAGACTGTCCTGTCCAACCAAAGACAGGCCTTGTTTGTTTCTTTCTCCCCTTTCTCTCTCTCTCTCCCTATTATCTGTACCAGGATGATGCTGCGGTTTGCCGTGCCGTGCTGTCAGCCAAAGAGAGGACAGCTGCCACCGAGAAAACCGCTGAGACTCCTGACTACCGATGACAGGGCACACTACCCCAGCACTGTAACCGAATACAGCTGTACAAGGTTCCGATGGAGAGAGGACTCCCTCACTCACACTGAGGCCGATGTCAAACACCTGTTCAGCCAATATGAGAAAGTGACAGTTACACAAATGGAGTTAGGTGGACACCACCACCGCTCCGAACAGCTCCCGGGAGCTTTGCTTAGAGCCGCTGCTGCTGCCGCCAGAATGTTTAACATTGTTATGTCCAGTGTCAATGCAGCGAACCAGACTGTAAACTCCTTGAAACCACTGTTTACTGTCTTCCAGAAGAACTTTACCCAGACTCAGCTGTTTACAGCATTAACAACAGCCATGCTGTGGGAGGTTAGCTCCTCCAATGACAGCCTAACCACGAGTAAAACCCCACCGTACATGATATCTTTAAGCCTTGTGTTAACTGTGCTGTCTTACGCCATCACCATGCCAGCTGACCTGCTACAAATACACCTGGCCAACTCTCTGGATAGCGCCTTCCTACGGCACGTAAACCCCAAACAGAGAGAAGTGAACGTGCTCCTGAACCAACTCATCAGCGAGTCAAGCCAAGTCTACAGACCTAAAGACATTGTCAGTGTCAGGATGTGGAAGGGCAACACCCACACCAAAACACACATTCCAAATGTGGTGGCCTACCACGAAAGCGACACACAGCTGTACCTGGCCCCAAACATGCACATGTGTACTTTAACCAAAAACATTCATTATCTCTGCCTTAGCAAACCCTTCCTCAGACACATCTCTGAAGGAATCTGCGAGCTGCAACCCTGGGTCAGCGATACGCGCTGCCCTGCTGAAGCCAAGCCTCGTACACAAGTCACAGAAACGCAAGCAGAGATTGTGGGTAACAGATGGCTCGTCAACGCTCCTGTGCGCTCAGCTATGCTGACCTACGACCAGCATGACACCGCCACCCGTGCCAACCTGCTGGACCAAGTACTGAAAGGTACTACCCAACACATTGACATTACTCCTGTCGATACAGCCCTCCAAGCACTGTCTCGACAGCCCATTCTGAACCAGTCATCTGCGGTCCTAGCCTGGACTGCTGCCGACACTGCACGGTGCATCTCCACCGTCATTGGTCCCACCCTGACTCTTGGCGTGACCTTCATCCTATACAGGATACTCAACGAGATGCAAACCTCTACAGCCAAACTCACGACAACTGTGGCTGGAGGTCTCCGATGGAATCCCCGGAAAAGGGACGCAAAGTCAAAGACAATACCGAACCTCACCAAGCTGAATCCTCAGCTTCAGGAACCACCTGTCATCATGACCCACCTGCTGCATGACCATCACGATTCACCTGTCATCGGCCCATCCTGATGATTGCCGTCCGATGATGTCCACACAGGGACTTCATCTGACGTAAAGGGGGAGGTGTAACAGATATGCAGGTCATCGATTCATGGGTTCAATTCAAGCCACAAATGAAACCCTGTTTGTACTAAACGCCTGGCCTGGCGCCAGCCTGGCTGGACTTAAATTATTTTACGATACCCATGCGAGCCTCAAAGGAAACCTGAAACCCCCCCCCCAAATTCCTTAACACACACACACACAAAGAAACTTTCTCAAAGTTACTTTTTTTTTTTTTGTAAGTCCTTATTAATATGTATTTTGAATGTTTGTGTATTGCATAAAAATGGTTAATCCTGGGTAAATAGTTAAAGTTCTGACTTATAAGTGGAAATGCGTGATTTAATCCTTATACTTTCTCAAAGAGTCATGTTTCTGCAACCCCCACTCCTGACCAGGTCGTAAAGCTTTATGAACCCTGGGCAACAGAACAGGAAATCTAAGCCTTAGGAAAGAATGGTCAAATGTAGTCTAAATGTGTATATATATAGTATTGTTTCCTTTTTGTACATTAGATGTTTCCCATATAAATTGGGACTATCTGCAATTTATTATCGTGTGTAAATCTTTAAATGTTTAATTCTACATTTGAATGTAACTTCGTGTTTCTATCAGTTATATATATATATATATATATATATATATTGTTTGGTGTTTTTCAAATCGTCATGCTTTGACAGACCCACTTATCTTAAGTAAAGTAATGAAAAATGTATTATTCTGGAATTACGAACGTGCTAGAATATCCCTGATGAAATCGGACAAGTCCTAAATCATTAGGGTGGGTTGTTCCCAGAGACAAAGGAACTTTCCCGCCGCTTCAGATCGCGGATGTTCATTGGGTGGTTCACGCGAAAAAAGGCGTGAACATCTCAATCTATAAGAGTCGACCGAACAAGGTCCGCCTCTCTCTTCTTTCTCTTCTTCCCGTTCTCCGTTCTCGGACACGTCGCTCCGCGCGGCCTCGGGCCGCGCTCAGTTCTCCTCCCCCCTCAGCACACGGACTGAGGAGAGGAAAGCCATTTTCATGGCTCATTTGGAAACTTTCATTTTCGTTGTTTTCTTTTCTTTTCTTTACTAAGTTTATTCAACTATTCGCCTCTCCACGCAAGGAAGACGAATTCTGGAACAATGTTTGTTGAACCTTTCAAATACCGCGCGAAGATGAACGAACACCTCTTTGCAACAAAGGAACACGTGACTCCACGCTCACGCCAAGATCCAGCGCAGCTTGCACGCGCGTCACACGGCCTCCGGCCCACGCGCGCAGTTTTCAAAGGACCACGTGACATCACACGTGCGTCGCCGGTACCACGCTCACCCACTGGGCCATGCAAGTATCGTTTTCTATGGAGATTTAAATGCTGCTTTAAAGTGTTGCTATTATTTGATTCGTTGTTGGTTCCACTAAGGTTTACTGACTGATTTTCATACCTGAGCTCATTCTGTGATCTCTCTCGCTTTCTCCACTTCTCTCTCTCTCTCTCTCTCTCGCTCTCTCTCTCTCTCTCTCTCTCTTTTATTTGGATTCCGTTATGTCTTGTAAATGTTTATTGTCTGTATTTTCGTACGCATATTTACTCTGTGTGATTTGTAGTTTGATGTATTACTAGTTGAATTATTAAAAACCCATATATAAAATGATTGGCTTGGACTCCACCCCACTCACATTACGAGTCACTGAAATGTTTTGGTCTTTAGCTACAAGCTCTAAATTTAGAAACTAAATTTATCATAAGGATAGGATAATATTTTCATGGCCAGAGAATACTTTTCCTTGAATTATAAGGCGTGATAACTTTATTGAAAATTGATAGGTCTACAGTGGTGTGCTGGACATACCATGGTTTGATCTGCAGTAATTCACAGTAAGAGATATCACAATAATTGATATGAAGAATGTAATATTGACATATTAATGAGTAAGTTACAGTGCCCTGTGATTATTTATTGTTATAGGCAATTGAGATATTTTTCATAATCAAATTTAATGTAACTGTCATCTGAGATATATATTAATCAAATTCCTGATTAATTATTCAAATTCCCTATATATCATTTGAGTTAATTACTACGTAAAACTCATTGTTGTTACAATGCCATAATGGATAGTCATCAAATATATCAGAATTAGGCTATTTGCTCACACACGAAGAGCTCTGTTTCATCTCAGAGTTGCGTTCTTGTCTTTGCGCTTGCCAAATTCTGCTGTGTAAATAGCAAATCCGTCATAGCACGAGCGCTACTGGCTCTTAAAGGGAATGGAAGATGAGACTCTGATTGGTTTATTGCACGTTACACCCAAAAAACACCCACTACTCATTAAGAAAATAGGGACAACCTGTTTAGACCATGCACCTGGGCGCGCTAACCATTCTTCCGTAGTTAAAATAGAAAAAAGTGGATTTGGACACACCCTGAGTGCACCTGCACCGTGCACTTTACACTTTGCATTTAGATTGTTAAAATAGGGCCCATGGTGTCATATGACAAAGGGGCATATCTTTCAATGAAGAATTCAGGCTACAGCAATGGAGAATAAACAAAAACAAAAACAAACCTTGTTCATGTCATTGTCAACAGTTTATTTTCATTCCTGTAGGGCAAGGACACATACATTGAATACTTTTATGTTGTCCCTGTATGGAAAAGAACTCCTCACAACATTGTTACTGGGTTACCGGTGAGTGTATGTACTATATTTACTGTGTGGGAGGTAAAAACAAAATTAAAGGACATAACAGTCCTGATCGATTCTAAGAAGATGCAGACATATAAAAAACCTGTTAGTCTTTCCAGCATGGACGAATGCAAATGGACCAGAACACTTTGTTGTCTGTGTAACAAAATATTTAAATGTCTAGTGAATATATTGATTGTTATTGCAATATGTGTGTTTCTAAAATCAAACACCTAAATATCTTGGAAGAAACAATAAGGTACGCTACTTTCCTAAAGCCGTTTCTTGCACTTCTGTCTATGTTCATCAAGCCTTTTTTATACATGGTGTTCTCGAGTTGAGGTGAGCTGTCATTGTCAATATTACTGCCAATATGTTTTGTCTTACCAAGTTGATCATGGGACATGAACTGAAAAGACTGGATATGATTTTCCGGTGAGAAATCAACTTAAAGGGGTCATATGATCCTGCCAAAAAAAATAATATTATTTTGCATATTTGGTATAATGCAATGTGATTATGCAGAATAACTCTGGATATTGGTTTATTTCTCGTCAGAGGCATTGTAAGGCACGTTTATAAACCGAATAACCTAAGTAATTTGTGGATTAGTGCTTACTGAAGATGCGAACCATTTCAAATGAGTTCGATTTGGTTAACTGGTTTGACCAGTTCACTAAGAAGATCCAGTTAAATAGAAAGATTTGTTTTGCAAACCGGACATCAAATTTTTTTTCACATTGCTTTGTGTTGCTTATCGCGCTTTGTAAACATAAAACCATGTCTGCATTTGTGATCTGAGAAACAACAAACAAGCCTACACTGCTCAAAACTCTCGTTTGCATCATCATTGGCAAATTATTAAAATTAATACTACGGGCCATTGAATGATTGAGTCTGATTGCCTGACGAACGTTCTGAGGTGTGCAATTATTTTCTGGTAAATGCACGGCGAACATCCTTCAAGGCGGCTCTCCTGACCGCATTACAGTAACATATCACTTCACACAGTAAAGATGTGATAACTGAAATTAAAAAAAACAACAAAAAAAAACAACAACAACATGACATGATTTTATACTAACTTCAGTAACTTCATTAATAACTGCATTAGAATGCTATAAACGGCTCATGCTGCCATGATGATTTAAGTACAAAACCTGGACAAATTCCTTTAAATATATATCATCTGATCGATGTCTTGAGGTGTGGTAACGTAGTATAAGCGGAATAATCGCTTCGCTTCATGGACGCATTACCTCCTAGGGTGTGCATTATTTTTCTAATAATCCAATGGCCAGTCATCAATTATTCCTTACATAAATAATGTACTTACAGGCTATGAGTGAGAAGTGCCAGACTCGTTCTTGCAGCGTTTGAACTGCCCAGCCTTATAGAAACAGCCATTGCGCCACAGATGCATTGCAGGCTACTGGTTCAGGAAACAGTCCTCTTCCTCCATAAAATGTGCAGCACACATCTGAATATTTGGGTTGGACTGTTCTGGAACAGTGTTGAAATACAACTTAACCCTTATGCGTTGTTGGGGACGTTTTCGTCCACTAGGGGGTAAAGTTGAGTCTTATTTTGGCCACAACGTTCTCTGTGTTTGAGCTAATAGAATGATTTTTGGTGAAAAAAATCTTATTTTTACCCATATTTTGGGAAAATGCTTTGAAAATTTCCAAAAACTCAATGGTACACTCTGGGCAAATTCACTACCCTTTGGATATGTTCGGGATGAAAACATCCACTAAATTAAACTGCTGTAAAAATGTATCAGATAAATATTTTTTTACATTTTTTTTTATTTTTTGCATAAATCTATTAAAGCTCCAGTATGCGAATAACAATAACAAAGGCGAAGACGTGTTGTTTATGTGCTCAAACCAATCGTTCTAAAATAAAATTTGAACGAACATTTGAAACTAATGACTAAATATATTTTTAACAACACACATCCGATTGTATTTAATTGTACTGCCATAATCTCGGTCACCACACGTGATAAAAATCCTTACCTTACTTCAAAGAGCAATATAACTTTGTTTATAAGTGCTATTATTGACAGTTGCATGTGTTGCAGGGAAACACAGATACATCCTCACTGGAATTATCAAATCCAGATGAGACCTGGACCATCTTTACTGTAACTATTACGTTACTTGTACAATAACAAAATAAATAATTGATTTGCTTACCTGTCTATCAATACACTCGCGAGAGCAGAGTCTCTGTCAAGTCCAAGATTTCCGCGCAGCTCTCTCCATCTCGTAAACGCCTGGCCGATATTTATCCTAGTTTTATTCCTCCGTTTGTCACACAGTCTGCATGTATCGGAATATGGACGTTTACGTTTTACTGGCACCTCAATACTCGCAAAAGAGTAATCGTGATCCATAACAACGACAACCAAACCATACGCGCGGCTATAACATAACCACCACTTCCGCATTTGACCATGTGATATTCTTGTGTGGTGGAACATCACATGGTCTACACTGAAAAAAAAAGTATAGAGCGGACATTGCGTCACTGAGAGGCGATATTTCTTTTCCGGGACGGCCAGTTATTTAAAATCGGAATTTCTCTGAAATAGAAAATCTTTGGAGACTTTTGAGATATTGTAAGTACACAACTGGAGGAAATATATCACACTGTGCAAGTTATTTTTGGAAATGTTATTACAAAATTCGTCCATATTGGAGCTTTAATCAACCTCAGTTTAATTACCAAGTTCATAAATGATTTAAAAAAAAAAAAAAAAAATGACAAAATTACATGTTTTCAATATAAAAAGTGATTGTGGACAGGATAACTTTTATCACAGTTTTGGGCATGTCAAAGCTTAGTAACAAGAATGGCTATGATGCATTGTTAGCTTTTGTGCAGCATTAGATTTAAATTTTTACTCCCTCATTTGTTGTTGGTGGCTGTTTTTGCCCCATTGACTTCCATTATAATGACATTTTTTGATTGCAAAGCCATGACACCATATAATCATGCATTGTTGATTGTTTGTGGTTTGCAATCTATCAGCAATTGAATTTAGGTTAGGTAGTTTTATTTAATCAGGTTGGATAATCTTCGAAACAGCAGGTAGCACTGTCTGAAAAAAAAAAAAAAAAAAAAAAACCCAGATAGTTCTGGCAGTGCTGGTCTGATCATACAGGTCTGACCGGGCCTACAGCTTCTTAATGTTGTTTTTTTGTATTCAGCAAAAGAAAGAAATCCATACAGGTTTGGAACAACTTGAGAGAAAATTTTTATTAAAAAAAACAAAAAAACAACAACAACACCTGGGGTATTTCTTCATAAATCGTCTGTTTTGTTCATTTTAAAAGTTGACGTGGCAAAAATGATAACATTCGCTCATAAAAAGAAAAAAATATACATTTAATATCTCATCTAATATATTAAGACATATATGATGTGGCCTTGAAAATGTTCTGCACAGAAGGAATGTCTGCTTCATTTTGTGCACAACTTGCTTGCTGGACTATGAACATTGCTTTATTTGGTGTCCTTGTGTGCAGGAACTGACAACAAACACCTCTGCCTGCATAACTTCAGAGACAACACACACTACTGATATCTGTTTAACTGCATCTAAAACTCCATTACTCTGTCTAGCCAAGACCTTTAGCCATTATCATGCTTCACTCACCCATTAAAAGCTGCTTAAATTAAACAGCAGTGCTCATCGATCAGATTTTTTTCATTCACAAGGTGGCACTGTGGATTCTCTGTCCGAATATTAAGAGAAAGGCTGTGAGTGAGCGTGAGAGAGAGAAAATGAGTGAACACCCTGGTCTCCCAGCACAGCAGATGCTAATTTTCTTTCAGTTGGCTATTGAGCGCCAAGAAAAGCAGCCAAGCCTCCCAAATTCACTGGCCATTTAACACTACTAATGACTTTCATGCTCAGTAAGGCCCAACACAACTGTGGCATTCACTTCGAGACAGACCCTTTCCACTAAATCTACGAAATGGGACATGAGTTTAGAGACAAGGCAGGTGAACGCTCGATGCTGGCAGATCTATGGATAGGCAAGGGCCGTGGCCCTGGGGTGGATGGTAGCAGAGTTAATTGAAACTAAATGGATTCTGTGGGCATGCTATGAATTACCAGCAGGCAGAGTCACAGACGGTGATAGAGGTGATGATAGACATCATGGCCACAACAGGACACCAGCAAACACACCAAACAAATGAAGCCCAGAATAATTTTATTAATGACATGTAGCTACATCAACGAGAAACGCTTCTAAACAATAACACATGTCCTGATTACTGGTGGCGACTTGCTACTTTATTCAGTCCATGCATTTCTCATTTTGTAAAGGTGACATGTGAGTATGATTTGAAACAGATGAGGCATGTGTTTAGGAGCCAATAAATTATATTGCAATTGCAATACAAATTGTATTTCAAGCTACTAATAATATATATTAAGCTTTAATAATAGTTATTATTTATAATATATGTTATCAAAGGTTATGGTCTCCTTTCATTATAATGCATTCAAGAGATAACAACATGACATTTTAAATAAACATTATTGCTCCCTGCCTACCTACCTAAATAAATAAATACATAAATAAATACAATTAAAAAATATCAAGTGATTTTATGTGAAAATAATAGATATGTAATGTTTGTATATAGATATACAATAGATATGTAATAGATATGTATGTAATGTAACTTATGAACTGTATTAGGAGTGTAGAATTTGTCAGAGTTTAAACTTTTCTATCGAGTCAAAATAGGGCCATATATATCTGCAAAATAAAACAATGTTTTGCAAACAAAAAATATGTTTTGCAAAAAAAAATATATGTTTTGCAAATAAAAATAGAGTATTGAGAAAAAAATTGCTTTTTTGCAAGTAAAAAAAAATGATTGCAAAAGAAAAGTTTACCACTGAGAGACAAAAAAAAGTTTAGCAAAGTAAAACTTCAGCAGCAATGACTTTGCAACACATTCCCCTTTGCGCTGCTCCTTTAAATCCGCGTTTCAGTCATCCGTGCCTCTGCGGTGCAAGCTTTCCTTTGCGCTTCTTTTTTCTTTGCGCCTCGCTTTGTGTCACTGATTTGACGTGGGGGAGGGGTCAAGAGGTTGAGGTGTGTACAAGGGAGGAAGGCGTGTCCTTCTCGTTACGTCATCAGCGCGAGCCCCAGACCGAGTGGATCGATCGAAATGGAGGAACAGAGACATGTGGGTGATGGATCACAGGTATGTGTTATTGATCGCTTTCTTCAAGTTCGCTAGATAGACCGATAACTATATGTAACTATGTGTATCAACGTGTTTGCTCAAGTTAAGTAAGATCAATTAATGCGGGTTGCGTCGGCGGCTGTACATTTCTCTCAATATGCACACCGTTCAGGTTGTTTTATAATAAATAAATAATAATTATTATTCTCCACGCCCTAGTTGTATTATGGACTATAAACGATGCCAAAGGTGTCTCTCAAAACATACTGTAAACAAAAAACAAATACAAAACAAATGCCTTGTATGTGTAAACATAATTTGAAATAAACCTCTTTTTGATTCCGAACAAGTTTATTTATATACAGTAGGTCACATCCCTATAGACTATGTTTAAAAGCTGTGATGTTTATATGACACATTGTTAATGCACTTATTCTAGATCAGTTGTGTGAAACTCAATTCCTGGAGGGCCACAGCTCTGCAGAGTTTAGCTCAAACCAGCTCCAACCCACACCTGTTTGGAGGTTTCTAGTAATCCTGAAGATCTTGATTAGCTGAATCAGATTTGTTTGATTGGGGCTAAACTGTGCAGAGCTGTGGCCCTCCAGGAACTGAGTTTAAAACCCCTGATCCAGATAATCCTATATGATGTTGTGATGACATATTTAACAGAGAGAATATTCTGATGTCTGTACAGCTGCACAGAATTTAATAGGTCTTCTGACCCAAAGCCTTGGTCAGATTCAGTCAGCTCAGGGTCAGCAGCAGCAGCCACAACAACGACAGCAGACTCCTGCCTCAAATTCATAAAACCTTTATTTCTACGCACAGTTTACATATTTATGTGTTTTCAGGTGGAGGAAGAAGAAACTGATCTCTCTGCATGGTATGATCAAATTATTAACTGTGGTTTTACTGGGGCCGTTAAACCTGAGAACAAAGAGGCCATAATAAGGTCAGAAAAAGTCTTCTAACTTCTTTACATTTGAAACCTTGCAAACGGTTTTAATTTTGCTGCCTACCAGATATACTGATTAGCCACAACACTGTCTATATTATGCAATAATTTTCTGGTTCTTTTTCCAGATCAATTGTGCTTCAAGCAACTCTACGTTTGGTCCCTTTGTTGAAGCAAATCTGAAAAGGTCTTGAAGTGTACAATTTTGTGGACATCCTGGAAAACCATTCAGGACTTTGCCACCAGTTCTTTGTCCCTGATGTGGTGGATGATGATGATAAGGTATCAGTAACTGGAAAAAAAAAAAAAAAAAAAGCCTATATCTTGTATTTCACTTTAGGAATGTTATAGATAGGAAAATTATTATTTGCCAAGTTAAAGAATAATTGTCAAACAGTTGTACCTTACAAAAAAATAAAAGTAGAAAATGGTAATAAAGTAGCTTTGGATAAAAGCCAAATGCATGTGCATATTATGTACCTGAAAATGGATGGTTGTTTATTTTTTTTCCCACAGGCTGATGCAGACTTCATCATGCAGAACATTCTTCCGAAAATGTCGGAGAAGGGATCAGTACAAGAGACTTATGAAACAGCTATAATCAACTTTCTGCAAGACTTTCTCCAAGAAATTGAAAGCTGTGTTATGTATGAACTGACAGAGTTGATTTAGTATAAATATTGTAAAAAAAAAAAAAAAAAAACTACAAATTAATGTTAAAATGTAATTGATTTAATTCAGACAATACCAACCCCAACCAAGCCATTCAATTTGACAACGGTTTAAACAGAATTTAAAATGATACTAAAGGTATGGAATTGTACATGTTCAGGAAAAAAACCTTTTATACATTGGTAAATGTTCTTATGGTTTTGAAATTTACTGTGTATGTGTAGAGAACACAACGTGTTACATATTGTAAAATTTTATATCTTAATGAATGTGTTAAGAGAACACCAGTTGTTATACTAGCCATTTTCTGCTTTAAATATAGCCAATACAGAAAATAAAACAAGCATGCAATGTCAACTTAAGTTTGTTTTTTATTGACTTGGATGTTAATTTGCTTGTAAATGGATCATTTGGTCACTAGTCATTTCAATGACTGATTTAGTGTCAATTAAGAATGAAGCAGCACAAAATTTAAAACTTTAAAATAATGGTCTCTTCCATAGTTTTGAGAGTGTGAGGTTGGGTTAAAAAAGTTTGAATTTGGGCCTTAAGTTCTTAAGTTAAGGGGCATTCGACTGGAGGAACTACAATTCCTGTCCACGGCTGGTCAGAGATACTGTCTGTGTCCCAGTCAAGAGTCGTCGTCTTGTGCAATCTGTTAAAAGTTGGTAATAGTTTATGGACATTGGGGCAATATCTTGCATGAAAACATTACATTAAAAGACACAAATTCTTAAAATACCTCAGATAGGACAGGAGGAGTGACAGGGTTTTGCAGGAGTCCAATTTCCCACAACTGGTCTGGGCTTAGATTACTCTCTGTGTGGAGAGGATGGTTATTCCACCCACTAGTAAAGGAGTCAAGGCTGGCTTGGAGACGAGGTAGGAACACAAACTGACAACAAAAGAGGTGCAAAAAGCCTCTACAGCCCCACCTCAATCAAATAAAAGAGATTATGATGTTCAGTGAAAGCTCTCCACACATAATAGCCTATGTGTTACTCAAATAATTTTACTTCAAAACCCCGTTAAATACCACCCTCTGGCCGGTCTGAAGTATCTGTTATTAATAATATAGGAGTCTAATAATAATAACAAGAAAGCGATCAATAACACATACCTGTGATCCATCACCCACATGTCTCTGTTCCTCCATTTCGATCGATCCACTCGGTCTGGGGCTCGCGCTGATGACGTAACGAGAAGGACACGCCTTCCTCCCTTGTACACACCTCAACCTCTTGACCCCTCCCCCACGTCAAATCAGTGACACAAAGCGAGGCGCAAAGAAAAAATGAAGCGCAAAGGAAAGCTTGCACCGCAGAGGCACGGATGACTGAAACGCGGATTTAAAGGAGCAGCGCAAAGGGGAATGTGTTGCAAAGTCATTGCATAGACAGTAAAAGAAATGGACACAGCGACCCCATTGGAACTCAATTGAGACAAATGAAGCCCAGTTTTAGCTTTTTTTAGCACTTCCGTTTCTGACGCGCAGACTCAAACGAAGCTTGACGACGTGAGCAACCTGTCTGCCAGATGTAAATCTTCTAGTAGCTGTGCGTGCAAACTGCCATCGTTAATCTTGCAGAGACGGCGAGCTTGAGCGGGGAGTTCTTTGAAGTGAGTGAGCAGGAGTAAGTATTCTGATTAATTATTTTGTATAGTATTTTAAAATGTAACGCCAATACGCCATATTAAGTTAATTGCCTGCGAGCTTCTCCTCCTGTCTGTACGGTAATGCGACAGAGAGCCGAGTGGTTATGATGCAATCGTTAGCCTATTTTTACAAAAACTGTTTATACGGGGCCATAATGTAACATAGAAGGTAATGGAGCCCTTTATACATTGTCGTGTATCTTTAGAAATAAATAATGGACAAACAGAGTCTTTAAACGCCTCAGATGTAAAGTTATTTGCTGTCAAAGTGAGGCCAAAATGAATGGGAGTCAATGGGAATGCTAACGCAAGTGAAGTTCTGCTAAAAGATGGCAGCCCCCACCCGACTTCAACTTCCGGTCGAGTTCCTTGCCCCTTGAGTCATTGCTGTTGAAGTTTTACTTTGCTAAACTTTATTTTTT
The DNA here is from genome assembly GCF_003368295.1 of Carassius auratus. NCBI lineage: Eukaryota > Metazoa > Chordata > Actinopteri > Cypriniformes > Cyprinidae > Carassius > Carassius auratus. The sequence continues at coordinate 5,297,468 of NC_039287.1, forward strand.
CTCTTGTGGTAAACTTTTCTTTTACAATTATTTTTTTTTACTTGCAAAAAAGCATTTTTTTTCCTCAATACTCTATTTTTATTTGCAAAACATATTTTATTTTTGCAAAACATATTTTTTTGCAAAACATATTTTTTTGTTTGCAAAACATTGTTTTATTTTGCAGATATATATGGCCCTATTTTGACTCCATACTTTTCACCTCTGATTACATGGTTATTTTAAATGACTGATCGGTATTATTAATGATTTAGATTTTTTATCACCATATCATGATCGTTTCTGAATGTTCATGTGTCACTGAAGACTGGAGTAATGGCTGCTAACAATTCAGTGTTAAATGAATAAATTGCATTTTAAAATATAGTGAAATATAATTATTGAATCTCATTTGAATTGTGATGATATTTCACAATAATGCTGTTATATTGTATTTTCATTAAATAAATGCAGCTTTGTTGAGCATAAGATATCTTACTTAAAATCTTAATTATTAATTTGAATGGGAGAGTAAATAGTGGTGAATATGCAGTTAAATTATGTAGTTTTATTTGAAATTACTGTTTATATAATTATAATTTAAATACAATTCTTAAATACAATTCAAAAATATTTTATTAAAATTATTTACATTTAATATATATTACTGGCTATACATGTATGTATATATTTCCTTAAAATTCTGAAGATTACACCATAAAATAATTATAATGTATAAATGTGTATACAAATTAAATGAATGTTGAATTAATGTAATAAATGTTAAACATTTACTTATAGATGTGTTTAGTACACAAATGTTCGTGGGCAAAAAGGGTACTCTTTTTGTGGAATGACTCTATTGCATCTTGAAAAAAAATATGGCATTAATTCAATTTCAGCTTAAATGATATACCAAATATAACAGATCCTGGATACAGGACTGATCCAGAACAGAGCCTGAAGCAACATTTGTGCTTCTGCATCTCATTCAGGGTGTGATTCACTTAACATGCACGACAGAGGTACACACTGACATCAGATCATCTTGAATCTGATAAGCAGAAAACAGAATTTATTTATTTATTTAATTCTTTTTGCAGTGGGCTTACTGAATGATGAGCATCTTCATTAGTTATGAGCTCATGTTGCATTACATTCATTTTTTTTTATGTGTGGATAAATGTTAATCAAAAAAAAAAAAATGTGCCATTAAAAAAATTCTCAAGTTTTATGCAGATTTTAAGATTGCTTAAAATTCATTCTTTATATATATATATATATATATATATATATATATATATATATATATATATATATATATATATATATATACTGCTCCCCTCTTCTGTCCGGGGCGCGAGGGGCGGCGGCTACCTCTAGCGTCCGCATCACTCTCGTTGGCTGCGGCCCTGACAGGGGATGGACGGCCCGGCATTCTGGCCCGTCGGCCGTGTAAACGGGTGCTTTTCCCATCCAGATCGCGGGTCCGGCAGCTCATGTCTCCAGTGGTGCGGGAGTCCCTTATGACTATGAAAATTGTAGAGTCACACTGAAGGCATCAAGGGCTATTTGACCAAGAAGGAGAGTGATGGGGTGCTGCACCAGATGACCTGGCCTCCACAGTCACCGGACCTGAACCCAGTCGAGATGGTTTAGGGGTGAGCTGGACCGCAGACAGAAGGCAAAAGGGCCAACAAGTGCTAAGCATCTCTCGGGGAACTCCTTCAAGACTGTTGGAAGACCATTTCAGGTGACTACCTCTTGAAGCTCATCAAGAGAAAGCCAAGAGTGTGCAAAGCAGTAATCAAAGCAAAAGGTGGCTACTTTGAAGAACCTACAATATGACACATTTTCAGTTGTTTCACACTTTTTTGTTATGTATATAATTCCATATATAATTCCACATGTGTTAATTCATAGTTTTGATGCCTTCAGTGTGAATCTACAATTTTCATAGTCATGAAAATAAAGAAAACTCTTTGAATAAGAAGGGGTGTCCAAACTTTTGGTCTGTACTATATATATATATATATATATATATATATATATATATATATATATATACACATGTAAATAGATTTTATTAATCCCCTTAGAGGAGGGAATTCATTTTCATTTTACTCAAATTAATGCAAAATTAAATTGTTTGCAGTTGCCCAATTTTCTGTTTATAACACTATGCAGCTTGTTAGCCTGAAAGATCCAGGTTTTATAAAAGCACATCTGTATTTTTCAGGTAATCCATGCAGCAGCTACTTCACTGACCTTGCAAGAGAGGTTGTAAACAGATCAAAAGTTATTGTCTTCTGTAAAGTTGTTTATAATAAAATACATTTTTGTAAGCACTTACTTTACCATGAAGGGGGTACAATAATATTTCTCAAGTGTGACAGCTACATCATTTGAACAGATAATCCTATTAAACCTGTCGATTTCTGCAATCGTGGTTTGCGTTCCATGGAGTGGTAAAAACAGAGGAGCGTTCAAGCTCAAGCATATTTTTTTGCTGTATAACTTTGTTATATACTATAATTTGTAGCAACACCACCCCCTTTACCTTTTGTATGTGGCTTGTAAGGGAAACAGGTCAATTTAGCTCAAAGGGAATCATTTAAGATTTTAAAGGGAATTTGAACAGAATCACTGTTTCACGGCTGTTCACGGAGACGCGCCTGCGGTTCAGTGAACGAGCCGTTTAACATCAAATCTGCGCTGGATACTAATATCCAAACTATAGTGAAAACACTATCAATTAGCACAGTAACAAGATCGGCAGTTTAAGACATTAACTTGTAAGCACAAAACACAAGATACTTCTCTTTTCAATATGAATAAGGCTTTATTAGATAAATCTAAGACATATAAACTAATCTAACACATAAACGCACGCACACACACATTCACACAAGTTGTAGGAAGGTCGAAAGTTAAGGAAAGATGAGTTTAAGAGAATGGAAATATGGAATCCCAAGTTTACAGCAATACGTTAAATTGCATAGACATGAACAACCATCAATCACGTAATTAGCGCTCGCATTGAGTTCCTCAATGTGACTAAAATTATACTAGATACACCAGCACAACAAATATCTGGGGATACGTTGCCTTCTTTTGCTGTGAAAGGGACTCCCGTTGAAAGGGGTATCCCGGTGTCGCTGATTGGCTGGAAGTTCAGTAGTGAAGTGACGTCTTGGGAAGCCCGTGGTTGTTGGGCGTTGACTGAAAGTGCAGAGTCCTGTGCGCTGGTTGAAGTTGAACGGGCATCCGAGGTCAGGCGTCGGAGACTCGACGTTACAAAACTTAACTCAGAACACGAAACTCAAACGGAAAAGAAAAGAAATAAAGTTTGACGAGACTAGGTTGTGTTCCTTCTCATTGTGGCATAAGTAGCAGCAGGCAGGCACGCTGGAACCGCGCTCAAAGAACAATAGATGCTTATAGCTAAAGCTAGGTAGCAAAGCTACAAGCTAAAAGCTAAGAGCAGGCATGACTGATAGCACGAGCAAGGCTGGAACTAAAAGCAGACTAAAAGCCTGCATGACTGATAGCACAAGCAATGCTAGACTAAAAGCCGACATGGCTAATAGCAGCAGCTAGACTAGAACTAAAAGCAAAAATTTAATCGTATCCAAAGTATTTAAACTTTCCTGTTGGCCACCCCTCAAATGTTGCCTTGACCAATCAGATATGTTCTTGGGGTGGGTATCATAAATCATTTGTTTATCTTACCAAGCATGTGGTTCTTGCCTCACAGGGTCTAATTTTGGACATGATTCCTATAACATGATTATGATATATTTTACAAATAAATGATTGTCAGGACAATATCAAGCAAGAAAATGCGATTATTTCAATACTAGACATGACTAGGTATCCTATAGTTATCAAAAGACATACACAATAAGTGATTATACATGATAGTCAAATGTGTGGGTTACACGTAAATGAATATGGAGTTAAGCAATGGAATGATTCATTCATAAGTCTTTTTTGAGTTCATTCTGGTCCATATATAATGTATAAAAAGGGTTTCTTTGCCATTCTCTGGCAAAGGACTTTTCTGTGAAGACAAAGGTTTAAAGCCCTTCCCCCTTAGGAATTTCAGTCTGGTTCTTCTGGGTGGGGGGAAGTCAATGCAAGTATTTAACTTGATCTCCTGGGTTTACATGTGATGTCCAGCGTTGCATTTCAATCACGAACAATAAATTTGACAATCTCTTCTTCTAATTAAAATTGTTAATAATTGTTCTATTGGTGTTAATGTTGAAAGCTGTTGTGTGAACAAGTTGGTTGGTTGGTTATCTTGCTTGGTTCTTGTGGCACTAGAACTGATTTATGACTTCCTGAGGAATTCAGCTCATGTTTCAATGCACACAGCTCTGATAGACTCTTTGATTTGTCTGATTTGACTCATTTCTGCTACAGGCTTATGTTTAAAACAGTAATATTGGGGGGTATACTCATTTTAAAAAAATGAAAGAATTGGCACTGTTTAACAAATTGATTGAATGATTGATCCAATGACTTATTCATGAAGACAACGATATGCTTCATTCCTGAATGAATCAGCATTATGGAGTGAATCAGTTCAGTGAATGATTAAATTACTAAAGCATAAAGTCAGTCATGTGCTTCATTCCAGAATGAATTAGCATTTTAAAACATATTGTTTCAATTATCAATTCAATGGCTCATTCATATAGACAGTTACTTGTTTAATTCCCGAATGAATCAGCATTTTTGGATGAATCAGTTAATGATTCAAATGACTCACTCATAGAGAGTCACTTGCTGCTTCTTACCGTCTTAATGATGTTACCTGCCTAAAGAGTCACTGTAAAATCTCTACCACCAATGCACAGACTGCCAGCCTCTAACTCTAACAAAGACAAGGGAAGTGATGTAAAACAATGAAAACACCCAGTGACTGTTATATATGGAATTCTGATCAGATTCAAGAGAACTGTTATAAAAGTGAAGCTGCTTATGTTTCCTCCAGCCATCATCAATAAGTCATAAAAAAGGAAGAGAGTGGAGAAAATAAATAAATAAAAGCACCTGGCAAAAGCGATTCCCTTTCCTGCCATTTTGTGCTCCTGGAAATGTGCCATAAATTAAACATCAAACACAAACAGAACAAAACACAAAGGTCTTCAGTCTACCTGGATTAAAGATGGTCTATGGAAATCATGCTCTTCCACTTCAAAGCATAATCAGACCTTATTAGCAGGGTGAGAAGGAGGAGAAGCGGTTCAATCGTTTTGTTCACAAATAACATTTTGGGAAGAGATTCATAATTCATAATTCTTAGACATCTGAACATCACAGCAATCAACCCATCCAGAGAAGCAGAACTATACATATTCATATATCTCCCCAGCTTTCACACAAACTGCAGATGGCATAACAATAGCTAGACTGTACCTTTAAAATTCATTCTAATTTTGTGATCCACATTATCATTATTGTTTCTCATGACAAAGGAAGTACTTCTTTTACAAATTGTACACATAATGTTTCAAATAATATCTTGAGAGTACACATTTACATTATTGTTGAATATTATGCAACCAGACAAAGAAAAGACAAGTCTCCGGACACCTGGGCTCATTAGTGTTTGGTAGTTAAATACTGTGAAATGTTGTACTTTCTTACATTTTACATTTAGAATGTCATTAAAGAATATTGTCTTGTGAGGAGTTCAGGAAATAACATCAAGAAAATTTACATTTCCTGTCCCAAAAATCATCATTGTCATTGATAGAATATATTTTACTTGATAAATTACATTTTCAAAGTAGAGCAGCTTGTTATTCTCATGTAGAGAACATCAATTTACAAAAGTTATGCCTTTTTGCTTTTTCAAACTTATTTTAAAAGAGATGTGGGAGTGATGATATTAGATGGAAATGGATACATACTGTAGATAGATAGATAGATAGATAGATAGATAGATAGATAGATAGATAGATAGATAGATAGATAGATAGATAGATCGATAGATAGATGGCAGTAAAACACCAACAGCATGTATGCCTTTTCACCCGAATTATGATTACTTGGGCAAATTTCATGTGGTTCCTTGCACAATACTATGTTACGACCTCAAAACACTTTTATCGCAATGCATGATTTGTAAACGAATACACTGTCGTTTGCATCACATTGTCATATATATAGCTTTTCTGACATAGAAAGCTTGCTTGGTCAAACACGTTACAGCAGTGGTTTTCAACCTGTGGTCCGCGGCCCCCTAGTGGGCCGCGGTGGTATTACAGGTGGGCCGCCAATTATTTTCTGTTCATTTGCAGTCCATTCTAGGGCTGTGCGATTAAAAGAAAACGTCATAAAATCACGTTTTGAGCGTGTGCGATTTCTAAATCGCTTTATAGCACAGTTTTCCGTGGCCCTGACCTCCCGTAGAACTCCAGGTTCACACACTGTCTGTGATGCGCCTTTTTTCTGAGCCAATGTTGACGGATCAGAGCGTTCTCACTGCGGTAAAAGGCTAGAAATAAAAATGTGCGAAAATAATTCATGTCTAACACATGAGCATAGAGTGAATTTGTTAGTGAACAGGATGCAGTTTAAGTGAGAGGAGACACGTTTTAAGTGTGAACGAGCAAAGGAAATCTGCGTGCGAACAGAGATTCGCACTCGTGCATTATTTTAATGTGCTTTCGCGTTATATTTATGCGTTCTCACTGCTGAGCGCATACACATACTGTATACACACTGCAAACACCTGAGGCACCGCTACAATTAATGAGCTCTATGAAGAATGCATGGCAAAAAAGAAAAAAAAAGTCCCTGTATACAGGATTTTTTTTTTTTGCCACAAGTCTATACATTTTTTTACATCTTCACTATAGTGATAATTTTGACTTATGTCTGTTCTAGAGATGTTACAACTTTTTGATAAAGCTCTGATTGGTTTTCTTTTGCAAATATGTTTAAAATTAATCCTGAATGCATTTATGACTGTAAAAGCATATTTACAGTCACAAGTGTGTCACAATTGCAAAATTGATCAAAAAAATCGCGACAGTTTTTTTTTTTTTTTTTTTTGTCCGTGTTTATTCAATAAATACAGTTTAAAATCTAGCTTCTGAGTACTAAGTTATTAACCCAACAATAGCGGGGTCAGTTAATTTTTTTGAAGTGGGCCGCGCAAACATATGTGTTTGGTTGTGTGGGCCGCGAGTTGAAAAAGGTTGGGAACCACTGCGTTACAGTATTACACTTGCAATGTGGAGTGCTTGTTTAGGTGAAGTGTAGGGTTAAGTGTAGGTGGTATTTAATTTTCGTAGAGCTTTAACTTTTTGGTGCCACTCATTATGTATTTCCTTTTGCTGGGATACTGTATGTGTATGTGTAAACATTGCCAGATTCACATTCATTTGTTGCAGAGAAAACATGCTTTTAGCACTACTCACTGAATATTTCACTTTGAAAGTGTCATGAAACAGGTAGGAAGCAACATAATATCATTGTGCAGAAATGTTGCATGTTTTTAAAGTAAGCCTGGGTTGCAGTTCTCACAGCACAAACTACAATGAAAAAAAAAAATGTTTTTAATGTATCCACTTGGAATATTGTTTTCAAAAAGCGCAGTTTTCCAATGAATAAAAACACCGTCTCAGTATGGACGAAAGGGTGAATGTTTTCAGATTTATCTGTATTAATGTGAATACAGATTAAGAAACAATAGGGCTATAACTATGGGTTAAGAATGGGTTAACAAGACTAATAAACAAAATACATGGGAACAATCCAGGGAGTAAAAGAAAGGTATGTTAATAATCCAATTTATTTGAATGGCAATGCTGGACTGTGTTAAAGTCTCTGAGCTATGAAGAAATCAAATAAATATATAGTATTTAAATTATATAAGAACAGGAGAAAATTATGTTTTAGTCATTTAGTCATGGGGTGTGTTTTCCAAAAGCAATTATGGTCGCAAGTTCTATCATTACCAATACAGTTAAATGGAATTATCAACTATAGTTAGTTAACGATGCTTTTGGGAAACACACGCCTGTTTGGTTTAGTAACTGTCACAGAATGGGTCAGATGAGATCCTCTGATTACTGCAACTACTGGCTTTGATGAATATCCACATGAAACTCTGATAACAGGATTGCTGTCTCAATCATCTCTGCAAGGCTGAGGTCAGCAGGACACATCCCATGGTCTCATGCCATAATGCGGTGATGAGCCCTGGATAAAACAGAAAACCCAGCTTGTCTGCTGAGGATTATAAGGCTCATGTCATGAGAAAACATAGTGTAGGATCCGAATGAGGCGGTTTATTCTATAATCCTGTTCACAAATCAGATACAGACAACAGTCCAGTGCTGGAAAGAGGATAATGAAGGTAATGCAAGATCATAGATTATAATCAGACATTCACATTCATAAAACATTTGTGTTTTATTATTATGATTATATATTGTTTGTGTGTGTGTGTGCGTGCGTGCGTGTGTGTGTGTGTGTATGCGTGCATGTATGTGTGTGTGTGCAAAAATTAACAATAAAACAGTATTGAATGGCTAAATTAAGAAGAAGAAAAAAAAAGCTTTCTTGCTTTACCCTGAAAATTCTAACTTCAACCACAGATGGCAACAGAGGCCAGAATTCAGCAGTGCACCTTTAAAATACAATTCTGCAGGAGTCCTAAAACCGAGAAAAGAGTTAAAATTTTTGCACTTCTGGCTTCATTGTCCCAAAGTCAGTTAAATGTCAGAAATACTTTTACAGTGCTAATCACTCTCTTGCAAATTATTCTAACTCAAACTTTCCAAATTCTTGATTTTGAAATAATTAAATATTAGTGGTGGTAACAGTGAAGTCACACTGTCAACTTTAGCTTTCTACTTAACTTTTTTACTTCTACTTTTAATGAATCTACTTGAAATCGAACAAAACCTCAAACTGAAACTATAACCTGCTTAAATAATCTGGATTCAGTCAGATTTACTGAACATGCTGTGATGTTCTGAATAAGAAGTTGTGTGAAACTTACAGCAACATTTTTATTAAACAATGCGCGAGTAGTTCACTTCATCATTTTATGTTGCCTCATAAAAATCTTTACTGGAGAAGACTGTTCATAAACTAGTTGACAGTGCATTTTCAACAGAATCTTCTGCTGAGCACAGCATGTGGCACAAGGCAAAAATAGTAAATATCAAAATCAACATGTGCCATTTGTGCTGAAGATGCAGGATGTTTGAATCAGGCCTTTGACTTACTTCATCTTGAACTAATTTTTATTTGTATTTTTTTGATGAACAACATGGGTCATGATAGACCACCAAGTAAACCAGCCCCAATGCAGCACTAATCAAACTCGAACCAACTGTCTTTTCCAAGGGGTCGAGTTTTGTTTGTTTAGCATGACGGCCCATGACAGTCTTTAGGGAGGGGCTTGGAAATGTTCACTCTTATGACATCTTATAAAAAAGGTTAAATAGCAGCCGCCATTTGAAATTAAAATAAATTTAGTTGTTTTCAATATGTGATCTAGTGAATTGTCTGTGCAGTTGACCTAGTGTTATGCTAGTAATGCTAGATAGGAATTTGTCTAATAACTGGCACCATATTTAAAGCATACATAACACACACAGTTTCTGCCAAAATCATCTTAATCTTGAGTACATATGGAGTAATACTGCATGCTTACTTTTTTTTGCCCATTTTAAAGTATGTGTATGTGGTAAGTGCAGTGCAATGCCATTTAAGGCGGAAAACCTTTGCTGCCAAGAAATAGAACAGATAATAATGTCGTTGTGAAATGCATTTATGTATATAACCTATGTAAAATTGTATTTGCGTAAGACTTGATTAACAATTCTTAAAGAATGAAGCACATTGGCGTGCACTTGCTCTCACTCCGGTTGATGTGTGTATGTCCTGGGGAAGTGCCCATACAAGGAATTCTGCCACTACAGGGCCATACTAGAGAGAAAAAAGAAAAGAAAATTTATTTATTTTCTGAATCTGTGGCTTAGGGATAAGATGGCGGCATTACAGGTGGGCTTCTAAGTGTGGGCTCCAAAGGTGATGAGGAGATGCAACTTATCCGGCATGACAGTTTCTTACTTAATTAGCAAAGCCAACACTTTTACAGCACAGAATTCTTAAGAATCAGTTTAAATCTAGGGTAAATCTAAGAAGAGAGGAAAGCAATCTTTAAACATATCATCACAGTGTGTTTTCTGTGCAAACGAAAGTGAACATTCAGGGAAGACATTGCATTTTCCTACATGACAATGCCAGACCACATACTGCATCATTTACAACATCATGGCTGCGTAGAAGAAGGATCCAGTCCAGATCTTTCAGCCATAGAAAACATTTGGTGCACCATAAAGAGGAAGATGCGACAAAGAGACCTAAGACAGTTGAGCAACTAGTAGCCTGTTTTAGACAACAATGGGACAATATTCCTATTCCTAAACTTGAGCAACTTGTCTCTTCAGTCCCCAGACGTTTGCAGACTGTTATAAAAAGAAGAGGGGATGCCACACAGTGGTAAACTTTTTTGAGATGTGTTGATGCCATGAAATTTAAAATCAACTCATTTTTCTCATAAATCTCTTAATCTTGTTAATTTTAATAATAATAAAAATAATAAAAAAAAATAATTCCTGAATAATTACATATAAGTATTTAAAGAAAACCCATGCATTTAGAAGCTTTCATTGTGTGAAATGCTTTTTTTTTGCCTTTTTTTCCTTAAACATTTACAATGTATTATAAGATGTGCATGTGGTTATGTGTTTGTTTCATGGTTCAAGGTGCCTCATTGGCTTCCCCTGTGTTATTTTTTCATTTTCAACTTTTGACCTGGGCAATCAGCGCTGATCTTGTGGCGGGGATGCACAGATCACAAGCTGTTTCTCCCTCACCTGTCGCTCATTCCCCCTTTCCTTTATAATCTCTGCTTTATTGTCCTTCCTTGTGAGAAGATTGCCCTGCTAGCCGGCTATGGATTCCCCAAGGATTTGTTTGCTGTTTTTCTTTTTTCTTTTTTGGTGGTGGTGAGAATGAAATCTCTATTTTCTCTTACTCCTCTGGTGGCTATTTTGTGATGAGGCGCTGGATTGGCGGCCATGTTATGAAGAAGCTCTGAACTGGTGGCCATGTCATGAAAAGACACCTCCTTTTTCAGAACTGACTGTCTCCCGTCGTAGGCTAGAAAGTCCAAAAATTACCAAAAGACAGGTGCTCCTTGCCAAACCTCCTCCATGTGCTGATGGTCTTCATCAAGGGCAAAGGTGAACAAGTCCTTGACAGCTGCATCAATAAAATCCAGCCCATCCGCAGCACTCCTGAAGTTCAAGCCAAATTCCATCAAGTCAGTCCCCCATTGATGGAGGGAACTCAATGCTGCTGCTTTGATCATACGTTGGTAGAGGGGGCTGCTGGTAGTGGAGGCTGGTAGTTGGTAACTTAACTTATGCAAAATACAATGTATCACAGATCAGATCAGGTCATCTGTAATGTATCTGCTTGCTGGCCATACAAGTATACATACTATAATTTTAATATAATAATGCTTAAAAATAAACAATGTTTTCTTATGCTTTTATGAAGGCTGCCGATGTGAATAAGTTGAACGCTTTCGTGGCCAAGATGAAGACAGCTTTGTGTGGATCTATAGCAGGTGTCTGCTTTGAGTAATAAGCTGAGTCAAGCACATCATGAAGACAGCATTTCAATCAGAGCAAAAATCAATTCCTGTCAATTTGCATCTGGCTACGCAGAGAAGTCCCTTCATGCGAGCCTCAGAGGACATTGTGGTGTGTGTGACCAGAGATTCAAAAGACAGTACCATTAACCTATGCTGTCCCACAAGATTTCAATCAACCTCCCCCTGTCCTCCATCACGTGGTTGTATGTGTTAGTGTAATGACTGATTGCAAATTGGGTGCAGCACTGATTCATAATGCAGTTGTGTAGGGTGAACATAGAGGAGTTTGCTGTCACATTATAGACCCGTTTAAAATCTGAATGCAAACAATGGGGGCTGATTAAACTGGCAGAGGATTATGGGTAAGTCACAGTGAAATTAAACTGGGTAAAAAAAACAATGACAATCTGGCCTGTCTTGGATTGAGTCTCTTTGCTTATCACAGATAATCAAGATGCCATTGGTCAGTAAGCATCAGAAAGAGATGTTTGGCTCTCTCCAATGACGCCACTTTTCACAGGCTGCCTTCATGGTGAGGAGTTCACAATTTCCAACATTATAATTCTGTTCCATTGAGTTCAGTTTCCAAGAGTAATAAGCACAAGGGAAGAGTTTTTCAGGGGTTACCATGCTGTTGAGAGAGCACAGGTTCCAAAGCCGATTCATCGGTTCCTGTCGTCATCAAGCAATAACGTCTCTATGCATTTATTTTCTAACAAATAAAGTGCAGTGCTGTATCAATCAAAATTTCAAATAAGTAAATTGTGTCAAAACATACTGAAACATTCATAAAATAAAGTTATTTGTGTGAAAGCATATTGCTGATTATTACTATATTCACTTAATTTAATGGTGTTTGTGGTCAGTTTAATTTGCAGGTCCTTTATGTCAGATACGACTGACTGATCAATTTTCTAGCCTACAACTTGAATAAGATTCCTAAAAGTTTCACACCTACAGCACACATTATAGACATTGATGCACAAAAATAGATATCTTCTACATGTCTAAAGTATAAAGAATGAATTAACCAGTCTTATAAACTCCTTAATTTTGCTTAAGCATCATTAAATATAATATGCATGCACAATAAACTATTGTAAAATTTATTTACATCACTCGACGCAAAGGTTTTTGCAGATTTTAATAAAATGTAAATTAATAATAAGCATATACCTCAGGTTTGCACAGTACCATCAACTCACTCATCAAAACTTTGGTAATCCTCGGCAAACGTCGCCACGGCTCATTTGGTTCTTGTTGAGTCCTCGGTAATCTTCTGCAAACTTTGACAGATGGTTGAACTGGCTTAATCGGTTCTTTTCGTGTTGGACCTGCTACTTCGACTGTGCGTCCTGTGTCATCAACCCCGAACTAAAGTTCCATTCAGGTTTATTTCTGAACTGGCTCGACTGGTTTCTTCCTGAGAACCGACTCAAAAGAACGATTTGTTTAAGAACAGAACATCACTATTCAGGTGGCAGAATGTGGATTATGTCTCGGACCGGGAAATCTGAGGATTGTGCACTTGCAGCCAAGGGAGTCCCAGTATAATATGGTTCTGAGGTGATTCAATAATCTAATGCTTTCCTTGTACAGAGCTCCAATTTGAAAAGAGATGTTCCTGGTGTTAAGGGGGGGGGGGGGGTCATAGCTGTGGATCTGACCGATCTGCCATTAAAGGTAAGTGTGACAGGTTACTCAACACTTGAGGAATAATAAGATTTCAAACTCAACACTGGTGTTTTGTTGGGGCAGACAAGTGGGACATGAGGTTCTTATGTGAAACCAACATGTTAGAAGAGAGATCCATCCATGCGTGTTCCAATTGAAGTTCTCATCTCCCTACACAGTGTTCATCGCTCTGTATTCCCATGAAGTTTACTTTACTTTGGAAAATTATTCACGGTTTTGCACTATGCCACTACATGCAGTATCTTCACAGAAAGAAGAAACCTGTGTGACAGGCAAAGGTTTCTTTTTTCTTTTTCACTTGTGTTTTTTTTTTTTTTTTTTTTTTATGGGGGGGGGGATTCTGTTCACAAGATGTGAACTAGCGCCATCTACCATAGAATAATGAAAACATGGATTCTAGGAGTATAGCTCAAATATATTTGGACTTTTTGTAAGTATACGTCAAGTATACTTAAATGTCATTTTAAGTATATTTCTGAGGAGTACATAAAGCCCATTTCTGAGAAGTACATAAAAAGTAAACTAAAAGCATACTTTTCTATTTTTATTTAAAAAAAAATATATATATATATATATACTAAAGCACACTTGAATAAACTTCTGTTGCATAAGGGTCTTGCCAGATCATCCGAATGAAGAAAGTAGGTCCTCAGAAAAAATGTTATGGATATTATTTTTCTGCTTCTCTGTTTCCAAAAAGGTTCAGTTGTTAAAATGAATGAGACAAAGTCTGAAAGTAAAATATTTAAGAATCAGTTCATTCACCAGGATCTCATATATAATTTATTCAACACATCCCAGAATACTACTGGCTTGAGTATAGCAATCCATTCAAAATTAAACTCAAATCCAAAAGAATTATACTCATTCATCTCCAAATTTCAACACAAGAACCTAAGATTCAGTCCAAAAAATAAAAAAAGGCCAGTAAGAGGAAGACAAATAATGTGTTGAGATGCAGCCAACAGACTAATGGTCTCTCTTTAAGAGTTTTAAGATTCACACTGTTTTCTACTTTTTCTGGGATCTGACAGATTGAAACTGATGAAGAGATGAGGTTTTGAAGGTTCCTTCTGAGAAATGATGGCCTTTTGTCATTCATTCATAGACTTAGCTGGACTTTGGTTTAGCTTGAGTCTATCAAGGGCCAAACTTCCATGTCAGAGTGGAATGAGGAATCTGGCATGAAGAAAGATGGATGCTTTTGTCCTCAGGTCTAAGGAAACACAGCTGTATGCACTTACTGGATTTTACAAAACACACACACACAGTCAGGGCTGCAGCTGAATTTTGAGGTCATCAAACAAGGATTTGGTGTCATAAAAAAAATATCATTTTTTCAGTTCTCACATTAGTTGTGTATGATCATTAGCTTCAGCAATAATGCTCATGTTTGCACTCATGTGAACTTTCCTTCCAAATGGATGCACCTTAGATGTTTAAATGTCAAATCCCTATAGCAAATGTGTTCATGGAAATAACGCATTTTAAAAAAAAGATAATATCTATTTCAAAGTGTGAAGAGGCAGGTTGGAAAAACATAGGAATGATAAAACGGCAACACAAGTGCAAGGTAATTTATTTCCAATTTCCACAGTCCCAAAATACGCAAATTTTAACCAAAACCAATAAATAAATAAATATTTACAGAATAGTGAGTAACCATTTGAGGGTAAGTACAAGGTAATGAATACTTTTTCAACCTTCTTCAAAAAGTTAATTTAATTATACACGCATTTGTCACGGGTGTATACAAGTCTTGAATCAAATTATGCATACATTTTAATTTAGGACATAAATCAAAGACATTTTTTCCCTGTTCCCCCTCCCCCAAACATTACCACATAACCAAGCCATCAGAAGGTTTGCACGTGCAGCCCATGAAAGTTCCTTTCTTAAGAATTTCCGAACTGCCAAAGGCATTTTGACCCTTCTCATCTACCGTACTCATAGCAAATCTAACACGGAAGATGCAACAAGCTAGAAACCTCACAGCACGAACAGAGACACAAACGGACAAATATACAGATAAGTAAATAAAAAATGTTATAATTAAACCTGTCTCTGTGTGTGTGTGTGTGTGATTATTGAAAAGGTTATAGCAGGGATATGTAAAGATTAAAGTTAGTGTATGCATATATTTGAACATGACAATAGTACAAATCCAAGTGGTAGTGTAGGTCCAGTGGATAAGACATGTCTTTGGTGTGAGAGACCCGGGTTCGAATCCACTGTGAGACACCAATGTGTCCCTGAGCAAGACACTTAACCCATAGTTGCTCAGAGGCGTACGACCTCTGACATATACAGCAATTGTAAACTGTAAGTCACTTTGGATAAAAGCTTCAGCTAAATGTAAGTGTGCACCCGAGGGAAAGGCTAATGTATGCATGATGATGTATATAAAACTAATGTATGACAGGAGTTCAAGTTCAGAATCCTCTGTCACACAAAGTAAGGGTCTAGGGACGAAATATGAATGAATAAGGTACAAGAGGCTGTGCTGTATTGTAAATAAATCACAGCTGAAAGTGTAGTCCTAGTCTTCACTCGCCAGGCAGAAGGTCTCGGAACCATGGCTGTATTTGTTATAAAAACATAGATATAAAAATAGACCTATTCCTGTCATCTGCAAACAGCCCATGTTAGATGTTCTGTGTCCTGAATGACAGCAGGAAACACTGGGACATCCAATAGCTTGCTGGAAACCTCCTTCCCCCAAATCACACAAAGTGGCAGAGATGGAGGAGTTTTGTGAGGGTAACGGGGCGGGGCGAAAATCTCTAGCGTGCACCATCCCTTGAGGGACTACCCCCACCAGCAAGGGTGCCAGAGCATCAGGACTTTCTCTTCTTATCAAGGACAGTCCTGATGTCTGGCCTGAGAGGTTGCTGAGCACGGCGAACATGTCCCCAATCCCTACTAAGGGGGAGCACGGTTCACCACACTCTGCTTCTTAACCTCCCTGGCTTTTGAAGGACTGGGGAGAGGCTGGGTGGCTGACGGCCCCTCACTTTGAGTGCGGCGAGGAAGGAACTGAACAAACGCTTCATGTTTTTTCACTTCCTTAAACCTGTTGACATCCGTATTAAACGAGTCGCCAAACAGGCCCAATGGGGAAATAAGAGAGTCTAAAAGAAACAAACGTTCCCTCTCCTTAATGCCCGTCAAATTAAGCCACAGATGCCTCTCCGTGCTGACTAAAGCTGACATTGATCGACCAATGGCACAAGCCATCTGCTTGGTCCCATGGAGAGACAAATTTGTAGCCCGACAAAGCTCAACGAACGCTCCCTCATCGATTGTATCGGCAACACTCAAGCCTTCAGCAGGTCAGCCTGGTACGCCTGTAACACTGCCTTAGTGTGCAGCACAGCACCAGCCTGACCTGGAGCTTGGTAAGCCTTACCCACTAGTGATGACGCTATTTTACAAGTCTTAGTGGGGAGGGTAGGTTTCATAACCTAGGATGCAGACTTGGGCAAGAGAGATCTCGCAAGCGTCTCTTCAACCTGTGGCATCTCCGAATACCCCCACGACTTCGCATCCACGATAGTTAAAAAGTCAACGTCAATGGCACAAAGACGCGGGAAGTATACGGTTTGCTCCATAACTTCGATAGCTCATCATGGAGGTCCTCGAAAAAGGGGAGAGACTGATGTTGTGGTCTCTCTCTCCTACCACCCGACATAAACCTATCCTCTAGCTTACTATGTTTGGGGGTCTCTTTTTCGCGTGGCCAGTCAAGCTGCAACCTGTCCACCGCGCGAGTAACCACCTCGAGCAGTTCCTCGACCGATTTCCTCTCGCGAGAGGGATGCTCAGAGGCGGGCTGCTCATGGCCCGAATACCCAAGAGAAATATCATCCTCCTCGTGAACCGAAGAAGATCATGAGAGAGGATAAGCTGATCTGGTGACATCGCAAGCGAAAGGGACGAGCCCATCGCTCGTTCGTCTCGCAAATCAGCACGAAAGCCCTCCGATGAAAAGGTGGGTGCAGTCTGAAAATAGTTCAGACGAGCACAAAGCATCTACACTGAGAGCAGTTCACAGTGTTCGCACTTGCCCGTCTCTAAAGCCAGAACCGCGTGCTCTTCCCCCAAACAAACAAAACAGTAAACGTGTATCCAGCTCATACATAGGACGAGAGCATGGAGGAACACAACACTTACCATTTCGTTGACTCATCCTACGAAGATCTGTAGCCGACAAGAAGAATCTTCCTGAATGATCTAAGGACAAAAAACCTGTTGATGCTCCTGTGGCGTATCTATTTATAGCCTCGTGTTGTGGGCGCGCCGCCCCTATGACGTCATCAACCGAGGCTATATCACCACCGGGTCAATTCTCTCAACGTGTTACACACATTATTCACAGCTGGTCACGAATAAGACGTTTCCCAATGTGCTGAGTAGCGCAGCATCGACTGAAGCTTTCGAAAGGAAACACCAAACGAAAAACTACGAAGCATAAGCGAAATCTGTGGCAATGCATTCAGAATCCACGATTAGTGAAAACGAATCTTTGAAAAAACATTAACAAAGAATTAAGCATATTTAAAGAGCCTGTTATATTTGTTCTTTTGCATTTTCATTGTGTTTTTCTTCTTTTGTAATGCCACATTTTTGATAGTTTCTGAAAAAGTTACGTTCAGTTTTATAAAGTTTCATTCATTTTTATTGAACCAAGACTTTTATTGATTTTGACTGAGGTGGAACACCCTGGAAGGAGGCTTTGACCCCCTATAATTCACATTTGCAGTGATTTTGAAAGTCATTTCCCCCCGAGCACAATTAGACTAGTTTTGGCTAGTTTTATGTACCAATTGGTCTGGTTTTGTTATGCAGATCTGGCAAGCTTGTTTGCCAGGTCTTGTTCATTTGATGGCTGCAATGTTTATAAGGTGCTCTGTTTCCCTGTTGCTGTACTTCATGTGCTTTTGTTATTTTGTTATTGTTATTTTATTTAATAAAGTTTGTGCTGTATTTGGATCCTGCCCTCCCTCATCCCCAGCGTTACAATGTGGCTGTTCAGAATCAAAATACTAATTGAACTAGATCTCCAATTAATCTCATACTCTTTTTAATGCATGGCATTTGAAACCCATACAAAAGAGAAAGAACAAAATCAGTCACATTTAGTAATCTAACTATTACCAATAATATATATATATATATATATATATATATATATATATATATATATATGTGTGTGTGTGTGTGTGTGTGTGTGTGTGTGTGTGTGTGTGTGTGTGTGTGTGTGTGTGTGTGTGTACTTATGTACACCTCTGTCTGTTCCATTAAAATTGCCAAAAGTGGAGTTATGTGCTTTTCATTGGACAGCAATTATATATATTTTGATTATAACCTAGTGCTAACATTTGCAGATATATCTGAAGAAAAAAAAAAAAGTATAAAAAGGCAAAATTACTAAAATTGCAAAAGCAGTCTCTGTCCATCAAACAATACTGGTGCAAATGTCTTTGAACAATCAGAGAAGTGTATAACAAGTATTTCAGTCTACTGACAAGGAAAATTACTTTGGAAAGGAAATTTCCTTTTTTTTACTTTTTCATCAATTCAGTGCCATTCATTCCTTAATATTATAGTCTTTAAAACATATTTGGATGGAACACATAATTATATCATCATCGGTTTATTGTGAGTTTCTATGTCACTGTTAAAAGTGAATGTTAGACCTGTGCAGAAAGACTCTGTATGATGGGTGTGCAAGTCTGAATGAGCCAGAAGTAATTCATAGTCTGGTATAATAATTATGGTGAGATGTGTGCCATCTGAAACACACACACAGCATAAAATAGAGCCTTATTCATGCTCAGATCATTTCCTGCAGACATCATCACATGAGGATGAGGGAAGTTTTTTTTTTATTTATATAAGGGAATATTTTCTCACCTCTTCTCTTTCAGACCAGCTAGCGGTGTGGAGTCTTGGTTGGTTGTTGTAAATGCTCTCCCACCGGAGCTGTTTTGTAAGGTAGGAGAGAAAACTGGCACTTTTTGTATTTTGAGCTGCTGGTCCAATAGGCTTTCTGAGAGAGATCCACTCAGAGCCAGTCAGGTTGGTTATTTGTCCCAAGAATGGGGATCTGGAGGGACTGAGTGATAGTGAGCGTTCACAGATCTTCTCTACTGCTAGTTGCCATGGGATTTCTTAATAACCCAATTTTCACTTAAATAAATAAACAAACATGGACATAGCATGCAAAGACATTGCAGTTACATTAAGCAAAACAACACAAGGGTTGTATTTGTATATTTTAATACCTAGAGAAGTGGGGTTGCCATTTTCATTATTATATTTTTATGAATCATATTTGCAGGAAGGTAGCATACTCCTGTCTTGTTATCAAGAGCACTAGGCATTTGATACAAGATTTATAACAAAGAGATAACTGAATTTTGAATTTGAAGTTTTCTCTGCTTTTATTATTTTTTGGTTAAGTAGAGAGCAATATCACTGATAAAATAAGCTTAGCTACAATACAGCATGCAGTTGTCATGTTGGAAGCTCATGGATGCACATTTAAGGTCACTTCAAGTCAATGGGAATGGGAGGAGATAAACTGGCCAGTAATTTTCCACTAGTGTGGGGTTAAGTGTAGGTTCTTCTGCTCGCTTGAATGTGGCGAGGAAAAGCATAGTGAGGAGTGATGGATTGATGGTGTCTGCCACTGCAGGTGAGTGTAGGAGAGATAACTCATAGAAGATAAGCAATAAGGTCAAGAGGGCAAGTGGTAGGTTGGTTGAATTGGAGAAGCTTGAAGACATCAGCCTTCATGTGAGGAGAGAAAGAAGAGAGCAGAGATTTACACAGATCAGTGATATGTATATTTCAGTCATGACAACTGTCAAAAAAGTTCTGTGAGCATATAAGACATTATAAAATAATGTAGCATATCTAGACAAGTGAAGCCGGGGGAGGTGGATAGTTTAAGAGGAAATAGATACATAAACAAAAACAGACATAACTACATTAACCCTCTCCGGACATTATTAATTGCTATGACCCTTTGGTATCTGTAGGTAATCACACATTAATCTGACAAAAATGTTGACATTTAATTTTGAGCTTGATCAAACAACAGGACAGAGTTCTTCTATGTGTAAAGCATTACGAAAATGTAACCTTGAGGTCATGAACACGAGTTAACATTTCTGCATAGGTCGTAATTTAGATACATTTTTAAGATGAAAATATGTGGTTTTACAAATGCTAGAAAAATGGTTTTCAAAGGAAAGATTTCTATAAACCTATTGCACACACAGGTTCCTAACTGATGATAAATAATTAATAGAGCAGCCATCAAATGTTAGACAATGTTCTTATAATGTTCTACATTACTAGAAAGTTTGGGCACCCTTTGCAGAATCTGTGAAAATGCGAGTAATTTTCAAAAAAATAAGAGAGATCATACTAAATGCATGTTATATTTTATTAACTACTGTCCTGAGTAAGATATTGTACATAAAAGATATTAACGTTTAGTCCACAAGACAAAAACAAAAAAAAAAAATGCTGAAATTATTAAAATAACCCCACTCAACCCCACCCCACTTATTACTGTGTTCTGTTACCTGATGATCCTCGACTGTCTTTCTGTTTTGTGATGGTTGTGCATGAGTCCCTTGTTTGTTCTGAACAGTTAAACTGAGCAGCGTTCTTCAGAAAAATCTTTAAGGTCCTGCAGATTCTTCAGTTTTCAAGCATCTTTGCATATTTGAACCCTTTCCAGCAGTGACTTTATGATTTTGAGATACATCTTATCACACTGAGGACATTTGAGGGACTCAAACACAACTATTTTGTCTTATTTTGTTGAAATATAATTTTTTTCCATTTAGTTCTGCCCTTCGTAAGCAACAGAAGATAATTGTATATTTCCCGGTACACAAATTAAGTACAATTTACCTCGATCTTCAAATATATATATTTCATCTATGCATTTCGTTAGTTGGCATGTTTCATGTTTGTATGCGAATTGGCATATGTTAATGGGCCACAAAGAAATATAGAGCTGAGTATCATCTGCATAACAGTGAAAGCTAACACCATGTTTCTTGTACTTTCCCATGGGTAAGATGTAAAGCATGAAAAGTAACACTACTTGCATTGAGCCTAGCGGTACTAGATACTGTTCTGTACTTGTTTTATCGATATGATACCTCGTCATTCGCTGCTACAAATTGATGATGGTCAGATAAGTAAGATTTGAACCATGACAACATAATTTTGTACTCAAAAGTATATTGTGGTCAATAGTGTCAAACGCAGAACTAAGAACCAGTAGCACTAACAGAGAGATACAACCACGATCAGATGATAAGAGCAGGTCTTTTGTAACTCTGATGAGAGTTTCAGTGATACAGTCTAAATCCTGACCAGAAATCCTCAGAGATTCCATTTCTCTCTAAGAAGGAACATAGCCGAGAGGATACTGCCTTTTCTGTTTTTGTTTTTTTATTTGTATTTGTATTTATTTATTTTATTTTATTTTTAGCACACAAAATAGAGATTTGAGATCAGTGTGTAATTAACTAATTCTCTAAGATCAAGTTGTGTTTTTGTTTCTAATGATAAGAGCCAATTTGAAGGTTATGGAGACATATCCTAATGATATTCGTGTATTAATACTATTCAGAAGAGGATCTATGACTTCTGGAAACACCACTTTTAGCAGGTTAGTTGGAATATGGTCTGCCATATATGCTGTAAGTTTTGACTATTTGACAAGTTTATACAATTCTTCCTCTCCTATAGCATATATATATATATATATATATATATATATATATATATATATATATATATATATATATATATATATATATATATATATAAATATATATATATATATATATATATATATATATATATATATATATATATATATATATATATATATATATATATATATCTGTGTAACAAGTGGAATTGTTCCTCGGGGGATCTATAGTGAATTTAATGTAGCTATCAGCTGCATGGTTAGGTTAGAATTTTATGTGTAATATTATTGTAAGTAAAGAAGTTAATAAAGTCATTACTGCTGTGATGTTGTGGATTGTCTGCATCTGTTGATGCCTTATGTTTTGTTAATTTAGCCACGGTTTTAAAAAAATGACTGGTGTTTTGTTAGTTTTCTTCTAAGATTGATGAAAAAATAAGTACATCTATCAGTTTTTAGAGCTTTTCTCCAGAGGTGTAGTGGTAAAAAAAGAGGTGGGTAAACTATAAATTCTGGGTAAGGTGGGCCACTGCCTACTGGTGTATGTGTATCCTGATGATATCGATATAGGCTATCATTTGATATTACTACCAAGGGTATCACTGGTGTTCCCTCATATAGGTCACACAATCATTATTCAATTCATACATGAATCTAAGTTCTTGTTAAAGAGACTCAAGAAGGAATAATAAGGTTGAAATCATGAATATAAATGAAAAACAGAGAGAACAATTAAAAAAAAAAGATGAATAGAGAGGGAGGCTTATATCCAGGGGTTCCAATGCAATGCACTTGTACGTAATGATTACGGATTTGGGATTATTTTCATAGTCGATTAATCTGTTGAATATTTTCTCAATTAATCGGTTAGTTGTTAGGTCTATAATATGTCAGAAAAATTTCCCCAAATGCCCAGGAATGGTCCTCAAATGTCTCATTTTGTCCACAACTCAAAGATATTCAGTTGACTGCCATAGAGGAGAGAAGAAACTAGAAAATATTCACATTTAACAAGCTGGAATCAATTTTTTATTTTTACTTTTGTCTTTCATATACTTTATCAATGACACAGACTGCAATGACACAGACAGCTTCATTGCAGAAGGACATCCTTTTGGTCACGTGGTTGACGAGAGATGATTGACAGCTTTACAAACTAATGATATTGCACTGATGTCATAGCTAACGCGAATCAATAAGAGGAGAGTAATCGCTAGCTCTGTTAGCTATTTGAGCTCTTCAGATCGCATAAATCAGTGTAAAATAAAATAGAAATGTTATTCTGTATGATGAAATATTTTACAAACATGTCATACAATTATTATCTATTCAAATGTGCGCACCATTGGACTTTAGCCCTGGCAGATCGTGGATATTGTATGTGAACACAAATAAACCGGAGATGAGTTGAATGGCTGCTGTATGAGTGATGATTTCTATTCAAAATAACGAACGTTATTATTTTTATTATTATTATTATTATTATTATTATTATTATTTTTATTATTATTATTACTATTATCATTATTAATTGCCGGATATTCAATTTTTGAATCTTGATGCAGTCTGTTGCGTGTCGTTCATTTTGAACGAATCTTTAATATGACTCAGTTGTCTCAGAGAGTGATTCGTTCATTTTGTGTTGACTGCACATGCGCATTACACAACATATGGGTTCTGAATCGACAGATGAGGCCCGAGTCTTTTATTCTTCCTGTCAGTCCCATAGAGACGGAAGATAAAAGATTAGTTCATTTTGCTGAATGAGACTCAAAAAAGATCTGAGTCAGTAAAATGATCCAAACCTCCCACTACTACTGGCAACACCACAAGCAATTGGTTAACACTGACAAGTTGCAGCGCAATATGAAAGACTAAAATGTCATAGAAACTCTAGGCAATTTAGAGGTGGATAAACTCAATTTAGAGGTGGATAAACGCACTTTGGAGGTGGGTAAACGCTATTTCCGAATTTTGGGAGATGTGTAAACAGGGTTTAGGTGTGTTTAGCCTCCAGTACATCCCTACTTTTCTCTATGTAATGCATGAAAACAAGCCTCATTGGCTTTTGAAGCTCAGGCGTACTTATGCAACATGCGTGCATGTCTAATCTTCAATTTACTAGTTCTGGTGTGTGCACATGCATGTGCATACATTGATGGACATGAATAAAACCTAAAATGTAATTAAAAATATTAAATCATATAGAGTATTTGTGTTTCTTTAGAGGACTTGGAAGAAACCACTGGAGTATTACTTCTGCAATGTTTGAGCTGTTAAATTAAATATAACATTCATTGTTATATCTTTATTTTTCCAGCTTCTTAAAGCATATATCTGTGTAGATTTTGGAGCCTATTTATTTTGTTCCTTTCTGTAAATATTTCATATTTTTTTCTTGTCATTGCCAGTCAAAAGGTTTTCTTTTAAGCGCACTACATTCAGAGCCAATCAGAGCCAAGTTATGATCTGGTCTATGAACTTCCATTCACTCACCACCAGAGGTCACCCGCTCACTATATGGACTTTTGCACCACACTAACTGTTGCACGTTATCCCGGACTACAGTTCCCATCATTCATTGCACTAATTACACACATACAGCTGAACACACTGATTACACACACACAACTGTATGTGCACTGATTGCACACAGCTGTAACCCATCACACATTCACTATATAACCCTCACTTAGATCAGTTTCAACTGTTGAGTATTGTTTAGTGTTTTACTCTCTCCTAATGTAAGCGGCGTTCTCAAGTGTTATTCTGCATTTCTCACTTTCCCAGTGTTAGCTGTGATTAAGAGCCATATTGTGTTGTCTTAGTCTAGTCTTGTCTCATTGTAACCTGATTCCTGCCTGTGTCCCTGGATTATCTCCCTTTGCCTTGCCCTGTTGGATTACCTTTGCTGTAGATTTATCTCTGCCTGTTTCAGGATTAATCTCGTGTTTTGCCCTCTATATACCTGTTTGTCATTGTTTGACCCAATGCATGTAAAGGCCACGTCACTGTCTAATAAAATCACGCACATTTATCAGCCCGTCTCATCAGCACCCATGTTACAGTAACACATGGTATCAGTAGAAATCATACCAGTTTCCCAGATTTTTATAGTTTTTTCACTTTATTTTCCTGACTAGAGAAGCAGACATGGACAGATGAAGATACTGCCCGCAGGAAATTCTTATTCTTGGGGGTAAGTCTTTACCAGCCATTTATCAACTAACTTTGAGGTCACTTCTGAGTTTTTCCTAGGTGGAAAGTGCTGCTGTGCATGTTGAAATGATAGCTAATACGTGGAATGCTAAAGTTAACTGATGTAACTGGACACTCACTTGTTCTAGCTAGATAGGTATCTAGCAACTTTAGGCACTGGGTATATGATTGCTTAAAGTAGTGGCATTTGTCTGTCATATACAATTTATATAATACTTGCTATAAAAAACATTTTACAATGTATTGGCAGAAATAATTTGTCATTATAGCATGTACACTGTTAACATGCTTACAATTTTTCTCTCTCTCTCTCATTTTTCCTAGTTGTACTGTAGTAAATGTTAAATATGATTATTTCATTGTGACATTAGTTCATTTTTGTTGTTGTTTTCAGATCAGCTCCTGTTGCCATTCAAGTAGCACTATTTGAATGTGTGATATGACCTATAAAAAATGCATAATACTAGGGATTTTAAAATCTGTCACCAGAAAGAAAGGTACAAAATTGAAAGAAGTCATACATATCGTATTTCGATGAGAACTGAACTGATTCCATTCCTTACAGCTTTTTTTTCTGTCCTCCCATCTCTCAACTGTTAATCATTAAGTCAAACACAACTCTCCCTTCCGCTAGATGTCACTGTAACACCAGTAAACAGTTCATTATCAATGTAATCCGTGCTGCTGTTGATGGCACATTTAAATGTAACTGATAATGCACAGCTGAATGAAAGAAACATTCTGTCTGAAAGCTCTAAATACAGGCAGTTTCCTTTTAATGAGTGTGCACAAAAAATTAACAGCCACGTGTGGATGCCTTTATTACATGAATATTCATGTTAGTTAAGGCCTATAGGGACTGAAGCGTTCTTGGAAATGGAGACATTTGGTTGTTAGATCAAAAAAAAGAAAAGCTCTGAATCACTGTTAGAAGCTCTTCTTTATGTTGTGACTAATCTGGGAATTTAGAAAATGCTTTCACAGTTCATTTTGAACAACCAGTAAACCAGAAAGTGTGCTAAAACCTCAAAAAGAGAATATATTACATAATCTGCAGGGTATTTCCAGAGTGACATTACATTTAGGTTTAATATGTCAACAAAAATAGATTGGTAAAACTGTAACCTAATATCATCCCAGTCCTCTTATAATCAAACATTCCTCCTTTCCTGCACATCTTATCAGATAAGCTTGTAAGACTCTGATGCTGTTCATCTGAAGTTCCCTAAATTTGTTTATCACATGCATATTCACACTGCAATTTTTCTACTTATGTGCTAGTCGATAATGTGGCATGGCTGAAACTTAACTAGCATATTCTTAGTCTGTGAAAAATGAATGTCGATAAACAAGTTCAGTTGTGACTCTTACATCTGACCACAAATGACCACAAAATCACCACAAAGTTATGATGTAGGGCATATGAAGCTTTTACACGCAGAAAGGTAGTGTCCTTAAAAGGATAATTCTCAAAAAATGAAAGTTCTTTCTACTGTTCCACTAGGTGGAATAAAAAAAAAAAATGTGAATGTTAGAGAAGCAACACAACTAATGCAGTAAGTCACATTAAATAGTTGATGTGATATGTCCAAATTGGACTTAAGTTACAAATGTAACATACTTCACAGATCCAAATCTATTACTTACTCTGAGAGTATATAATTAAAATGATGCTGTAAAAACAAGTTCTGTGTGAACGGGCTGTAAAAACAGCATAGTGCGTGACATTCATGATCGATGAGAATATTTTGTTTGATATATTTTAAATGTGGCTCTAATCTAAAGTATCTTTCCAAAAACATAGGTCATATTTTGACATTTATTTTGGGGTTTAAAGCAGGTTGCTAATTTTCCATGGCTGGGGTGTGTAGTCACACCTTGGCGAATAATTACAGCTACTTTTTCCATCCACCAGAGCAGCAAAAAAATAGATTTTTCCTACCTTGGGAATTCATATTTTAAGAACTGCCAGTCACCAAGTCATTTGCAAGCATTTAACTTATCTTTAGTAACAGTATATTGGAAAGATATAAACACAAGTTTTAGATATATTTAAATAAATTATGGCAAAAGTAGATGACTTTACATACCAAGCATACAAACATACACGCATAAATATAGAATGCTGTGATTTAAATAAATAAATTAATGTTATGTGCATGGTGAAAGGGGTTTGAATAATAATCATGATGGTCACTTCATGATTCATCACACTTGAGTAAACTGAGAATAGAAAACTAAACTATTTAAAGGTAAACACAGCATTATTTAAGATTTAACAAGAACAAATATAGTTAAGCTGGAGATATATATGAAACCATGATCAGTTCATTTTTGGTTTGTAGGTATTCTGATGCTGCTCTGATCTTGAATTTGTACATTTTCATGTTCTGGGTTTCTTGGTTAGTCAGCAAAGATGACACAGAGTGCAACCATTTCCCAAGCCTGAAGAAATCCTGTGATTCATTCACCCCGCTGACCCCAGTCTATCATCTCAACAGAGAAGAGGAGTGTCAGGAATGAGAGTGTTCAGACTGCACATTAAACTTAACCTTTATGTTTCCCATATCAAAACCCTGGATCTATGCCTAAGAGGCTTTTCTGCTGGAAAACTCTTTCCCTTTCCCTTTACCCCTGTAGATTTGGTTTGGTCCTCACAATGCATATAGCCTGACCCATTAAATATTACTATATATATATATATATATATATATATATATATATATATATATATATATATATATATATATATAATATTGCACTTTATTTTAATAATAGATTAAATAATAATGTGATAAGATTATTAAAAAGAAAAGTTAGGCCTAGTATTAAATAAAAATACAATTATATTGTAAACTTAAAGGTCACCTATTATGCCCCTTTTCACAAGATATAAAATAAGTCTATGATGTCCCCAGAGTGTGTATGTGAACTCAAAATAATTTACGGATTTTTTTTTTTTTATAGCTTGTTAAATTGGCCAAATGTATGAGCCGAAACTCATAATTTTCGTGTCTTCCCCTTTAAATGCAAATGAGCTGGTGCTCTGTGAAAGAGGGCGTAGCTTCAAGATCTCAATTCCAGCGATCGACTGCTTTCATATGCAGTTTTAACTCCCACTTTCCTATTCACTATCATTCTGGTAGCATGTGAATGCAGCATCAACTAAAACAAACAGACAATGTTAGCTTTAGCAACATTAGTGCCAAGACGTTTTCTTCAGAAAGGCAATTTGGAAAACTAATGCGTGATACTTACTACGTCCGGAAGTGTAGCTGGAACATGAACAGTTGGCACTGATCCATCCTTCAGGAGAAACTTTTGAGAAGAAAAAAAAAAAATGCTTTACACTGACATTCATTCACAAAGCAGTCCAGTGTAAATGGACATAAACAAATTTCGATAGAGTTGAGGACACATCTTCTTCAAAAATAAAATTAATCCATCTCGTCTTCAGTGGCTCAGATTTCGGGAGTTAATGGACTGAGCTATGTATATTCATACATCTAGCTACAGAAAAATCAAAGGTGCTTGGGAGACATTCTCATTGGTGCAGCAATGGCGGACTGTGTTCAACTTTAAGAAAAATCACTATGTATATATATTAGGGGTGTAATGGTACGCAAAAATCACGGTTCGGTACGTACCTCGGTTTTAAAGTCACGGTTCGGTTAATTTTCGATACAGTAAGGGAAAGAAATGCAAACATTAAACTGCAGGTTGTTTATTACTATAAACTTTTTTTACAATTTGTTTACAATTTTAAATACTTTTAAAATAAAATATAAAAGAAAAAAAGAATAAGAAATAAAATACTGCTGCAAAGTTCTTCACTAAATAAAATACTCTCAGTCTCAAACCAATGTCATATAATAAAATATAATGAAAAATATAAATAAATAACTATGATTACAGTGCAGCATTACCAATCCCAGCTTGTAGGCCTGCTCATATTTAAACAAATATATATAACTTTTCCAAAGTGTAAAGTGCAGCATCAACAGTATCAATTTTTAGACCTGCTCAGATGTCGTTATTGCGTTGGACAGATCGGAATTAAGAGCAAAAGTCTGTTTAAATGCCGACGGGAGCTGCTTTGAATTATAATCGTTTTTTTCCCTTGTTGTAGTGATGTTCACACTCGCCTTTTGAAAACCTTGGGCCGGTGACACACTGGCATATTGCACCTGTCAAACATAGTCTATTTTGCCGTCAATACTTTTGACGGTGTCCTTTATCAGTAGGCTTTATATTTATGCTCAACGTTAAGTATATATATTGTTGTCGTGAAGACAAGATCCTGGTCTGTCGGCGGCCTCCCTCTATGTCACCTACAGCAGCAGCAGCAGTGCGCCAGCGCCGCGTCAGGCACGATTCTGGTGTGTAAAGACACAGAAAATGCGAAGCAGCCATCACGCAACTGACACGCAGCAGAAACACCACGCTCACGCCACACAGCCAGTGTGTCACCGGCCTTAGAATCAGCTGCAGGGCGGGATTTGCGCTGAACGCGGAGACTTCCGACACTTAATATGTTCATTTAGAAACACAAAAAAATTACTTCTGCACACAAAATATTGCATTCAGTCATTCGGTACACACGCGCACCGTACCGAAAGCCCTGTACCGAATTGGTCCGTTACGAATACACGTAGTGTTACACCCCTAATATATATATACTGTAGTATATATATAAGTGATTCCTCTATGTGTGTATCTAGTTATATTCAGTCATGTATGTGCATATTTTTTTAATTTAAAAAGTAATTTATTCCTATTCCTATCTCAGGTTCCCCCAAGCCAGATCGAGCCGCTTAGTGGGCCCCGTATGCGAGGCTGGGGGTGCTCGATTCTGACTCGGTGCTTACACTTTCATCATCATCACCAACCACATCAACCTCTCCATCTTCGTCTTGTCAATATTACAGGATATTTTATGGTTAGATGTTGACCAGATGGATTGAATGTGTTTAAAATATAAACAGACCTTCGTACTCTCACTCTTTTCCATTGTTTTTTCTTGCGCTTGCTGCACATCACCTTTGCCTAAATTTTCCATTCCACAGCCTGATGTGGCACCCTTTTGGGAGAGAGCGGCAGAGATGAAAATCTCACTTATATACAGTCTTTGAACTCTGGAGCTGGAGGGTGGATTTGTATGTGGGTGTGTGTCTGTGTGTGTGATGAAGTGCTAAACCTGCAAAGCCATGGTGTCTTGAGGGGATGAAGAGACAGGAGATGTGAAAGAGGAGAGAGACGGCGAGCGAGAAGAGCAGGCAAAGAGGGTCTGAATTGACAGTCGGATCCAATCTCTCTCTCTCTCTCTCTCTCTCTCTCTCTCGTTCTCTCTACGTCCTCCAGCATTTAACCAGACACATACTGTAGACTCAGTGTCTTGTGTAGATATTACTACACATGGTGAAAATGACCTTTTTGTA
Organism: Carassius auratus; assembly: GCF_003368295.1. Taxonomy (NCBI): domain Eukaryota; kingdom Metazoa; phylum Chordata; class Actinopteri; order Cypriniformes; family Cyprinidae; genus Carassius; species Carassius auratus. The sequence continues at coordinate 5,328,246 of NC_039287.1, forward strand.
GATGTGTATAAAATCAGTTTACTATCCACATTTTGCAGCATCGACACTGAGCATGAAATCAAATGAAACCTTTGCAGATGTATGAATGTAAACTAGGGCTTGCACAGCTATTCATTTTTACTAGTCAACAAATTGAATGGTCAGCAGGTCACATTATTGCTCCTGCAAGGTCCCTGACCATATAACATCAATCAAAAGAGCCTCAAACGTTTATGCAATGTTAAAAAGTTTCTGCATACGCATATTCATGTGCTACTGTTACACATATCTTTTTGTAGTCCACCTGCAGTTAGCATTTACTGTAATACAAGCTGTTCCCTCAACTTGCTCCATTGGTTATTTATTGATATTTTTGGATAAGTTTTTGATGATGTTTATCATGCTTCAACAAATGAGCAAATTAATGTATGAATGACAAAATAATATTATTAAACGTTTTTTATTTCTGATCAAATTATTTTTAGGGCCATTGCATTTTTTCGAAGTAATGCAGGGAAAAAAAAAAACTATTAAAAATACTCAGTTCTGTGGGGATTTAATCCTTGTAATCGATTACCATTTCATAAGCTGTTTTCTACATTTCTGAAAATAATAACTAGACATTAGCCAAACATGCACGAATGAACTGACACTCTTCAGGGTTTCCTTTAAACTACAACTTTTATTTATTTATTCATTTTTGTCTAATGAAACTAAATTAAACAGCTTCACTGTGCTGCATATATGCTGCACCAGTGATTTGGAGCACAGCAGTAGCTTTTTGGAGAAATTACTCTCAAGTTTAAGATTAAATGGAAAGAGTCCTGAGCTCAGGATTAGTCTTAAGCTCTAAATAATGAAGTTGGCAGGAAATAGGAGAGAGTTTATTTTTTTCCTTCTTTGAGCTCCTCTTTTCCAACTAGAGGCCGCTGCATCTGGCCACATGCACCATCAGAGCATGAAAACAGAATCAGTACAAAAGTAGCTGCAGGAAGCTGTTCACTCAGGCACATGATCTTTCATCATAGCATTTCAACCTCACTGTTAACAAAGGGAGGTGGGGTAGGGCTGTCAGTCATTACACCTCTACTTTCTGTCCAGATGTCCCGGAGCTTGTAAGAGCATGAGCAGGGCCTTTGGCCTGGGTAATTGTTCACAATGATGAGCACATACTCTCTCCAAGACTCTTTCTTGAGGGGAAGCTCTAACTGCTGTCTGGTTTAATTTCCGTCAAACTGGTGGTGAGACACATCAGCCTCGAGGCCCAGAAGTGAAGGAGATGTTGTCAGCCATCATTGTGCAATATGCATTCCACGTGGAGAAACAAAACATAAACATTTTTAATTGGTCATTTTAGTTTGTGGAGCATACTGGCTAGGGATGTTTAAAGTACCAGTGAAGTTGTTACTACAATAAAAAGAATAATCTTTCTACAGTATCATAGTGAATACCATATCATTTATGTGCTGTCCATGTATATTCGGGCATGTGCTTATGGTGATGTGATCTGACTGAGCCATGAAAGCATATTCACCTTTTTTCCTTCATCCACTGTGTGGTCACTTTTGCTGTGTGCTTCGGGTCAATGTTATGCTGGAAGGTAAACCTTCTTCCCATTGACAACCTTCTGGCAGATGGCAGCAGATTTTCCTCAAGAAGTCAAGTTTGCAATACAAAAGAACCTTTCCATTTCCATAATCAGTCCTTTAAGTGTGAATGGCTCATAGTCTGAAAACTTTAGCATGATGTAGAAAAATATATAAAAGTCAGTCAGTTTGTTACTTTTTACGTGTTGATTTAATTGATTAAACTGGATTATTTTAATTATTACACCTTTTTTTATATTTTATGAGCTGTGATGATCTGATAAAAACAAAGGTTTATTATTGTATGTTTCTGTGGCATTTCATTTATTGTATACCTTTTAAATTTGCTTATTGTAACAACAGCAGCAGCAGTATTTGAAACACATGTATTTGGTACTTTCCTCCCTTTTATCTTTACTCTTTCCTTCCATTCTTTTCATGGCTTTGGAAAACTTGCATCTGATGTTTCTCTGCGTCACTTTTTGCTTAACTCTGGGTCGTCGACACCAAGCTTTGTTGCAAAATTTCTAGGAATTAAATGCTTTTTCTGAATCTTTACAATCTCTCTGCGAGCGATCATACAGGTGCGGATATATCTGTGGCAGCTCAGCTATTTGACCCAGTGTATTTATGTTGCTAGTGACTTAAAAAGATATTGTTCTCTTGCCACCTGTCTTCCGTTGTTTAGAAGCCAAAGCAAACTCCTCCAGAAAGTTTGCTTTGGTCCGCTGTTTCAAACTGCCAATATAAACTCAAAATTTACTTCATTTCGGCCTGAAATTATGTCATATGACTTTGATTCTTTGAAGTATATCGGGTCCTTAAGGCTATTTAGAATCAAGGGTTAGTTCACCATAAAATGAAAATTAGCCCATAAATTACTCAGCTTGAAGTCATCCTAGGTGTATGAATTTCTTCTTTTATATGAATCCAGTCAGAGTTATTTAAAAAAATTGTCTTTGATCTTTCAAGCTGTTGAATGGCACTCAGCAGGTGTTGTACTGCATCAGAAGTTTAATAAAAATAACAAACCAATAAAAAAAAAAAAAAAGTATCTCACATGGCTCTGGGGGGTGAACAAGGTCCTTCTGTAGCGAATCGATGCATATTTATAAGAAAGATATCCATATTCAAAACATAATAATCACTTTAATCTAGCTTGAGCTAACTGTTGTAAAACGGAAGCAGTTCCAGGGAATCAGCATTGCGCATGCTCCAGTGAATCTCGGGAAAACCAGCGTTTGTTAACTGGAGCAAAGGAAGCAAAGTGTCCTTACTTTAGCAAAGGAAAACCAGTCTCCTCTTGGCTTATATTGAAATCCTCTGATATTTTTCTTTATAAATCCTTGATTTGTACTTCTAATTAGTGATCGATGTTTTGATCTCTTCGCTGCGTTTCCACGTGCGTCACTTCTGAGCGGTGCATGCGCAAAGCTGAACTCACACTCACAAAGTGATTATTACGTTTTGAATATGGATATCATATATGAGTATGGTTGTATATATATATGCAAAATACAGCCATCAGCTCCTGTGGTGCAGATGGTAAAATGTGTGACTTACAAAAATTTCAAATCACTTAAGAAAATTATTTATTTTCAATGAAAACTAAGAATATTCGCAAAAAGTTACAAATAAAGTATCAGGTTGTGTAGGTGTATGGAGGGCTTTATTGTCCCAATAAGGTGGCATCCATTTAATGATTTAAATTAAAACTATAATTTACACTTATTAATTTAACGTTATTACTGCATACTGTTTTATAGGGGTGTGACGAGACGAGACACGAGACCGGGTTCACGAGAATGAGACGAGAAAAGACAAATGAACACCTGACCACTCTTGTGGGTTTGCTACTGTTACAATTAAAAATCACAGAATGGTAAAAGGATTGCTGTGATTAAACTAATAATAGGTGAGTAAGATTTATACTGTGTGAATAATCAAGCATGGAAAATAATCAGTCGTATTGGCGACACAGAGGGGCCCCAAAATAAAATTCTGCCTAGGGCCCCATGAAGGCTTATGCCAGTGCTGCACACACACACGCACACACACACGCACACACACAGTAAACTAACAATCTGGCTTCCCTTTGATTCCACTCACTCACTCACTCACTCGCTTTTTCTTTCTTTCTTTCTTTCTTTCTTTCTTTCTTTCCTTCTTTCTTTCTTTCTTTCTTTCTTTCACTTCAATTTAATGTTTTTAATAGTATGTCAGAATGACTAAAGAATGTGGGCTGTTTAGATGACAGACTTTAGCAACATCTGCTCTTGCCACTTGTCTCATCTCTTATTGATTGGCTTCTGTTAGATAACTAATGTATGAGTGTTGTTTGTTCCATTATAATTATAGCAATTTAAGCAGCAGGAAGTGTGCCACTGGTGCAAAGAGATCACAACATGTTCTAGAGTGTAACATGTTTATGATATTTTCATAAACAGCATCACATTTACTTTGAGTTTTAACCAGCTTTCCACAAAGTAATTTTAGTGGAAGTGTTATGCACTAATCTTTGCAAATTGTAGAGATTACCAAGAATGGTTGATTATGTGTGGTTAAATTTTGAACCTCGTGGTTTTGTATTCATCTAATCAATGGCATTCATACATGTTATTTCTTCTGTATATATATATATAAACACACACACACACACACACACACACACACACACACACACACACACACACACACACACACACACAATTTAGAATCGTTGGTGAAAATAATCATAATAATTTGTGAATGTTTTAGGGCTTTTAAAAACAGGATGTTTGCATGATTTTTCTTCAGAATTAAAAGCCTCAAGTATGAAAGTTAGATGGGACAAGATTGCGGGGGTAACAATTAAGACAACCATGACATTCAAGAGTTAATGGGCAATTTGCTTTATTTTATTAGTCTGTGCTCAGAAGAAAAGCCATAATTACAAATAATTACCCCCAAAACCAAAGAAATTGAGGCACAGAGCATTTTCTGGAAAATAAGTGATGTTCAGCTCTCTGATTAAATATTCATATTAATTATAAAATAATTGGGATGGCAGTGCGCTTGATCTTAGTAAGTTGTGAATTATTCATAGATGCAAATAAATGGCCTTTGAAATATTTACAAGAGAAATGCTCTTTGTGCCTGATTTGTGGCGCGGTAATATTCACTGAAACTAAAAACCTTTTACCTTGTACTTGGAAAAATACTTTGTTACTAGGTTTTACAAATATAAAAGTAATATGCTTAAGCATAAATATCAAACTAACTGATGATTTATCAAACAAAAAGCAACTATTTCATATTGATACTATCTCACTAGTATGAGGGTCATTTGCAGAGATGATCATTCATGTGCAGTGCAGCATCGATGTGGTGTCTGCACTTGAAGCAGCCTAACAGAATTCCTGTTTAACGTTCTAACACGTCAGCTTTTAAATACTTCTCACAGAATGCTAACTTTTGTTAGGACTGGCATTGCTGTTAGTAGGCCAAATTTAGCAATCAATTCTAAATATTAACTATTAACTATTAGCTTGTTTCTTTTTCTTTTTTTTCTTCAGTAAACTCCTAATTTGCTGTTTATCAATAGTTAGTAAGGTAGTTGTTAAGTTTAGGTATGGGGTATTAATGGATCTAAAATATGGCTAAACAGAATAATAATGCAGAGTGACAATCCCTAAACTAAAATGTTACCTATGCTAGGCTAGGCTAATCACTGGTTCACATTTTAGCATTACAACTCATTTAAATCTAGAATGTCCCAGTCGTGAGCTCACTGACCTTTGGCTTAGCATAGTTCGAAAGACTGTTTGATTTTGCTGTGTGAACCCACGTTTCATAAAAAGTTAAATAAAAATGTGTAACTTACATTGTAACTTATGTAGGCCCTTTATTATTAAACAAATTAGGAATTTGATTTTGGCTCTTCAATACAAATTTTCCACATTTTTAAGACAGATATACAAATAATTGGCCTGATGGAATCGTGCAAATATATTACTTGTACTAAAATCTTTAAACTGAAAATTATGCAGTGATGACCCGAACAGGCTACAATAGTCCAAAAATAATGACTTAAATGTACCGTAGTGATTTGGGATAAGACCAAAAGGCAGTTTGGTAGAGGAATTTATGTATTTATGATAGCAACGCTATGTTTTACCCAAAATAAAACAAATACCCAAATATATATATATATATAAAATAGAACAATATTAAAAAAAAAAAAAAAAAAATACCTCTCAGATGTTTCAGGAGGCCTCTGATGTAGAAATGAAAGATATATTTTTTATACTTTTTTTTTTTTTTTTTTTTTTTTATTAAGTTTTTAGGGAAATGTTGAAATATTACAACGTTGGCCCTAGTAGGAAGCAGAATTTCTTTGTACTCACTTTGTCTGAATAGATAAACAGTTGTTAGTTAGCCCCATAACAGGATATATCATGAGTTATAATCACACAACAATCATATTTTATTATCAATTATAATACAATTATTGTTTATTAATAAAAAGGGGAAGTAGTGGCCTAATGGTTAGATAGTTTGACTCCTAACCCTAGGGTTGTGGGTTTGAGTCTCGGTACCACGACTGAGGTGACCCCAAGCAAGGCTGGCCACAGCTCCGGGTGTGTGTTCATGGTGTGTGTGCACTTTGGATGGGTTAAATGCAGAGCACGAATTCTGAGTATGTGTCATCATAATTGGCTGCATGTCACTTCACTTTCAAAATAATTTATTAATAAAAAATATATATATATAAAAAAATCATACTTATAAAAGAAAATATCTACTATCACTTTTATTGTGGTTTGAATGAAGTCTGTTTTTCCATGAAAACAATTAAACATTTAATGTGAATCTGAGCATAAACATGGCCTATTTATGTAGACATCTGTTTGCCTGTTGTACAGTAAATTGTTATCAGAGTTGTTCTTTCTTTTTAATATAAATCTCTTTTCACATTAACTTTACCATTTATTGGATTTAAGTGGAGTTTTATTTAATCAGGATTCTATGTCTGGCTCTAGCTCTGAGCCTGAATCAGATTTGATCAAAAGTTATTACTGGTATTCAGGGGCCCCTAGATCCTCCCTGAGATTGTATTCCCTGCCTGTAAGAGCTCTTTAGAGGAACATATTCCCCAGTGCACTGCTTATAATGGAACTGGTGAACGGTGCCACCACATGAGAATCAGCATTGAGGTCAGCGTTGAATTCATGATGTCCCTGAGTGAGATCTGAATTTCATTTTCTCAGTTGGCTGTAGACCTGCAAATCATAATATATATTGCGAAATGGGCAACTTTGTCATTTAAATACGCATTTATGACATCCTTTTGTGGATGTTGTTAAAATGGCCAAATAATATTTAAAATGTTACACAAGTTGGGAAAGAATCTGATCCTCATGCGTATGCCATTTTGTATTGAGTGTTAACTGTGGTCAGTAATGACATCTGAAAGAGCTTGATGGAGTGGACACTTTATGGGTAAATGATCACCTCCGTTTCCTTCACACAACCTCACTGTGGACAAAAAGCCATTGTGGCATCTCACAATCAGGATGACACAAATGCAATCACAAGGACTGCTGATTTAATTTTTAACCCACAATTTTATTGTATTTTATTTATTATATATATTTTTTAATGGGTGCCAAATGGTTCTTGGCGGGTTTCAACCAGTTTGACAGTCCCAGGAAGCTCACATTTTATTCTTTTACGTCCCAAATTTTATTGACAGCATTGTAAACTGTAAACCTTTAATATGAATGCCCATTCTAAATACAAACAATTTAGTTAGCTTAATTTAATACTCTATTTAAAAAGTGGCTATGTTATTCAAATGGTTTTCTTTTGAAGTAGATTAACAGACATGTAAAACAGCGGAGCTTAACATACTTGATCCTTGTTTGTATTGCAGTAATGGGTTGAGATTAATTTTAGTGTGTTGCAAGAGGGGAAAAAGGCAAGGATAAGAATATTGTGATTACACAAATGCAGTCGATACAGCATGATCCAATAATGTTACAGCTGTTCACACTCACCATTTGTCATTCTGACAGATCAGATAAGACAATATAAACCAGACGTGAAACTGGGCAGTGTGTTGTAAGCATTTGTACATATCTTGCATGCTATTTGCAGGATTTCCATGGCAGTTGATACTACATAGCATGTCTAAAAAGTTCTCAAGTCATTAAGAATCGCAAGGCATTGACTATTATAATACCTGACAGTTACAGCCATGTAAAATATAATATACTGTATATTACTAGTCTGGGCATTTATTTTTTATTTTTGGTTGTAGCCAAGATTCCATACGTTGTCTTATAAAAACCATGCTTTATTTCTCAAAGTTATTCATTCCTGTTAGTGTCATTGATACTTCTGCCCAACTGCCTTTAGTGGAGATGTTGGTCACATAGAATTACAATTCGATAAATAATTTTATGCAGTTTATAGTATACCGCCAAAGCAACACATTTTCACATTTTTTCTCTATTCTAATTAGATCAGGTCAGGGATGCTGGTTAACAAAGAGCGAAGCCAAGTACTTGACACAAACTTAATAATAGCGTGTGTGTGTGTGTGTCAGGGGCGGGGGTGGTTTAAAATAAAGTATAATTGAGTAACTAAATACAGCCTCACCTTTGTATCCAGCAGTCTTTTAGTTTTGCTAACTGGCAGAAAGAAAGAAATAAAGAAAGAAAGAAAGAAAGAAAGGTGTGCGTCAAACACATTATCATTTACAGTATACATTACAAATACTGGTAAGTATTTATATTAATCTAAGAGATAATGTAATAGCAATGCACAAATGCTTCAAAGGAACTTTTGAGTGAATTCCTGTTAACTAGTAGCACTCCAAATTCATTTCATTTTTTTTAAATGATCTTGGAGATTTCTGCATACTGTACAAAGGTAACACTTAATTTGCTGCAATTTGCCTTCTATACATATAACTAAATTTAGAGTATTATGTTGGATTATTAACTTAAAACAACATGTAATATTGTTTCCAATGTCAGCAATACTATAATAATAATAATAATAATAATAATAATAATAATAATAATAATAATAATAATAATAATAATAATAATAATAATAATAAAGCTATTTAAATTTAGTGGATAACAAACTAACAGAACAGCATTTATTAATCTAGGTTAATGTTAATTAATTTATAAATACACTGTTGTTTTCATGTTTGTATAACTTAAAATGTAGAAAAATGTATTAGAACATGAAGAAATTAACTTTTTTTATGGAGCTTTGGAGCAAAATATTGTCCTTTTTGTTATTTAGAAAAAAAAAAAACTTTCTCTTTTAAAGGCAGGAGCTACTTGAGTGTCCTTCATGAAACAGAAAGAGGATAGAACAAAGGCCAATAAAAAGGAGACTTTGTTATGAGGATCACACGTCGGTCATCTCCTTCTCACACAGAAATACAGAACAAGTTTTCCCTAATCAGCCATCTGCACAGCAGCTCCCGGGCGGCCGATCGTGGGTTAAAACGGCCACAGAAGCCTGTGAAACTCGGCCAGAACAATCAGTCTCCATCATCAAACAGCAAAGAGGGACAGCTGTGACCATGGACGAAAGTATCACCTCCACCCAGGGTTTATGGGGATCCATGAGAACAGGCTGTCTGAGTGTTCCTCCAGCTGTGAAGACCGCCTCTCCTCCCATGATTTCACATGGTTTTAGCCTTTGTTCACCAAAAACCCTGCAAGTCCTCTGAAATCAAAATGAAAATAGAAGTTGGTCAGAGACAAAGTTGGTGATGGTAATTTGAGCCAGAATGCATGGTATGGAATGCGTGGAGATGAATTAACATTTCAATTTATTCTCTGTGGAAGGTGAGAGACAGTTTGCACATGGGATTGTGAAACTGATAGTGGAGTGGGATGGGGAGACCATCAAAAAGATGACGAACACTAAACTTAATGCAAATAAGGGGCGGAAAGCACTGGGTGCCTATTCCAAAATCTGTCCAGTGCTGTCCATGTGGATGCCATGAGTTTTGATAAACCCCTTTGGAGTCGAGATACAATGCATACGTTGCATATCTTTTTTTTTTATAGTTAAATATAATAATGCTAAAAGTTTAATTAAGTGATAATTGGTGCAATTAACTTTTTGTTGAGCAGTGTATTACTGCATATTAGTACTGTATTAGAAAATATATTTAAAGAGCCAGTAAGATGAAAATTCTAAGCTTCCTATCACTGTTTATAAGTCCTGTACAATAGGTTTAAATCCATCCAAGGTTAAAAAACATTGTCATTTTGTCAAAATATCATTTTAAAATTACCTCAATTCTCAGAGATCCCCAAACGGTTCGCACGAAGCTGTTCAAAAGATTCAGTTTCCTTAAACCCCACCTTTCGGTAGCAAACTGTGTTCTGATTGGTCAACTAACATAAGCAGTTTGGATTGGTTGTTCCGCACACAACTTCACGGTAAACAATGCGTTAGCATCTTTTTGGGGTGAATTATGTCTTATTCCTCTCACCACGAAGCAAACAGCTGCTTTTTCTTCTGTGTGGGTGTCTTCAAACCGCGCGCTTCAGTTTGAATCTGAATAGCGCGTTCAGCGCGGGGGCGTGGTCACATTAGATATAATGAAGGGAGACGTGAAAAACGGACATCGCGTTGTTTTCATATGGATTACTTTATCACAGAATATCTGTTAGCAGCACTTGTTACACTTCATTTTAATGACATGTTTGTAAATGAAGATCAGCGCAGACAGGCTGCAGACAGCACACATACTGATAAGACGCTCGGGAGAAAACAGACACATAACTTCATAATCATACTTCGCGTTGTGATTCGGAGATGCTTGTTGGTCTAAATAAAGTTGGTAATGAACCATCTTTTATGGCCAAACGCTTTGAAAATCCTGCTGTACTCACCGAGATTAGAAAAGCAGTCATCAGTGAAATGTTGTGAACACAACAAAAGGGATTTGTTGTACTGCTCTGGTATTGTGGTAAAAATGAATTTTAGCCATTGGTTCTTCTGATCTTCATTCTTTGGCAGTGAAAATAAAACAAACTTGCCTTTACAATTAAAAACAAACCGTCTCCTCGACATGATGCTCTCACACCAACCAGAGCGTCTGTGTGGGGGGGGGGGGGAGGCAGAGATTATTATGCAAAGTGTTCTAGTGACGTACATAGAGATGGGCAAAAGATTTGAAATCTATAACGACTCGTTTCAGCGATTCAGAGTCGACTCCTTACTTTAGAAGCCAATAACTTTATAAATCGTGTACTTTTTTGGTTTAATTACTTTGCACATTGTTTACACTGATGGACAGCTACATCATACACTGTAATACAGGTAATTTTAGATTTTCCATCTGTGTGGCTCTTTAAACACATGACATGCAACATTCAACAGCAATTGCATTATATAATATTTTAGCTTGCCATTAATGTTTGTCAATATATTCGACAGACAATAGAAGTAATTCTGAAATTATATATAAAGATGTGCGTAAGTCTTGTGTAGGTGGGTCAAAAAGTCCAACTAACTGCATTTACTCTAGTTTTTATCCATACATTTTAGACCAAAAACATTAGAATCAGTCCACTCTATATATTTATTTAAAATATCATATATATATATATATATATATATATATATATATATATATATATATATATATATATATATATATATTATGCTAAAGTGTAATTATTTTTACTTAAATATAGTCTCAAAATGAGAATGAGAACAGCTGTGAACTTGTGTGAACTTAAGAACCTGGTCAGTCTGAATCGTTCATGAATTAATAATTTTTTTCACATGAACACACAAAAAAATTTGAGGTTTGTACATTTTTAATTGAATAAAAAAAAAAATGTTGGCCCGTTTTTCAGACAAAGGCTTCATAGGACTTGCCAGGACATGAGTTCATACAGAAGTTTGAAAGCTCCAGACCTCATTATTCATTTTTTTGCTCCTCAGAAGAAAGAAAAACATACATGTTTAAAATGTGAGAATGAGGTGGAATATTTCAGTATAAGACAGCGGTGGTGAGGCTAATGGAGTAATCAGTATCACAGTAAGCTATTCAGTTCAGAGTGACCAGCGTCCCGACAGACACTCTGACCAACACGCATCAAAAATTCTTCACACAATGGCTCTTAACAATTCTGCATGCACATCACTTACCTCTATGGTGCAAATGACAGCAGCAATACGCGCTGAAAATAAAGATTCTCACCGCTTGCGTCCAAACTCATTACGGCGGCCCTGAGGAGCACAAACGAAACTCTTGAGCTCGGTGAGGTAAACTGTTCTGCATTCAACTAAGCAACCCCATGCGCTTCTGAATCACTGACATTAAAGATCTGTACGCAGAATATTCTGGTCAAGGTCAGGGAATGTTGTTTGGTCCTGTGGGAGAGAAACATGTCACAGATCATTAGGTTTTCTTTCCTTCATTCTCAGATGCAGACTGATGAAGGGGAAGTAGGGGGAGCACCTGAAATCCAGCAAAGGACAATGCAGCAGCCATGCAGCTGAAAGACTGTGTGAATGGATCTTAGTCCACTTACATCAACAGTCTTGCTGAAAAGACCAAATACTTTATATTTATTTATTTATTTATTTATTTGTTTGATTAGCCACTCAGATTGATGTGATATGGTTGTACTGCAGCTCCTGCATTTAAACTATATTGTATGTGGTTTACAACTATGCTTTTTTCCTTTTCTTTTTCTTTTTACCTCTGTGTCTCTGGCCACCAGTTTAACGGAAAACACTGAGTTCTCATGACCTGTCAGAATTTATTTTTTTCTTTCAAAAGTAAATCTTTACAGTGGTGTGATGAAGTAGAGAAGCACAAAGGCCATGACGTGCAGAGATGATGGAGTCTCCATTTGCTCTTGGAGACCATTCCAGTCCATTTTGGCAAAACTATTCAACGAAGCTGACAGAATTTGTTTGACTCTTGTTGTAAGAGCAGATTGTTCAATTTGACTGTTTCTATAATGGAGGAGTTTGTGTGAACTCTCTTCAGGCACATATGACACATACAGGCGGTTAACATGGAGTTTTGTCAGAGGCAATGAACTGTACCTCCAGACCATAATGCTCCTCTAAGTCTTCTGAGACATTTCCAGTGCTCAGGCTGGTTTAGAAAAGTGTTTGATTCAGGCTTCACTCTTGGCTGTGAAAAGCTCACATGTGCAATGATTCTCACACGTTTTATTTAGACTTGTTTCTGCAAGCATTTAGTTTAATTAAATGTAATTGATTGAGAGGATTTAGGTCAGAATTAGAACAGTGTCCCATTCAAAATAAATGAGTTGGCAAAGTTTTTTTTTTTGTTCTCAGTCGTAATTATTTTAGTGGGTTTTGCTGCTACCAGACTTATGATACAGGGCCTTTATTCACAAAACATTTTTTCTTACTAAGGTGACGTCCACAGGAAGCCGGTGCTTCCTCTATATCCATTCTTTTTTTCTCCTTGTTTCAAGAAATATCTGCATCCACACCAGACCACAAAACCGACTCAAAACGATGTAGTACACATCCCAGACCATTATGTGGCACTGTAATTCTGCCACAGAGATACACTAAAAATGAAGAAGAAGACTTGTACTATGCACATAAACCTTGTGCGCGGTATACAATCAAACAAGGAACAATACATGTATTAATATGTGTTAATGTTAGTTAAAAAAACACAATCGTTCAGTGTTAGTTCACGTTTTTGTTGCTGTTACATGACATTGCGGTATCTGACTATGGGCAAGATGTGGGCTGACGATGTCAAGTTCTCAGAAAATATACAGATTCGCTGTCTACACAAAAATGGAAGGGCTGCGGTTTCAGATTTATCCACTCTGGGAGCCTCTGTAACTGCGCCCCTGACAAATGATACTGTAGTCATATTGCGATTAAGGCAATCTTTTTTTTTTTTTTTAATAAAGCTCATTATCGTCAAATGTTTCTAAAATGTTTACATTCCAAGGCAGATTGCCAGCAACAGCCATTTTAAGATAGTTTGTGATTTAGTCTTAGTGACTTGGGAGTTCTCTACATTACTCCTGACATTTTACACATTTAGGAGCTAGTTTTAGCACTAAAATGCTCTGTGAAATACTCTTATACCCCTTTTCCACCAATGCAGTTTTTGGGTGCTGGTTCAGAGCTAGATACTAGTTTCAAATCAGTTCTTTGTCTTTAAACACCCAAAGCACCAGCTCCGAACAAGGAAAAATGGTTCGTAAGTAGCACCAAAACATTGCTGGGCTAGAACTAAGAATTGCTCGTGTCAGGTGCTGGGGGCCTCCGTGGCACAGTCTTACAGTGGTTCCGGTCCTACCGGACCAACAGATGTATTAGTGTTCATACTGGTCATCAGTCCTCCTCTAGTATAACTCTTAATTGTGGAGTGCCACAGGGATCAATCCTTGGGCTGGTATTGTTCACCCTGTATATGCTACCTCTGGCTTCCATTTTTAACAAATATAAAGTATCCTTTCATCTATATGCTGATGATACTCAGATCTATGTTCATTTTGTTCAATTATGTTTATTGATTTTATTTTTTTTTATTTAAACGATAATAAAACCGAAATAATTTTATTTGGGCATAAGGAAAATTGTGTGTTAGATGTTGATTGTGGATCTCTGGCCCCATATGAAAATAGAAATCTGGGCGTTCTGTTTGATCATAACTTACAATTTGACAAACAGATCAGTGCTGTTGTTAAATCATATTTTTATCATCTCCGTCAACATTCTAAGGTAAAACCCTTGTAATGACAGAGTAATTTCCAACTTGCTTAGATGATTGTAATTCACTTTATTATGGTGTTTCTTAGCTTTCTCTGGTCATTTAAAGCTAGTGCAAAATGCAGCTGCTAGACTTATTTCTGGCACCCGCAATATGAGTCAGTAACTCACATTTTATTGGCATTTGACTGGTTACTTCTATTTACTTATAAAGCCCTCAACAATTTGCCCCCTCAGTACCTGACAGACACGCTTTATCAATACACCCTGTCTAGAACATTGAGATCTTGAGATATCTGTCTACTCATCATGCCTAGATGTAGACTTAAACAACGAGGTGATTGTACTTTTGCGACTACAGGTCCAAAACTCTCGAATGGTCTACCTCTTCATATCAGATTAGCCCCCTCTATTTCTGCTTTAAAGTCTGTTCTAAAGACATACTTCTTCTCTCTAGCTTTCAATTGCCCTTGATAATTGGTTCAACTGTAGTGTTGTGTTTTAAACTTGATAGTCTTGTTTTATCCATCATATTTGAGTTTTTATCTACTCTGTGCAGCGCTTTGGTCAAATTTGGTTGTTTTTAAATGTGCTCTACAAATAAATATTTTATTGTATTGTATCTTTGTTATTTCTGGTCTTGTATTTCACCTTTATTAGGTTGAAACTTTCCGTAGTCGTTTAGTGTATGATGGTCAGTTTTTGGTCTGTTTACAAAGTCTTCTCTATGACAAGCTGTTTAGAAAAAAAAAGTTGTTCAGAGCTTCTTTGTGTACTGTTGCAACCTGGGTTCATTTATTTCAGTAATTCAACTCGTGTATTAAATAAATTCAGTGCACACAGACTGAAGCAGTTTAAGTCTTGGTTCTTTTAATTGTGATGATTTTGGCTCACATTTAACAAAAACCCAACAATTCAACAAATTGGTCTTACTTGATAAAACCAATGATAATAAAAAAATAAAATAAAATAAAAATCCAGCTCCTGCATTTATATTATATTAGATGTGGTATACACTATGCTTTGCCTTTTATTTTATCTTTTTACCTCCAAACCGTGTTCCTACCTCTGCCTACCGAGGTTTGACCTGTCAGAATTTTTTTCCCTTTCAAAAGTAAATCTTTACAGTGGTGTGATGAAGTAGAGAAGCACAAAGGCCATGACACGCCGAGATGATGGAGTCTCCATTTGCTGTTGGAGACCATCCCAGTCCATTTTAGTAAGACTATTAAATGAAACTGACAGGCTGGACAGAATTTGTTTTACTCTAGTTGTAAGAGCAGGTTGTCTATACTGTTTATACTGTTTGAGTGGATAGCAGAGGCAATAGTTTGGCCTAGTAAAGAACGTACACTGCTTTTACAAAGTGTGCTTACTGGCTTGACTCAAGACGTGTGTTATTCTGCATAATCACCTTCAGACATCACTGAATTCAATGATGAAATGCCTTTTTTGCATTAATGACACAATATTTTCCTATTTAACGCTGTTCAGTTGCTTTGTAACAATCTGTACTGTTAAAAGCGCTAGATAAATAAAGGTGACTTGACTTGACTGTGCGATACTGCAAAAGATTAAAAATAAATAAATAACTAAATCAAAATATGAATAGCTGTATTTATTATTCCAGATCACATTGTAAAAATCTGGAACATTTAAAAAGAAGACATAAAAGCAGCCCATAATCATCATTACCTCCATCTTTTATAAAGCACATAGTGGTTGTAATTACAAGAGTAAGACATTCAGGACTGAGTAAAAACATAATCTGCTGTGATTTTGACTGCTGGGAAGACATGTTTTAATGTCTTAAAGTATTTATGTTCAGTGCTTAATGGATTCTGAATGTTTCTGGGTGATATCTGTGACTGATTGGTATAATAAAGTACAGAAAAGGTCAAATGGAAAGCTATTCAGAGGTACTGTAGCAAACATCTGTAAAAAAGCAAAGATGGTTACAGGGTGATTAGATATTCATTTTGGAGTTTTGCGAATATGATGGCACCCTGCATTTATCAGCGTTTAACCAATTATGGAAATGCAGAGGGGAAACTGCAGTTCTGGCTTGTCTTGTTGTATCTGTGTTCCTCTGCTTTGAAGATATGCAAATGATGTTGAACACTTGAATTTTAGTACAGCTACATTCATGTGTAATATTCTGCAGGTTTAAGATCAATACTCTGCAGATTTCATTAAACAGGTTAAGAATGTTTTTATTTTTATTTTTATTTTATTTTATTTATTTTTTTTTTACTCTTTGTATATATATATATATATATATATATATATATATATAGAGGTGCATCTTAATAAATTTGAATGTAGTGGAAAAGTAAATTTATTTCAGTAATTCAACTCAAATTGTGAAACTCATGTATTAAACAAATTAAATTCACACAGACTGAAGTAGTCTTTTGTTATTTTAATTGTGATGATGTCAACAAATTAGAATGCTTCATAATACAAAAAAAAAAAAAAAATAGTGAATTGTTGGCCTTATGAAAAGTATGTTCATTTACTGTACATGTACTCAATACTTGGCAGAGATTAATTTTGCTTTAATTACTGCTTCATTTTGATGTGGCATGGAGGTGATCAGTTTGTGGCACTGCTGAGGTGGTATGGAAGTCCAGGTTTCTTTGACAGTGGCCTTCTGCTCATCTGCATTTTTTTGGTCTCTTGTTTCTCACTTTCCTCTTGGCAGTATCCCATAGATTCTCAATGGGGTTCAGGTCTGGTGAGTTTTCTGGCCAGTCAAGCACACCAACACCATGTTCATTTAACCAATTTTTGGTGATTTTGTCAGTGTGGGCAGGTGCCAAATCCTGCTGGAAAATTAAATCTGCATCATCAAAAAGCTGGTCAGCAGAAGGAAGCATGAAATGCTCCAAAATTTCTTGGTAACCAGGTGCAGTGACTTTGGTTTTTCAAAAAACACAATAGATCAACACCAGCAGATGACTTTGCACCCCATATCATCACAGACTGTGGAAACTTAACACAGGACTTCAAGCAACTTGGACTATGAGCTTCTCCAGCCTTCCTCCAGACTCGAGGACATTGGTTTCCAAATGATATACAAACCTTCATCTCATCTGAAAAGAGAACTTTGGACCACTGGGCAACGGTCCAGTTTTTCTCCTCCTTAGGCCAGATTAGATGCCTCAGGAGTGGCTTAACAAGAGGAATACGACAATTGTAGCAAAATTCCTTTACACGTCTGTGTTTGGTGGCTCTTGATTCCTTGAACCCAGCCTCAGTCCATTCCTTGTGAAGTTCACTCAAATTCTTGAATTGATTTTGCTTGACAATACTCATAAGGCTGTGGTTCTCTCGGTTGGTTGTGCATCTTTTTCTTCCACACTTTTCCTTCCACTCAACTTTATTTTAGCATGCTTTGATACAGCACTCTGTGAACAGTCAGCTTCTTTGGCAATGAATGTTTGTGACTCCCTCCTTGTGAAGGGTGTCAATGATTGTCTTTTGGACAACTGTCAGATAACTGTCTTCCCCATGATTGTGTAGCCTAGTGAAACAAACTGTGAAACCATTTTGTGTTCCTGTAGCTCAAGTGGTAGAGCATTGTGTTAGCAAGCGCAAGGTTGGGGGTTCGATTCCATGATGGCACACGTTACGTTAAAATTGTTAGCCTGAATGCACAGTAAGTTGCTTTGGATAAAATGCATACCTTTAGAATTGTAAAGGCTCGGGTAACCTTTGCAGGTGTTTTGAGTTGATTAGCTAAATGGCATGTCACCATATTCTAATTTGTTGAGAAAATGAATTGGTTGTTTTTTTGTTAAATGTGAGCCAAAATCATCACAAATAAAATGACCAAAGACTAAAACTACTTCAGTCTGTGTGCATTGAATTTATTTAATACACAAGTTTCACAATTTGAGTTGCACCTGTGTGTGTGTGTGTGTGTGTGTGTGTGTATATATTAGTGGTGGGCATAGATAATTTTTTTAATCTAGATTAATCTCACTGTGATCTTGAAATTAATCTAGATTAAAATGGCTCATTCGAATTCTGCCGGAGACATTCAGAATATGTGTTACCCAAATAAAATTGACAAACAGTAAGTCTTTGAGAAGGGGTTTATCAAGCTAGATGGTGCATTAGAAAAGTGGCTCATTTCCTGTTTCCAAAATGCATCACAAAGTGCTTGAAAAAGTGGGCCTGTTTGAAATTGTTTAATTTGTATGTTAGTTTATTTTTATTTATTTGTGCCATTTAGACAATGTTTAAGTTTTTATCAAGTTTGTAGGTGTGTAGTCATCATAGCTTGCATGCCTGATTCATTTGGTTGACCCAGCTTGCAACCCAACTTTGAGAATAGATTAACGGTAATATTTTTTTAATCACCCGATAAGAGTCTCACGTTAACGCAGCACGTTAACGCCGATAAAGGCCCACCACTAATATATATATATATATATATATATATATATATATATATATATATATATATATATATATATATATATATATATATATATATATATATTAGTAACAACATGTATGAGAACATGCTGTTCTTTCTGGATGGAACTATGGCAATATATTTGTTTTAGCTATAACATTTTATGATACACAATAACATTTTCTGTACATAAGTTATATTTATTAATGGGTTTATCTTTACTATCTTTTAAATTATATGTATTACTAAAATTCTTCAATGATACCATTGTCACCTTGATAAACACGTCCAGTAACTTTTGATGAAACTTTTTCTGAAGGATTGAAATGTATTAGTTTTTGTGGAAATGATGCCACAACTATCGATGAGTTTGTTTCCTCATTCAAGTAAGCAATATTTCACTTGCCCACTATTCTCTGCAGTGAATGGGTATTTCTGTATGAATGGCACTTTGTCTCGTGGTTCAGCTGAGATGGCCTTTTCACTGTAAAAGCAGTATTGTAGATAGATGACTCATAATTTAGCCAAGACAAAGTTTTTTTTTTTTTTTTGTCTTTTTTTATCATCTAGATTGCAATAACCTTTCCAGTGTACATTGTCTAAGAAACATGTACTGTGTGACCTGAACCAGCCTAATTATATAGGGCTTCTTTAAAAGTGACTTTTTATATAATCATTGATTCCTTTCAAGGCTTATTAATTTTGAAAATATAACCTCCAAAAATGAGGAAATCTACAGAAAATGAATAATAATAATAATAATACTGATAATAATAATAGATTGTAACAATGAGTGAAAAAGACTGTCCCAGCATATGAAACACTCCACAGCGAATTCATGTGTCTCCACTGGAGCTGTTATTCAGGGTATGTTCACTTTGAAACTAACACGAGGTCTTTGAATGCGTATGAATGAGTTCAGAAATCCTCCGGTGAACAAAAACATCTGCTCTGTGTCACCCGTGCAAGACCTTTATCCATCTCTCCATCCCAGAATAGTAAATGTCACCCTGCTGCTTGAGGGATGCAATGGTTCTCCACGAATGACAATGAGAGATCTCGCCTCGCTTACATTCATAATGTGTAGGGAGGGACCACACTCCACTCTGATATATGGAGATGACATTTTGCGAATATTTAATTTGATTGGACACACTCGCTCTTTATAATGCGAAACTGCAGGATGAATGCTCCACAATGAAGAACTGAAGTTTCTCATTTGTTTATCCCATCTGTGACTCTGAATAATTCTCCAGATTTGACACATTGTCTGTCATCACAGAGGAAGCTGCTGTTAACAGTGTTCCCTCCTCAGGAGAAATGTTTTTTAGAGACAGACGGCAGCTGTACTGGAGTGAGAGAAATGTACAGAACACCTCACGGCAAATCAATGTGTGTTTGACCTCCTCATTCATTCTCAACCTTGTTTATTTTGCTGGGTTTGAATATCTGTTGGTATGACACTTTGGTTTTTACCTAGCTTGGCTGTGTAAGTTTGTGTGTCAACAACAACATTTCTATTTATAATATGCACAATTATAGTACATAATTTCGTATTTTCTTCCTTCTGAAGCTACTTATGATATGTGAAAGCCTGCCTCGATCTCATTCACAGTTATAAGGGGAAAAAAAATATGTAATTGACTATATAAAGTGTAATCACAAATAAAATTGTGACAAAGTTGCAATTATGATTGAAATTCAACAGAATCACACACACACACACACACACACACACACATAATATAATTGTCACATTTGCAATATATAAAGTCAAGATTAGAAGAATAAAAGTTGCAGTTGTGAGATATGAAGTGACAATTATGATAAGTAATCCACCAGTTTACACTTTACAATGTCAATATGCAGTATAAAGTAACAATTACAAAACATACAACTGTGAGATATAATGGTGAAATTCTAAGAAAGTTGAGCGTTTGAGAAATGCATTTGCAAATATGAAAAATATCATCATAATTGTAAGATATAATTACAGTTGTACAATATAAAGTCAGAATCATATGACGTAGTTAAAATTGGCAGACACAAAGTATGGTATGTATTTATGTATGCATGTAATGTATTTCCATAATGTTGTACTTGGTTTCTTGAAAAACTAAACACATCACTAATCATTATAATGATGTTCATGCTGTTGTTTTTTCAGGGTGAGCCAAGATGATGAATACTGAATACCCAGTGATGTATAAATATAAGCAGTCTTTATTTTAAATGATTTACTAAATTATGCTAATTCCTGACTATGAATGTTAATTCAAGTGTCTTTTGCAATAATGCCAACCAACCCAGCACAGAGAGACAAAAAAACAACAACAACAAAAAAAAACAAAAAAAAACAACTGAAATAATAATAATAAAAAAATATATTTTTGTCTTATTATATATATACTATATATTATTAAGTGCATGATTAATTTAAATGTTAAATGAGAATGTGCTATTAATGGTTATTATAGCCAGTATGATGATTACTTTTTGGTTATGTTCAGTGTTATTATACATGTTTTTGGTTGTGATTTCATCCAACAATTATTCTACCTAGAATTGTATTTTTTATTTTATCTTTACAAGTTGTAGTAAAAGTAATGCTTTTCGAGTGTCTTTATACAAGAAAAAAAGACAGTTTCACCTTGTATTACTGATGGTGTTATTGTAGCATTAAAATAGACAGATACATTTAACAGACATTCAGTTTCTGTCTGTTGGAGAGATCCGTCTGCTCATAAGACAGGATTAATGAAATATTGTCACAGATATGCTTTGCGGCTTGTAAATATGTCAATTTTGAATTTGTGTGGCATTCCGTTTTCTGTTCCCGTAAAACAAACCAATCACAATTCATGTTTTTTCATCATTCTTGTCTTTAAAAACCTTCCTTCATTCTGGAGGTGAGGAAGGGGTTGATTGGCATAGTTTCCATCCTTCCATCATTGGATAAAATCTCTGTTATTTTTCTGCAATATCATTCCCACCACATCTCAAATCGTGTGCTTTGTGGAAATGACTTTTTAAACTGACAGTCAGTATAGTTGGCACAAAACTTTCATTGTTGAATAGATCTAGAGGAGCAAATGTTAAGATAACACATCCATGCAAATTGAAACTAAGTACTTGGGTAAAAATCAGACATATTCCACTGAATATTTCCTAAATTATGTAAATCCCTGACTAAAGTGTCTTCTCCAATTGTGCCAACCAACCACAGAACCGGCATTGTTGGCGAAGGTTGTTGGTTTGGTTGGCACAGTGTTGAAAGACTTAAGCAAAACAAAGAAAAGACATAAAACGTGATTAGTTTAAATTAAACTAATACTGTTCTTTATGATTATGGTCATTATTATGAATATGATCAATAATGTGCTAAACAACCTCAAAAACAGTTTTCGTAATGTCAGGTAAAGTTTTGTGAAAACCGGGTGCAAATTGTGGACAGCTCGTTGCTGCTGCTTCTTTCCAGCTGTATGCTCACTTTCATGAAATGGCCAGTTTTCATCAAGTGTAAAAATGCTTAGAAGAACAATGTCTTCTGCCTGCAACACAAAACATGTCGGCATGGCAGGCTCTCCAAAATCTCTTTGATGCCTTTTTATGGCCAAAGATGAAAGATCTTTGCTTTCATCTCTTTTCTTTTTGTATTCGCTTTAAAATGAAAGCTTGTGCGTTTGCCACTTTTGCAGAAGTCTGACATGGGAGTAAAATCAAGAAACACTGCGCCCATTTTTCCAAGGCACACTGAGTAAATGTTTGATTGGCTGAGACTGCTTTGCATTTCAAAGTCATTTGTTCATTATAAAGCTCCCCTGTCTACCTTTTAGTAACTTGACACTAATGGCTATTTACCAGCCAGTGGAGAAGCTTAAATCTGGTCTTTCATACAACTCTGATAGAGCTTCTTCATTATGAGCAAGATTTGTTGACTAAAATCAGCAATCAAAGTGTACTGTGAATTTATGTGTATGTATGATACTTAATTTTTACAGACAAAATTCAGTCCGGAATTTGGAATGGAATGGATCCACACTGCTCAGGCAATGCATACAGCATGCTGAAGTTCAATGTATGCAACTGCATGGATCCTTCTTAGACTACTTTTAATTATGTTGCCTTAAGTGTGTTGGAATGGGGCCGTCAGCAGCAGGTGTCACCCTCTCTTCCATCCAACTGAGCCTTGATAACATGTTTGAAATATTTGGCTCCATCTCTCTTCCTACTGGTCACTTCATTACTAAGTGCTTTTGCCCATCAATCTCCACAGCTGTTAGGCTGGCGTTTATATTCTCTCCAACACATTGAGCTAAGTTTGCATTACACATACAATATGTATTTGATCCAGCACTCCAGTTCCAGATTGTGACCTCGATCTTCTCATTCTCGGATGACATTTTCCTCTCTTTTTTTTTCAAAATGGATTTTGAAAGATGTAAAATTGCTGAAATTATGCTTTTTTTTTTTTGGCCAAAAGTGAGTTGGGAGCTTTTTTTTGGTTGGTTGCATTTTTGTGCCACTGGCTGGATAAAATATCTCTTGTTGCAGTTTCCTTCTCACAGCTTGTTCATGCAAACTCATTGGGAATGGTGATGGCACACCTTTTACTGACCCCATACCCAACTGTTAAAAAGGGAAAAAGTGAAACAGCCAGTCTTAGTTTGGCTCTGATATCACATAGCTATCACATGGTTGCCAAACCAATTTAGAAAGCGGAGAGAAAACAAAGTATCCCTCTTCTTTTTTTTCCCCCAGATGAAGCTTGGGAGACCCATGAGAAAATGACTTAGTTCCTCTTCCCTGAAGCTTTGGCTGTTGCTCTTGGCTAAGCTTGGTGATGGTTCTTCATCATTGTTTCAAACAGTTCCAGTGGCAAAATAATGGGCTTTTGGAGTGTTGTCAATGGCTTGGGGAAAAAATGGCCTGCTGTGAGATAGAGTCTGGCCCTGTTTATTTTTTATGAAATTTGTTGCTCTCAGTCAGCACCTTTCCCTTTGTTGTGTATTGTACTGTATTAAGAGGACAGATCCAATTTCCAAAGATCAGATATACCGGACACTATATGTAAATCACTTTAGATATTCTTAAATCAATAAGCCATTTGTGTATCTTCAACCTGCGGAGATTTAGAATAAAAAAATGAAAGTATTTGTGTAGGACTCCATAAAAGAGACAATGTGAAACCGCAATCAAATAAAAATGTCTGTATTGCGAACTAAAGTTTGAATATTTTCTAAAGATCTTGATCTTTTTGAATCATTGGTACATTTTAAAGTTTTATGCTATAACTTGGCTTGCTTGGGTTTATTTCAAGTGTACTCTGCAGAAAACCATCTATCATTCTTTTGATAATGGCTCCAGAAATAAACCTAGCAGACACTGAGCCAGAGGAATCAATGACAGAAGTAAATGAAGTTGGGGACAACATAAAGTATAACCTAGAGGTATTACTGTAGAAGGATACCATATAAGTTTGAAAGTCAATTCCCACCATAACCTCCACAAAGTCAAAATAACACTACATTTTGCAACCCAGTCAAACACTAAATAAAAATAATAATAATAATAAAAAAGTGGTGACATTTCTGCAAAATCATATTGCATTTAATTTATACGTTTCACTCATTTTCATAACACTTTTAACCTGTTAGCCAGCACCCCCCATTATAGGACTCACAGCTGAAAGTGCCCTACCTGATTTAAAATTGCAACAGTTCCTTACTTCAGTGTGTTACACACATAATTGTGGTGTCTTTGGAAAGAAGACCCTTTGGGCTTTACTGTTTATCACCCAGATTTGATAAAGCTCAAACATATTAAAAGTTGTAGAGACTGAAGTGCCTTTGAATTTTTTTTTTTTTTTCTTTTTTTGATATAAAAATACATGAAACAGTCCAGGAGCAATCTAGCTGTTCAAACTGTGCTGATTTAGCACAAATATGGTAACTCGTTTTCTTCCCTATTCTTTGGAAATCCAAAAATTGAAACCCCTTTGAAAAAAAAATATTAGTGTTGTCTTCAAATTATTATTATTTTTTTTGGTGACAACTTTTAATGCTGGAAAAGTTCTACATACCAAACCATCAATTAAAACAGAATCTACTGTATAAGTTAAATGAATACTGGGGGGACACAAGCTTGAAAGCTCTTAACTATCCCTTCCACAATCCTTACTGACCTTATCCAAACCAGGTCAGAAAGTGGCTCAGCTGTTCGCCACTGACCTCTTGTTATATCGAGCAGGTCCATAACTCTAGTTACTCCTGCAGTCATAAACATTTTAGTTACCGAACCTGATAATGAAAACTGTAGTTTAAAAAGAGGCTTAAAAACAAAATTACTGCGCACTTATAATTTTCATCACCTACTCTTGAGAATTTTAACAAACTCCATGAATGAAAATTGATTTATAACAGTACAGCAGTTTTTGCAATGTTTTTATTCTCATTGCCGCAATTTTGGATTCAACATTTATAAGGCCTTGACCTCCCTCTGTAACAGGAAGATAGAAAACCCCAGGAGGAAGCCAATGATGGCCATTCCTTAATAAGTCAACAAATGCCCTTTGAACCTTTAGTAGCAGTTCCTTAGAGGGATTTAGCACTGTAACAATATGCCACAGCATTGAAGCTGCCAGGTTATTAATTATGAGGCATCTCCTGTCAGGGATCTGCAAGAAATGGGACCCAAATGCAGAATGAGCAGACAAGGGTATTTTATTAACAAGACAAAGACTGGAACAGCTGGGGAATTTGCAGTGAAACAGTTCAAACAGATGGGCTGGGCAGACAACAATACGGGCAGGAGGGATGACCACTGAGACAGTCCAAGATGACCACAGGCCCAAGCACGGAGTAGGCAACACCAGAGGAAGGGTCAGGTAGACACAGGAAACTCGTAGCTTCAAGTGAAACTGCAATGTCACCAGACTAGTCGCCAGGTAGAGACTCACAAGACCAGAGACTTGACACGTGAGAGAGGTGAGCTGCTTCCAGGCAGTGGGGTACAGTGGTCAGGAAATCCGAGTGGGGCCAAGACAGGACAATACACAAAAACAAGCTCAAAATGACACAGACAATTGAAGACAAAATTAGAACAAAGCAAAAGAAAACCAAAGCTATAATCCAAGAGTAAGAACAAAACTCAATCCAAAACTGGAATCACTTAAGCAAGAATAAATGAAAGTTTAAATCGAATGAGAAACAAAACTAGATTAGAATACACAAAAAGACTTCCTTTTCTTTTAAACTAGACAAAGCTAAGGACCAAAAAGGATATAAACAACTAGAGAAGATATCAAAATAATTATCAAGCTCAAAGGGATAAATTCTAGGCTAAGAGATGGGTAAACACCAAAACGAACCAGCAGAGACACAAGGAAAGAAACCCCAATATATAGGAAAGTACACATGAGGATCAGGTGAAAACAATCAAGCAGACAAGGGCTAAACAAGGGGGCGTGACCAGGGGTAACAAGGAGGTGGGACAAGGGGAGCACGTGGCAGACACAAACAAAGACAGAACCATGTGCTTAGACACAAAACAAACAGAGAAACGTGGAACAGAGACAAGATGGACAGGGCTGTCAGGGCAGGATCCTGACAGTACCCTCCCCCTAATGGACGCCCCCAGGCGTCCACACTGGGCAAAACAGTACAGGGAGGTACCAACTGGGGGGGTGGGTTGGGAACAAAGCTTGGAACTCCAGGGTAGCCAGGAACCCTAAGGGGTGGGACTGGGAGGGAGGAAAATAATCCTGGAGAATAGTTTGAGGACCAGGGAGGTTCTGGCTTATGGGATCCAGAAGGACTAGCTAAAGGGGTGGATGGGATAGGGATCTTGTTGGTGGTCCTTCTAGGGAGGTGGACTTGTCTTACTGGAGGAACCTTGGAGGTAGCCTTTATGGCCTCTGGGGCCAACTCTTGATGCATGAAGTGCCTTGGGACAAACTCAGGTGCCATGACCACAGGAGCAGAGAGGGTGCATCCTTGGGAAAATAATTTTGGAGATGCAAGAATGGATTCCGATACGGACTTGGAAGCACTCCCCAGGGCTTCAGAGACCGCCATTGGGCTGGACTCTGGCGTGCCCTCCTGGGCTGTGAGGACAGACACTGGGCTGGACTCTGACGGGCCCTCCTGGGCTGTGAGGACAGACACTGGGCTGGACTCTGACGGGCCCTCCTGGGCTGTAAGGACAGACACTGGGCTGGACTCTGACGGGCCCTCCTGGGCTGTGAGGACAGACACTGGGCTGGACTCTGACGGGCCCTCCTGGGCTGTAAGGACAGACACTGGGCTGGACTCTGACGGGCCCTCCTGGGCTGCAGTGATGTACTCTAGAGGCTCCTGGACCAGCGCAGACTCTGGAGCTGGCACAGACACTGGAATGGGCTCAGAGATTGGAGCGGACATGGGCGCAGGGGGTGACATCTCAACAGCAAGCTCTGGGAACATGGTATTACTTCTTCGAATCAACTCTGGACTGACTGGCGTGGGCACGACCGGCTCTGGCGTGGGCACGACCGGCTCTGGCGTGGGCACGACCGGCTCTGGCGTGGGCACGACCGGCTCTGGCGTGGGCACGACCGGCTCTGGCGTGGGCACGACCGGCTCTGGCGTGGGCACGACCGGCTCCGCAACGGATGTGGCGTTCTGGGCAGCTCTCTTCCTCCTCATTCTACGCTTCAACGTAGGAGATGGGATAGGGTCTTGAATTTGACTCGGCGTGGGAGGGAGGGTGGCATGGTCCCTGCAGACTGACTCTGGGGGTGTGAGAATCTGCCAGTCCTTGCGATGGTGCAAATATTTAGAAAAGGTCCAATAGTCTATGCCTCCTAGTTGCTCCATCTCCCATTGTGGTAGGGGATCATCCAAGCAGAGATTAAAAGCCTCCTTTAGAGTAGAGTCCGGATACTCCAAGCCCCTTGCCATGGTCCAGAAAAACTGGGCGAATGAAACAACCTCCTGGCCCTGCTGGCGGAGCGATGCCACTGCCTGTTGGAGTGCCAGTCTCCCCTTAGCGGTACTGGGAGGAACAATACGGATGCTCATTGCTGGGTCCCGAGTGTGGCTGGTTCGTTCTGTCAGGGATCTGCAAGAAATGGGACCCAAATGCAGAATGAGCAGACAAGGGTATTTTATTAACAAGACAAAGACTGGAACAGCTGGGGAATTTGCAGTGAAACAGTTCAAACAGATGGGCTGGGCAGACAACAATACGGGCAGGAGGGATGACCACTGAGACAGTCCAAGATGACCACAGGCCCAAGCACGGAGTAGGCAACACCGGAGGAAGGGTCAGGTAGACACAGGAAACTCGTAGCTTCAAGTGAAACTGCAATGTCACCAGACTAGTCGCCAGGTAGAGACTCACAAGACCAGAGACTTGACACGTGAGAGAGGTGAGCTGCTTCCAGGCAGTGGGGTACAGTGGTCAGGAAATCCGAGTGGGGCCAAGACAGGACAATACACAAAAACAAGCTCAAAATGACACAGACAATTGAAGACAAAATTAGAACAAAGCAAAAGAAAACCAAAGCTATAATCCAAGAGTAAGAACAAAACTCAATCCAAAACTGGAATCACTTAAGCAAGAATAAATGAAAGTTTAAATCGAATGAGAAACAAAACTAGATTAGAATACACAAAAAGACTTCCTTTTCTTTTAAACTAGACAAAGCTAAGGACCAAAAAGGATATAAACAACTAGAGAAGATATCAAAATAATTATCAAGCTCAAAGGGATAAATTCTAGGCTAAGAGATGGGTAAACACCAAAACGAACCAGCAGAGACACAAGGAAAGAAACCCCAATATATAGGAAAGTACACATGAGGATCAGGTGAAAACAATCAAGCAGACAAGGGCTAAACAAGGGGGCGTGACCAGGGGTAACAAGGAGGTGGGACAAGGGGAGCACGTGGCAGACACAAACAAAGACAGAACCATGTGCTTAGACACAAAACAAACAGAGAAACGTGGAACAGAGACAAGATGGACAGGGCTGTCAGGGCAGGATCCTGACATCTCCATCTATATGAGATCTATGGTAGAATCCACTTCCACTTCAACTTCCACCAATAACCTGGTCAACCACTCCTTCCCAATTCTTCTCCATGTACTGGTCAGTTCAAAATAAATGGCAATAACTTTTAAGCCATCATGGGCCCATTTACACTGTTTTGGAAACCGAGGAGATCCTGTACCATGCCAGTCTCCCATCAACAAAGAAGTACATTATTCCCAATTTATACATGCAGAGGAAGCTTTCTGAAAAATATTCAAACATGAAATAATATTATCATCATCATTTGAATTCTTAATAATCAGAGTTAAATCATCTGCATATGCTATACGTTTTACTTGGGGAACTTTAGGGCAGCCAGAACCACCAATACCACATAGTCTTTTTCTCAGCAGACTTAAAAAAGGCTCAATAGAAGTAGCATAGAGTAAACCTGATAGAGGACACCCTGGTCTTATTCCTTTCATCACCCGAAAAGGGCCTTGTTAATGTACCATTTACTCTTAGCATTCTAGAAGTATCCTTATACATGAGCCTAATACAGGACACAAAATTATGACCAAATACAAAAGCCTCAAGCGTCATTAGAGTTGCCCACCCTATCAAAGGCTTTATCTTGGTCCAAAGAAAGAAGGCCGATGTTCAGGTTATGTCTTTTTGCCTCTGTAATAATGTTTCTAATAATAATAATAATAATAATAATAATAATAATATATATATATATATATATATATATATATATATATTGTGACGAGCACTCCCAGAGGAATCAGCGTCGCCCTGGAAACCAAACCAAAACACCTGCACGCCCTCGTCACCGGCTGATCGGTCACAGCTGCTCCCCATCAGCCAGCACAGTGAAAAGCAGCACATGTTGCACTGAGAAGAGGTTCTCAAAGAGAATGCAAAGCTGGACTAACCCCTCTCTCCTATCCCCACAGAAAGCAGCGAGTGACCGACAGCCCACACCCTTTGGAGCACGTCTGGACACCCACTTTCCCCTTGATTGGCACAGAGGAGCACGGAGAGCACACGGGGAGCACCAACCAGCGGAAAGCAGATCAGGACACTTCACCAGGCACCCTTCACTTTTCAATAAACCCACCCTCCGGGGCTTTTGATTTCACGTGCCTCTTGTCGAGTGGTTCTTCACCCCGTGACAGTGGTGGAGAATGCGGGCAGAACAGTGAGGAATCACCGACAAGGTCGCCGCCCCAACTCCTAATTTTTTTTTTGCTTTCTGTCAGCAGCACCACGGAAGGCGGCACGCGCGGCCCCGCGATGGAGGACGTCTTACAACGCCTCGCTGAGGTTAGCATCCGCCAGCAGCAAATAGCGGAACACCTCGCCACTCGCCTGGGCAGGACGGAGGATGAACTCGCCGCCGTCCGGGCGGCCGCGGCCCAGCGCGTTCCGCTACCTGAGCCTCGGGCACAAGCCACCCGTCTGTTGCCCAAGATGACGGCCGATGACGATGTGGAAGCCTTCCTTCAGGTCTTCGAAAACACTGCCCACCGAGGGGGATGGCCAGAGGACGAGTGGGCGCGTGCGCTGGCACCCCTACTCACCGGTGAAGCACAGAGGGCTTACTTCTTGCTCCCCCTGACGAGTGCCGACAGTTATGTCGAAGTGAAGCGAGAGATCCTGGCGAGGCTGGGCCTCTCCCCTGTAAGTGCCGCCCAGCAGTTCCACGAGTGGGAATACAAGCCCCGGGTGCCAGCCCGTGCCCAGGCAGCCGAACTCAGCCGCCTCGCCCAGCACTGGCTGTTGGCAGGAAACCCCACACCAACACAGGTAGCGGAACGAGTGGTGGTCGATCGCCTCCTGCGCGCACTACCACGCGCCCACCGACAGGCCGTCGGCATGAGGGACCCACGTGACGTCCGGGAACTAGTGGAGGCAATCGAGCTGGCGGATGCCGTTCATCCCAGCGGGGCAGGGGACCGGCTGCCGCCATTCCCCCGGAGGGTGGTCCAGGAGCGACGCCCGCTCGAAGGCACCGCGCGACCCGTCAGCAGGCCGACGGTTCCCCCACCGCGAGATGAGCCCATGCCAAGTGCCGAACCACCGTCGCCTCCGCGAGCCTGGCTGGCAGGCTGCATCCTTCACCAACGGGTGCCGGCGGGAGCCCCCGAAGCAGATGTGAGGGTGGATGGAAGACGGTTCCGGGCCCTGCTGGACTCAGGCAGTGCGGTCACCCTCATCCAGGCGCGGCTGTGCGCCCCGCGAAGCGGCCGGAAAAACTTCCTACCGATTACCTGTGTGCACGGAGACACTCGTCAAGTACCGGCCCGTGAAATGGTCATTTCGTCCCCCCAAGGCACCTGGCCAGTGGAGGTAGGCCTAGTGAAGGACCTGCCGGTGGCCGTACTGCTTGGAAGGGATTGGCCCGGCTTCGAGAAGCTGCTGTCCGCCGCTACCCAGCCTGCCAGCCCCAAGGGGAACCGTCGAAGACCGAGGCGGCCGCCTGGACCCCGCCGCCGACCGGCCCTGCTCGTCTCCGACAGTGGGAGAGAAGGTGAGGCCCCCTCCCAATCTACTAATCTGTTTTATGATGTCTACCAACAGGCCGCTGGAGGGGGCTCTTTCGCCAAGGAACAGCGGGAGGACGACCGACTCAAGCACTGTTGGAGCCAGGTGCGAGTCGTGGATGGAGAGGACGTCCTCCCCCGGCCCCACCCTCTCCCACATTTTGTCGTAGAGAATGGCCTGCTGTATTGTGTCGCCCAGCGTAGGGGGGAGGAGAAAAAGTTACTAGTTGTGCCTCGCGCCAAGACCGAGACCATTCTGGAGCTGGCCCATTCCCACCCCATGGCAGGACACCTCGCGGCAGCCAATACTGCCCAACGCATCCGCGACCGTTTCCATTGGCCGGGCCTGGACGCCGAGGTAAAGCGGTTCTGCCAGGCCTGCCCGACCTGTCAGGCCACGTCGCCCCGGACTCCTCCCCCCAGCCCGCTCATCCCGCTGCCTATCATCGAGGTGCCCTTCGAGCGGATTGGAATGGACATAGTGGGGCCGTTGCCGAAGTCTGCCCGAGGGCATGAGCACATCCTGGTCATCGTCGACTATGCCACCCGGTACCCAGAAGCAGTCCCCCTGCGGAAGGCCACCGCAAAGTCCATCGCCCAGGAGCTGTTTCTGCTGGCCAGCCGAGTCGGCCTCCCCTCAGAGATCCTGACTGACCAGGGAACCCCCTTTATGTCCCGGCTAATGGCTGACCTCTGCCGGCTGCTGCGGGTGAAGCAGTTGAGGACCACTGTTTATCACCCCCAGACTGATGGCCTCGTAGAGAGATTTAACCAGACCCTCAAGCAAATGCTCAGACGTGTGGCGGCGGAGGACAAGCGGGATTGGGACCTCATGATCCCCTACGTGCTCTTCGGGATCCGCGAAGTTCCCCAGGCCTCAACTGGCTTCACCCCCTTCGAGCTCCTGTTTGGCCGTCAACCCCGGGGCCTCTTGGACGTGGCCCGGGAAGCGTGGGAGCAGCAGCCGGCCCCGCATCGTACCGTCATCGAACATGTCCGGCAAATGAGGGAACGGATCGACCGAGTGATGCCGTTAGTCCGGGAACACCTCACCAGGGCCCAACAAGCGCAGCAACGTCATTATGACCGGACAGCCCAGCCACGGGAGTTCCAACCGGGAGACCGCGTCATGGTCCTGGTCCCCAGCTCCGCCTGCAAATTTCTGGCCTCCTGGAAGGGGCCCTACTCGGTCGTCGAGAGGGTTGGACCGGTCACTTACCGCCTGAGACAGCCGGGACGACGGCAGGCGGAGCAACTCTACCACGTCAACCTCCTAAAGAAATGGGTGGGGACCCGGGACCAAGTAGCTGCCCTAAGCCTCACCGAGCCCGTGGTTGTGGATATCAACCCCCACCTTTCGGCTGCCCAGAAGACGGAGCTGCAGCACCTGGTCAGTCAGTTCCAGGATGTGTTCTCCTCTCAGCCCGGGCAGACCAACGTGCTTCAACACCATATCCGGACGCCCCCAGGAGTCGTCGTTAGGCAACGGCCCTACCGAGTCCCGGAGGCTCGTCGGCAGGCTATTGAGGAAGAGGTCCAACAGATGCTAAAGTTGGGGGTAATAGAACCATCCCGGAGTCCGTGGTCCAGCCCCATTGTGATGGTCCCAAAGCCGGATGGCACCCTCCGCTTTTGTAACGACTTCCGCCGCCTGAACGAAGTCTCCGAATTCGACGGGTACCCCATGCCTCGGGTGGACGAACTGCTGGACCGGCTAGGAAGGGCCCGGTATATCAGCACCCTAGACCTAACCAAGGGCTATTGGCAGGTACCGCTCTCCGAGGCCGCCAAGCCGAAAACCGCCTTCTCCACCCCCAGTGGCCACTGGCAGTACCGGACCCTTCCCTTCGGCCTACATGGGGCCCCCGCGACGTTCCAGCGGATGATGGACATCCTCCTGCGGCCTCACCAAGCTTACGCGGCCGCCTACCTGGATGACGTCGTGGTCCACTCCGAGGCGTGGGACGAACATCTGGATCGTCTGCGGAGGGTGCTCTCGGAGCTCCGGCGGGCTGGACTTACCGCCAACCCCCGAAAATGCCACCTAGCCCTCTCTGAGGCCAAGTACCTGGGCTATCAAGTCGGCCGAGGACTCATCCGGCCGCAAGACAAGAAAGTTGAGGCCATCCACGCCGCACCAAGACCGGAGACAAAGACCCAGGTACGAGCCTTCTTGGGGTTGGCGGGTTATTATCGTTGTTTTATCCCCAACTTCTCCTCTTTAGCCGCCCCCCTGACAGACCTGACCAGGAAGGGGCAGCCGGAGAAAGTATGCTGGACCCCGTCGGCGGAAGAAGCCTTCTCCCAGGTGAAAGCAGCACTCACGTCCTCGCCGGTACTCCGCGCCCCGGACTTTAGCTGCCCCTTCCTGCTGCAGACGGATGCTTCCGACACAGGACTAGGAGCGGTCCTCTCCCAAATTCAGGAAGGTGAGGAGCATCCGATCATCTACATCAGCAGGAAGCTGTCCCCCGCCGAGAGGAAATACGCCGCTGTGGAGAAGGAAGCCCTGGCCATCAGGTGGGCAGTCCTGGAGCTCCGGTACTACCTCCTGGGCCGCAAGTTCACCCTGGTAACCGACCACGCGCCCCTACAGTGGATGGCCCGCGCCAAGGACACCAACGCCAGGGTGACTCGCTGGTTCCTAGCGCTCCAGGACTTCCACTTCGAAGTCCGCCATCGAGCTGGGGCCGCCAACGCGAACGCCGATGGCCTCTCCCGGATCTGGACAGCTTATGCAGGTCTGTCAGGGGTCATTCCCCACCCTCCCCTAATCTCACCCCTACTTTCTACATGTCTTCGCAGGACCAGAACGACACTTAGGGGGGGGGGGATGTGACGAGCACTCCCAGAGGAATCAGCGTCGCCCTGGAAACCAAACCAAAACACCTGCACGCCCTCGTCACCGGCTGATCGGTCACAGCTGCTCCCCATCAGCCAGCACAGTGAAAAGCAGCACATGTTGCACTGAGAAGAGGTTCTCAAAGAGAATGCAAAGCTGGACTAACCCCTCTCTCCTATCCCCACAGAAAGCAGCGAGTGACCGACAGCCCACACCCTTTGGAGCACGTCTGGACACCCACTTTCCCCTTGATTGGCACAGAGGAGCACGGAGAGCACACGGGGAGCACCAACCAGCGGAAAGCAGATCAGGACACTTCACCAGGCACCCTTCACTTTTCAATAAACCCACCCTCCGGGGCTTTTGATTTCACGTGCCTCTTGTCGAGTGGTTCTTCACCCCGTGACAATATATATATATATATATATGAAGAGTTCAGATGCAAAAGCCTCTAAATACCATCTGAAATTTTCATCTAAAATTATGATTTTTATCAAGTTCCTATGCTTAGGTTGAGTCATTTTACTTTAATAGCAATGTGCAGGTCCTTTGCCAGACTATTAAAGTGAAATAACTGAAGATGTTTAAAGCACCAACTGCATTGCTAACAGCAATTAAACAATCTTCCAGTGACACGGTTTTGTCTGATAAACATCTGCACTCATGGCGTGCAGTCAAGGACGCAAAGCCATCAGAATTAGATCCCATTGCTGCCCTCTTTTGCCAACAGAGTCAGCAAATAAATATAAAAACTGCAATAGTTTCAATAAGCTCAATCAATACCTAATCTAAATAGAGAAAAAAGGAAAAAGTTTGAAACTCACTCAAACACGCCTCTCAATCACTGACGGAGAGAGAGAGAAAGAGAGAGAGTTAGGTTGTGTGAACTAAGCTACCTCTGTGTGTCTCTAAGCAGCACTATTCTTACCTCACTAGTGAGAAATGTCATGTGAAGCCTTTAAGTTGCTACACAATATAGGCTAACTGATAAAATCATCAGGGCAAGCGCTGACAACAACTTTTTGTGCAAACTTTTGTGTAACTTTATTACAGTCAGTGGTGGACGAAGTACACAAATCAAGTACTTGAGTAAAAGTACAGATACGTATAGTAAAATATTACTCCAGTAAAAGTAAAAGTACTCCTTTTTCAATCTTACTCAAGTGAAAGTACAAAAGTACTCAATTTTTTATGTACTTAAGTAAAAAAGTACTGAAAGATAGATGTGTCATGATTCTGCCCTCGTGTCCTTGATTTTTTCCTAGTCTTGAGGCAGGATCATGGCAGACCCGTGTTTTGTGTTCAAGCACATGGCCTTGTCTTTGGGCCATGTGCTTGTGTTGTCTCATTCCCTTGCCCCGCCCCCCTTGTTATCCTAGTCTTGTCGTGATTGTCCTATCTGTGCCACCTGTCGTGTCTTGATTAGTTCCCCTATTTAGATCTCCCAGTGTGCTCTGTCTTTCGTCGGTTCATTGTTTCCTCAAATTGTTCAACTTATGTGTTCCTACCTGTCAGCCTCCTGAGATATCTTGTCCTTGAAACCCCTCTAAGAAGTCTTTTGTCTAGCAGTGAGTGTTTATTTGTAGTTCGTGTTCTCCTGTTTAGAGTCCTTGTTTACCTTGTCTACTCAGTTTTGTTAAATTATTTAGTGTCTACCCTAGCCCTTGTTTACCCCCTCGTGGGTTTTGTTTTCCCCCTTTTTGTATATAATAAATCCTCTGTGTAACCCGATTCCTGTCTGCACTTGAGTTCCTCCCCTGCCAACCCTGACAGAATGAACCGACCAAAAAGGAACTCAGCAGGCAGGAGATCCTCCGAGCTCCAACACCTGTTGGAGTTTCGTCGTCAATGTTGGATGTCATCCCCCCACCGACAGGAAGGGGGTCACCCTCCCATACTCGCCCGAGGGGGAATGGATCCTCCAAAATTATGCCCGGCTGTGTTAGAGCATCTCCC
The DNA here is from genome assembly GCF_003368295.1 of Carassius auratus. Taxonomy (NCBI): domain Eukaryota; kingdom Metazoa; phylum Chordata; class Actinopteri; order Cypriniformes; family Cyprinidae; genus Carassius; species Carassius auratus. The sequence goes on from NC_039287.1 coordinate 5,364,354, forward strand.
AGGAGGAGCCACAGAGGTCCCCTCCACCTACCCAGCTGCCAACGATCCCAGAGGGTCGTGTCCTGGCCGTGGCAACCCTGGGGGATCAGGCAAGTCCCTCCCAAAATCCTGAGGCACCTCCCACTACCTTCAGTCTCCCCAACAAGCGAGGGAGACGGTCTTCATGGGAGTCAGCTTCAGAGTCTTCGGCGTCCGAGTCTGCCCTGCCCGAGACCAAGCTCCCCCAACCCGCCTCTGACCCAGCTGTGGCCTCTGCACCGCGCCCAAGGAGGAAGAGGAAGAAGAAGGGGCCTGCCGGTCCTGTGACCCTGTCTCCTCCCGTGCCAGCAGCGGAGAGCGCTGGCGTGCCCGTGCCAGCAGCGGAGAGCGCTGGCGTGCCCGTGCCAGCAGCGGAGAGCGCTGGCGTGCCCGTGCCAGCAGCGGAGAGCGCTGGCGTGCCCGTGCCAGCAGCGGAGAGCGCTGGCGTGCCCGAGCCAGCAGCGGTGAGCACTGGCGTGCCCGAGCCGGCAAAGAAGAGAGCTGTATTCAAGTCTGCAGTCGTGAGAGCGGAGGAGAGAGCCGCGGCCGTCTCTGCAGCAGAAACTCTAGTACAGTCGGTCTCATCTCGTAAGGAGATGCCAGTTATCATAGCTGCTAAAGCTTTGTCTGATTATTTGTCCCGTCTTGTTCAAATTTTAGAAGTCCCCGTCAGTCCTGTCTTGTCCCCTGACCCTGTTCCCAGAAATCCCGAGTGTTCAGCCGTTGTCCCCCCGTGTCCAGTAGATGTGGTCCCCCCGTGTCCAGTAGATGTGGTCCCCCCGTGTCCAGTAGATGTGGTCTCCCCGTGTCCTGTTGTTGCCCCGCGTCCTGTATCTGCTCCTGTCATGTCCTCTGTCAGTTGTCCCGAGTCCCCTCACCACCCAGACCTGCCCGGACCCCTCGTCGTCAGCCTCCGTCCCGTCCTCCTAAGACTCCTGCCCCTCCCACCCACCCTGGTCTGTCCCCCATGAACTTTGTGGTCCCGCCCCCTCCCCTTCCCTGTTTGTTTTTTTTTAACCTAACCCTGCCATTGTGTATTCATGTTTGCCGTTGTTATTATTTGTCATGTCTTGTTGGTTTGTGTCTGTGTCCCAGTCAGTCATGTCCCGTGTTTGATGTTCCCTTGAGGAGCGTCTGGAAGCCGCTCCTTAAGGGAGGGGTTCTGTCATGATTCTGCCCTCGTGTCCTTGATTTTTTTCCTAGTCTTGAGGCAGGATCATGGCAGACCCGTGTTTTGTGTTCAAGCACATGGCCTTGTCTTTGGGCCATGTGCTTGTGTTGTCTCATTCCCTTGCCCCGCCCCCCTTGTTATCCTAGTCTTGTCGTGTTTGTCCTATCTGTGCCACCTGTCGTGTCTTGATTAGTTCCCCTATTTAGATCTCCCAGTGTGCTCTGTCTTTCGTCGGTTCATTGTTTCCTCAAATTGTTCAACTTATGTGTTCCTACCTGTCAGCCTCCTGAGATATCTTGTCCTTGAAACCCCTCTAAGAAGTCTTTTGTCTAGCAGTGAGTGTTTATTTGTAGTTCGTGTTCTCCTGTTTAGAGTCCTTGTTTACCTTGTCTACTCAGTTTTGTTAAATTATTTAGTGTCTACCCTAGCCCTTGTTTTCCCCCTCGTGGGTTTTGTTTTTCCCCTTTTTGTATATAATAAATCCTCTGTGTAACCCGATTCCTGTCTGCACTTGAGTTCCTCCCCTGCCAACCCTGACAAGATGTTTGCAATTTTATATAGGCTACTTAATTTAATGTTATATTAGCACATATTTTTTTTTTTTATAATCCTACTGCTCAAAATACCTGGGATTTATTCCAAAATAACCACTATATGGAGTCAAGATATATTTTAGTTGTTGATATGGACTACGCTGATGAGAGTGATGTTAACTGTGAAGCTTACACTGTGATGAACCTGAGAGAAAACAGAGCTGACCATCTGATCTTCACCAGTAACAACAAAGTAATTTAAAGTTTGTTTTACAGAACATCAAAGTTACAGTACAGGCCAAAAGTTTGGACACATCTCCTCATTGAAAGAGTTTTCTTTATTTTCATGACTATGAAGATTGTAAAGTCACACTGAGGGCATCAAGGGCTATTTGACCAAGAAGGAGAGTGATGGGGTGCTGCACCCGATGACATGTCCTCCACAGTCACCGGACCTGAACCCAATCCAGATGGTTTAGGGGTGAGCTGGACCGCAGACAGAAGGTAAAAGGGCCAACAAGTGCTAAGCATCTCTCAGGGAACTCCTTCAAGACTGTTGGAAGACCATTTCAGGTGACTACCTCTTGAAACTCATCAAGAGAATGCCAAGAGTGTGCAAAGCAGTAATCAAAGCAAAAGGTGGCTACTTTGAAGAACCTAGAATATGACATATTTTCAGTTGTTTCAAGCTTTTTTGTTATTAATATAATTCCATATATAATTCCACATGTGTTAATTCATAGTTTTGATGCCTTCAGTGTGAATCTACAATTTTCTTAGTCATAAAAATAAAGAAATCTCTTTGAATGAGAAAGTGTGTCCAAACTTTTGGTCTGTACTGTAACTTTATATATGACATGATAATAAGGCCTGAAGTTAGGAAGAACATTAAGGAAAATATAATTATATTTTCATAATGATATTTTCCTTCTCAAACCTTGTCTATGGTTTAAAAACTACCCTGGCCAAACGGGGTGCATCTCTTCCCACTTTAATAATTACTGTAGTTACCATGTTCTGAACATCACATCCTTTCTTTTCTACCCAGATGTAATCTCTCTCTCTCTCTCTCTCTCTCTCTCTCTCTCTCTCTATATATATATATATATATATATATATATATATATATATATAGGTGGTTGAATAAAAATATTTGGACATTTATTTATAAAAATTACCTCAACTTAGCACCAACAAGCTTGTTAGCTAGACAGTTAGCATCAGCTAGCAATATTTACTTATTTTCAGTACGGTTATGAATAAACATTCATGTCTGTCTACTCGTCTAGTTAATCCAAACAATATACATATGTATAACGTTACTGTTGATAAACAATATAAAAACAGACGTCACATAGGACATTTTAATAAAACTGTTAACATTATGGCAGCGGGGAATTTGAACATGCATGAGTTATTGTATTTAATCTGTGTTATTTAAAGTTGTTTTTTTTTTTTTTTACCTAAAATTGATGTGTCTGCACTCGAGCATTTCAGTGGGCTTAAATAGATCACTCTTTACAACGGATTTAGTTCCCAAACAACTGAAAATGTTGACCTAAATATGATTTTCAGTTACAATAATTAATCCAATATTTCGACATTAATAACTTACTTTTAGCAACATCAGACGCACGCGCGCTCACAAGATCTCCCGGTTCTTACTTCTGGAGACTCGCACTAAACGGTTCATTTGAATCAGTGAGTGGTCAACTCCAGAACAGCTGCAATCGGATCATTCTAATTCCTAAACGAATCGTTTGGTGCGATTCGCGATCCGATTTAAAGGTTTATTTTGAAAAGACTCAGTTCGTTCATTATGAATCAGACACCGCTTCTGCGTGGCGGAGCACGTGATATAGGGAGTAACGATATGTTTTATGAAATGTAGTGAAGTAAAAAGTACGATTTTATGCTTCGGAATGTAGTGAAGTAAAAGTAAAAGTTACTCAAAATAAAATTACTCAAGTAAAGTACAGATACTTGAAAAATGTACTTATGTACAGTAACGAAGTAAAGCTACTCCGTTACTGTCCACCACTAATTACAGTTAACAATACAAAGTGATATGAAACTGTAATGCAGTCAGGAGAGCTGCCTGGATCTCACATGCATTTCCCTGAAAATAATTGCACATCTCAGAAAGTTTGTCAGCCAATCAGATTCAAGCATTCAATGACCCCAAAGTATACAGTGTATGTGTATATATATGTGTGTGTGTGTGTGTGCGTGTGTGTGTGTGGCTTTAGAATACTTAAATTATCGTTATACCTACCTCATTACTTTTTATGATGTTATGGTCCATTTTAGACAATGTTGACATTTTGTGGAAAAAAAGTAAAACCACTTGAAGGTGATTCAATAAGACAGCATTTGTTTATTTTGGATCTTATGTCTGAAAAAATAAATAAATAAATAAAAATCAGTGTTAAAAAAAGTGTAATAATTGCTATGAAACAAACTGCATCTTTATAAGTGATATCTTTGGCATTTTTGGCGGAATGCTGTCAACATTTACAGGCTGGTATTCAATGCCTTCAGGCAACATTTGGCTCGTCATGTTCTGTTGATTTTGACTTTCGATTGTTTGAGGTCACTGACTATTATGCTGTATGTAAATAAATAAAAATTATAATAAAAAAAAAACAAAAAAACAATTATTTTCTCTCTAGACAGATATAATTAAGGTTCTGAATTGTAACAGAGAAACATAAAGTTAGATTGTTTTTGTTTGGACTCATTGTCACTGCTGCAGACATTACAAAACTATAGAAAATGAATTAATATAATCAATTTGAAAATACAATCAATTTATTAATAATAATACTACTACTAATAATAATAATAATTATTATTATTTATTTTTTTACTAAACTGACTAATTAAAATGGGTACTATTCTATTTAGCAAGCTGTAAAATGTATTCATTTTTTATGTGATGGTTGTTATCAACCTCAATGTTAAACAAATACCTTTTGAGTTTTTACTAGGAGCTCTTGGTGTCTCAGACCCCAAACAAAACCTCCATCCAACATTAAGCAGAAGATCTCCCATGATCATAATCTCTCATTCATCTAGTCACCACTGCACTTTAAATGTCACTCGAGCTTGATGGAGCTGATCTAAGCTGGTGTGACCCATCCTGCAGTGCAGGGCTCCATGATATCTCACAGGCCGCATCATTCCTGCATGAGGTGGCAGGAGGGAAGGTTGGCTGCCCCCAGCGTGAGATCCATGCTGCCACGCAGCGGGGCAGCTGACAGCCCCGTAATTTCCTCTGACAGGTGAATGAGCGCAGGATCTGGACCGTGGCTGATTCGGACTTGAAATGAGATGATGGCCTCTGGCTGCAGGTCGGCTTATTTTACCTGTTAAAAAAAAAAAAAAAAAAAAAAAAAAACTAATGCAACCTAACATTTTTAGGGAATAAGGAGAAATGGTACAAAGGTACATTCAAAAATGCAAATTAGCCCCATGTGACTGCATTTATTTGATTGAGAAAAAGAAAATAAAAAATAATAATATAATTAAAATTGGGCCCCAATAATAATTAATAAAAAGTGACCAGAAGTGCTATGTTCGAAATGCCATTCTATCATACTACTCTTACTATTTCAGCAGTATCCAGTATGTATGCTGTGCATAGTGTGCAAATTGTCCGTATGCATAAAATACCCCGATGACCTACTATATTTACCAAAATCTGCTGATTAAAACTCAAGTACACTGAAATCAAGGCATACTACCACACAACTCCTACTATATTGCAGTATGCTGCGTGTATACTGTGAATAGTAAGTGAATGTTCTGTATGCATGGAATGCCTGGATTACCTGCTACATTTGCTGAAATTTGATGTATGCATCTGAAGACACTGCATGGGATACTGTTTCCAGAACACACATGATCCATGTAATGTTTCATCTGCAAATGCGTGAGTGAACTGGAAGTGGGGAATGGTAATTATAAAACATATTTATTGATACGTTACTGTAAACTACAAACTGTCGATGTGGATCTAAAAACGATATTGTAAGTAGGACATAAATTGTACTTTAATCTCTACAGCAAGTTTTTGGATCAAGTCAAATGACGTCACCTTTATCTCTATATTCCTTTATACAGTTAAGATTATTTTAAAGATATACAATAATAAAAAATATTGAAGTAATATATAAATAATTTGTTAGCAGAGACTATTTACAATAACCCACCAATGCCTGGCTAAGATAAACAGGGTTGCTTCTTTTATGGCCATTTATCTCTAATATCAGTAGTGCAGTGGATAAAAGACATGATGAAATATTTTGACACGAGCAAAACGAGAAACCATTTACCAAAGTTGCATTTATTCGATAATATTTTTTAAGTAGGATCATTTAAACAGACTATGTTATTATTATAAGTTCTGCTCAGTATGTAAAGGCCATTAATTATGCAATGAGTTAAATTGGGCAATATAGCATTGTTTACTATGAAACCTTAATCAACAAGCTTTTGTAAAAATAATGATAATTTGTGAGGTGACAACAATTTAGCACACTACTCTGAAAAATGTGTTGCTTATTGTATACTTTTTCACACGCTATTCTTAAAAAAAAAATATATATATATATATATATAAATATATATATAAATATATATATATATATATATATATATATATATATATATATATATATATATATATATATATATATATATATATATATGGTAGGCAGTATACACTGTGTACTGGGCAGTAAGCAAGTATGCAGTTTCGAACACAGCCAATGACTTCTGAAGGATCATGTGACACTGAAATCTAAAAGAATTGCTGCTAATAATTCAGTTTTCCCATCATATAAATAAATTATATTCTGCAGTATATTAAAATAGAAAATAGTAATTTTAAATTGTAATAATATTTAAAAATATATATTACTGTTTTTTTATTATTATATTTTTTATGAAATAAACACAGGCTTGTGTGTATGTGTTAAAAGAGAAAATCAGGCATGCCTTTTTCTCTCTCTCAAATGTTACAAATGAAAGTGGAATTAAAGAAGAAAGATTTCTTACTGGCTTTTCTTCACTTTAACAACAATTCGTGACTTGCATCACTCTTTAATTCAGAATCTATAGTGAAGGTTAGTGCGAAACCGTTGCTATAGCTGCAGGGTCAGAGATCAAGAACGGCGTTAACTGTGATGAAGCACTCCACAGGATAAGATGTCAGACAATCCAACACCTTTATTGGACAAGTAGATAGAAAAGAGATGACTTAGACTTTAAGGTCAAAGCAAGCTTGAAGAACTGCAGACTGTTTTTTTACCATTTTGGCCAATGACAATATCGTGTGGCATCTGATAAGAATTAAAAGTTGTTCATGTTGTATTCATGTTTTAATAGAACTGTCAAACAATTAAAATATTTCATCACTATTTGATTTATTTACTTATTTAGTTGGGGTTTGACCATTTGTGAAGCTACTATATGGTAAGTGTACACATAAAGTGAATTAGAAAGAAGTACATTAATGATTTGCTTGCACTGAAGCACAGATTCTATGTCTCAAAATGAAAAGATCACACACTTAACCCAAGTCAAGTCAATTGATGTTCATGTAAAATCATCTATTTTAGCTCTCTTCCAATAGTGTCTGTGCAATTAGTCAAAAATATCCCCAACTGAGCAAGTCAAAGGCAACAGTGGCAAGGAACCAAAACTCCATCGGTGACAGAAATGGAGAAAAAAAACCTTGGGAGAATCCAGAATCAGGTCAGTTATCCTCTGGCCAGATGAAACCAGCATGGCTTGGTGTAATTCCAGGCTGAAACACAGGTCAGATTGAGCAGGTTCCCATGGTCTTATGCTGAAGGTCTTTGCAGGGGATCTGTCTATAGGGGTCATATAGTTGACATAGTATCTGCTGACATTCAGGGCTATAGAAGTCTACTCCCGATGCAGATCCACACAATGAAAATCTGAAGTTTCCCCACACTCAATCTTCCATGTGTAATATGCTCGTATGCCCTTATTATTAGGTCTATACTGTATAAACTGCTACAGTAAGAATGATATTTCATATTTATTGGGCCTCCATTTTAATTACAGCTGTGTGTGATTATGTATTTGAATACTACACATTATATGTTGCTGCTGGCTGACATATGTCACAAAAATAGGTGTCCTAAGAAAACAATCTTGTCTTTGTGACAGCCATATAGGCTCTGTAAAGAGAAAAGAGTAGTCTGGGGTGCCTTGCATACTTTTTTTTTTTATCAGAAATTATCTAATTGTCCATCATTTTGCATGTGTTGAGTTCCCTGACATCAGTTTTCTGGCATTTTTTTTGTGTGTGTGTGTGTGAAGAGAGCAGAATAAATTGTGCACATTCACATATTCACAAGGAATAACAAGTTAATTTTGACAGTTTTGTTATTATTAATTATTTGTAATTCATGATCAAATTTAAATGTATTTGATATAAGAAAAAAAAATCCTATATTATTAAATGCAAAAAAAAGAAAATACAATTTTTAATTTATATTGTTATTTTATGATTCTTAATGCATTTTACAAATTGTTTTATTTGCTGGGGATTTACTCACACTCCATTCCAGTCCATTCTCTGTTGTGCTCTCACATCAAATCCCCAAAGCGTATTTGTACAGGACTGTTAAGGACTGTTTTCACTTATAACTTGTGCTTGATCTGTGCATATTTCTCTCCTAATTCAGACAAGACCTGTAGAGGTGCAAGTTGAAGGAAAAAAAAAAACTATTATTGAAAGAGAACAACAGCACACTCACTTAAGCATAGGCTATTCTCCAACGTTTCGGCTAGTAGCCTTTGTCACAGTCTAAAATCAATATCTACTGCCTATTTGAACAACACCACATTTTTGTTTATCAGATGGGAAGATATTGAACGAAGGTTAGTGACCATGAGAATCAATACACAGCAGGTGCAACTAAAAGCTTTGCTTGTCCAGAAAGACCTCACAACAAGACACAAACATGTTTTATCACCGGTCAAAACAGTTGGAGTCTATCAACAGCATGTGTCCAAAGCCCCAGAGACATGACAGCTTAACTTGGACACTGCTGTTCTCTGAAAATGAAATGTGTTCCCGGTGTGCAAGAGGAATGGAGTTTGCAAATCTAAGTGTAAAAAGCGAATGTTTATCTTTGACATTGGGGTTAAAATCTTTAGGCTTTAAAGACATATAAATAAATGTGACTTGAGTAAATGTGACAGCTGACAGCAGTGTGTAGTCGCTTTACTTCAAAGACATAATGTCAGGCCTAAAAGACAGACAAGAAAAACAATAAAGCTCAAGAAACAAGAAACATATCACCATGAACTATGGAGTTTTGTCATTGGGAATTAGAGGCTTACTTTTTTTTATTATTATTCAGTCTGATGTATATACTAATACACACACAGAGGTTTTGTTTTGTTTTTTTGTTTTTTGTGAAAAGTGGGACATCCCATAGGCATGATGGTTTTTATATTGTACAAACTGTATATTGTACCCTATACCAATTCTACACCTAATCCTAGCCCTCACAGAAAACATTGCTATTTCAAATTTTCAATACACTCCATTCTGTGTGATTTATATGCATTTTGAAAAGTGGAGACAAGGGGTAATGTTCTGAAAAGTTGTCTTCTCCTTGTAATACCTATGTTATATCTTAGTTATAAGCTATGTCATTATACAAACCTGTGGCCTGATATGTCACAAAATGCACACACACACACACACACACACATCTGCCACTTTATTATGTACAGCCAATCACATAATAGCAGCTCGATGGATTTAGACAACCTGCTGAAGCGTCAGAATGAGGAAGAAACGTGACAGAAAAGTGACAGGTTGTTGATGCAGATGGGCTAGTTTCCGGAACTATTGATTCACTTAGATTTTTCCCAAGGTTTACAGAGAATGGTCTGAAAAAATACAATAAAGTTTATAAATATAACATTGAGATGCAGTTCTGTAGGTGAAAATGCCTTTTTGATGTCAGAGGAGAATTCCAGACTGATTTGAGTTGATAGAAAGGCAACAGTAACTCAAAAAACCATTCAATACAACTGTGTTATGCTGAAGAGCATTTCTGAATGCACAATATGTCAATGCTTGAAGTGGATGGGTTTCAGCAGCAGAAGAACACATTTGGTGCCACTACTGTCAGCTAAGAACAGGAAACTGAGGCTACTATTTGCATGCTCTCAACAAAATTGGACAACACGATTGGGGACAAACTACCTTATCTGATGAGTCTCAATTTCTGCCGCAACATTTTAATGGTATATGGTCAAATTTGACATAATCAACATGAATGCATGGAACCGTCCTGCCTTGTCTCAATAATTCAGGCTGGTTGTGTTGGTGTAATGGTATGGGGGATATATATATATATATATTACTGGCACAGTTTACCAATCCTGTGTTGGCTAATTCCAGCAGAGATCACTATACACAGATGGTCTCCACAGTCTGCCATTTCTGCTACACTGTAAAAAATAAGTGTAATTTTAACTGTAAAATTTTGTAAAAACGCTACGGAAAAAAAACTGATAATAGGTTAACAGTAAGTTCCCGTACTATATACAGGGAAAAACTGTAAAAGATCTAACAAAGCATTTAATGTAAATTTACAGTAAAATTCTGTTAATTATACAGCTTTTAGAAGTAAAAAAAGAACAAATCAATGTATAATTTACAGTCTAAAACTGTAAACTGATATTCCCAGAATTCCCTGCGTGACACTCCACGTTTGAAAGTATTTTGTATAAATAATCATGTTTTTCAATAGTTCTTGTTATCAGTTATGTACATTTGAGCTTTATGTTACATCTTCTGTTGCTTAATGAAAGTTTTTTGCATTATTTAAGTATCACGTGTGTTACCATGATGGTGTTTTGTGTTTCCATAAATGTGCACCTTCTATATGTTAATATATACTTCTGCTTGTGGTGAAGCTACTTGTGATGAGCTTTGATACTTCATGTGGCTTTCTCTTATACAGTACCATCTTTATTATTATGGTGGTTGTCAGTATTTTCAAGGTACAAAACAGATTTAATTTTGTGTGTTGTTGAATTTACTGGTTTATATTCACATTTTCTTGTTTGTAAATTACAGCTTTATATTGTAAAATTTTTTGACGTAAATGTGTTTACAGTTTTCTGTATTTTTACAAAATTATTCTGGCAACCACAGCTGCCAAAAAGTTTTTGTAAAAACAACAAGAAATTTTTTACAGTGTATGGTATATACTGATATTTCATTAGTCTACTCTCATCCATATGTACATAGAGTCATTAAATCACAAATGTTTTGTGTGTGTGTTTTGGAGCGGCATTAATGTGAATCCATGTAAACATAAGTTGGTGTATGAATGCAAAAGTCTATTTCTAGGTATATTTAACAAATATCAAACATGTTTAAGAAAGTGAATGGATAGATGTATGGACATTCTGATTGGTGTGGCTGTGCTGAGTTGCACAGCATTTCCATTAAGTAAGAAAAGACAAATTACTAGTCGCTAGAAAGTATGCAGTATCACTGAGACCCTAATTTGCAACTCTCCTCACTGGGACTGAGCACTGACCCTGTGCAGCTGGATCCGTGACTTCCTGACAGACATAAGATAAAATCCATGACCAGACTTCACACTCTGGCACCCTGAGCACCAGAGACGTGTCCTCAGTGTTCTTCTGGCCCACAACGTCTTCTGTCTGTCTCCAGGCTCCCGAATAACATCACCGACAACATCACAGCAGTAGGGCTCAAACAGCGATTTGACAGCCTGCAGAGAGGAAGTGACATGCCTAAGCAATACACTCAGAGTATTGTCATCATCACTGACAATATAATGTACAAGGGGGCCAGAAAGAATTTGGAAACTTACAGTAAGTCAAAATGTTATTCTGAATTATGAAATGCATTAAACCAAGTGCCACCTGCAACACAAATGATGCTAAAACTTTTCTTAGAACTTAAAACTGTTCTTATATAAATACAGTAAATGCATACATATTTACAGTTACACAACAATATGTATAGCCTAACACTTTTTTCTGCCGTCAAATCTGATTGGTCAAGCAACATTCCCAGAGTGGATATATGGTTTAATAGCTTTTCTTTTAATCACTATTTCATCAATATTTATATGTGGTAACTTATTTGCCATCTTGGAACAGTCATATTTCAGATACTGTCATCACTCACAGTAAAAAAATAAAAAATAAAAAATAAATAAAAAAACCTCAGTGGAATGAGATAACCTTTCACAGAGTTGGAAAGGACTTGCTTTGACTGTTCCAAAACAGCAGACAGCTTGCAAATAGTGGCCCATAGAAACATTTGATAATGAAGTATATATATATATATATATATATATATATATATATATATATATATATATATATATATATATATATATATACATACATACATACATACATACATACATACATACACACACACACACTCACACACACAGGCGCTGGTCATATAATTAGAATATCATCAAAAAGTTTGTTTCACTAATTCTATTCAAAACGTGAAACTTGTATATTATATTCATTCATTACACACAGACTGATATATTTAAGATGTTTATTTCTTTTAATTTTGTTGATTTTAACTGACAACTAAGGAAAATCCCAAATTCTGTATCTCAGAAAATTAGAATACAAATTAAGACCAATACAAAATAAATGATTTTTAGAAATCTTGGCCAACTAAAAAGTATGAACACGAAAAGTATGAGCTTGTACAGCACTCAATACGTAGTTGTGGCTCCTTTTGCTTGAATTACTGCAGCAATGCAGCATGGAACGGAGTAAATCAGTCTGTGTCACTGCTCAGGTGTTATGAGAGCCCATGTTCCTCTGATAGTGGCCTTCAGCTCTTCTGCATTCTTGGGTCTGACAAAACCCATGGGTCAGTTATAAACATAAAAGTTTAAAGAACGTCTCTGTGCTGCTGAGCATACTACCTCGAAGAGTCAGCATAGTCATCTGAATAGTCATACAAGTTACAAACAAGTATATATATATATATATATATATATATATATATATATATATAGGTTATATATAAGGTTAGAAGCATTATTTGAAGAAAGAGCATAATATTAGAGTAGACCTGTAACAGAACTAACTTTACAATGTGCTGACGTAATTTCCTAATTTGAGAAAAAGGCTCTTCACACGCACACGATAGTGGCACCAGTGACAACAAGTTCCCTTTCAAACAAAATTATGTAAATTGCCCACACAGAGTTTTTATGTTAAATTAGAACATACACAAAACAGAAGCTACAAGTACTTGCTCTCAAAGGAACAGTAAAGTTTTAAAAGCAATGAAATGACTCAAGATGGCGTTTTGAGTCAATATCAGCCCGATGGGGAGATGTAATGAGCAAGATGAGTGTGTTGGCCTCCAAGACTGCAGGCACTGGGCAAAGGTCTTCACTTTACTAGATTTTTCACTATGATAGATGTGGCCAGAAGCAGCCAGTGTGCTCTTAGGTTTAACCACAGCTGTTCCTCAATTATTTCCATTTAACAGCTTCCTTCCTTGTCATCATTAAGCATGAGGAGAAGATTTTCTGCATCTTCTGGACAAAGGGACAGTGGGGATTATTATATTCACCTAATTATGGAGATGTTCCGTCTGTCTGGGCATCTAATCCAACCTGTTTTAAACTGTAGAGTGCAAGTTTTTTTTTTTTTTTTTTACATTTATAATGGAGCAGATATTTAAGTTATCAACTCAACTGTGTTTGTAAGGTGAAGTTCCTGAGCAATCTTCCATAACCTACTACTTGTAGTTATTGCTTTTTTCTCACCTAAGTGTCAATTATGAGCTGTAAGCTTCAGTAGGTTGCAGTCATATATCATTTGTTTGTTTGAAGTGCTATTAAATAGACATGTAGAGCAAAATTGTTCTGATGACTAAACCTTTAAAGAGGAACTGTACATTTTTTGTGATGTTAAAGTACTTTAAGTTTGCTTTTTAATGTAGTAAAAACACTGTGCCTCATGTTTTAAAGCAACACTGTGTACATTTTGACGCTATAGTGGTTGATAAACAGAACTGTAAAAAAATAAATAAAACTGAATTCATTGGCAATGAAGGACAAGGCTAATCCAAATTGTTACTATTAAGCTTTTGTGTAAGCTTGTCTTGTTGAAAGATTCGTTAATGTGGGAATCCTAATAGACTGGCATCCTGTGAATTCAGATTGTCTCTCTGAGTGAGATACAGAGACGATCGGAAAAGGGGTCAGGTCTCCCACCTGTGATGAGACGGGAATTGAGGATTATTGGAGGATAATGTGGAGAGATTGAGCAGCTGAAGAAGTGTGACTCTGCCTGTGGCTACTTTACTTCATTAGCTCTCATAGACACACAAACCCTCGCTGGGATCCTTCAGAGAGGAAACTTGCATAACCGGCTTCCCAGTGTGGCTCATTACAAGAGACCAAGATCACTGTCTGTCACTACAGGCATCCCCTGCTTCCAGATCAGCTCGGCGAATGCTCAGCAGCACAGACTCTTAATAACCCTGGGTGGAGATCAATACCTGAGGAAAAAGGCTGCATCTGTTCATACACTCATCTACCTGTACATGTTACTCCTCTATTTTGTCAACACTGGAATGGTTTATTTTCTCTGAGATCAGATGTTTTATTCATAGACTTGTGGGTTGAGGAAGAAAGTCTAACGGATTATGGTGTCAGGCATCGAATTGAATCTTCAAAAAAAAAAGAGGGGGGGGGGGATTTAATGTGTTAATGCTAGAAAACATTATTTTAAAGGGGTGGTTTACTGTTTTTTGTGTTTATGGGGTGCAGTCTAATGTGTTCATGCTTTATTTAAAAAATAAATAATAATTTACATTTATTCTACACCGATCTGTCCCTTCTCTGACAAATGCCTCAATTTATTTCCTGTTATTATGAAGCCCATCCCTTAGAAATACGCAATGGGCTGAGATTGGTCAGCTGGCTCAGTGTGTAGTGATTCGCTAAACCGCCTCGAGCGTGTCTGAACATCCCACCCCTCTCAAGCTCAGAATATGCTCCAGTTGTATTGAGAGTGAGGAATTGTCGTCATTGTACAGGGCACTTCCCTTGCAGGGCACTATCGTGGGATCCTCACCCTCTCCGCCATGTTGGCAGGATTCCGGTGGCAAAACGTGATTGTTTACGTGTGTTGTTAACTCAGTAGTAGAGGAGGTACTCGCAATTCCGCACTGTTTTACCATGCCTGGTAGTCACTGCTGCGTTAAAAACTGCTCTAGTACCTCACATGATACATATGGAAAACATAGGAACAATGGAATACAGTTTTTCAGGTTACCGAAATGGACACAGCATCAGGGAGAGGAAGTCTCTGACCTGGCGAAGAGACGCCATATTGCTTGGTGCATTTTCACTCGGGTACATTCTCTAAAAAATGTATTTATGTTGTTGTCTCTTAAAGCTACAAAGTGTAGGTTACCTAATGTTTTTGCAAACCCTGAAGTGCATTTGAAGTTGCTGCCTAGCTAACTATCTAACAAACTGTTGCCTCTTCGAAAAATGCTAAATTGGAAACCATTAATGTACTAAACTAAAAGTAGTTGAGATTCTGCTCACAAGTGGTTCCCAACCTTTTTTTGTCTTGTGTACCCCCTGAGCCCTTTTGTCATACCATGAGGAGCATTATCCTCTCTGGCTTTATCTTTATTTTGCATGTGTTCTGTGATGGATTTGCCCGTGTAAAGCATTGATTACATAGATTTTTTTTTCATAATCCAATTATTCTGTTGGAGGTAAACCATTATATGAGATAATGAGATGACAAAAAAATAGTTCAGATTGTGTTCATGACATTATGCTACATTTTTGCCAGTTTAAAGCATTGATTGCATTGATTTTTCATAATCTAATTATTCTGTTGTAGGTAAACCATCATATGAGATGTTGGAGAACCACCCTGACTGGACACAATCCCAACGGTTAGGCCACAATGATTTTAAAGAAACAGATGGAGCGAGATATCAGCGGCAAGTAAAGTGCGGGACCCAGCATCTGGAGCGGCCGTCACCACCAGCCTAGGACCACCAGCAGCCGCCACTGCCCGCCCAGGACCAGCAGCAGCCGCCACCGCCAGCCAAGGACCAGCAGCAGCCACCACCGTCAGCCCAGGACCAGCAGCAGTCGCCACCGCCAGCACAGGACCAACAGCAGCTTCCACCGTCAGCCCAGGACCACCAGCAGCAGCCACCACCGCCAGCCCAGGAATGTGGACTTCTGCACATCTAGACAAGATGCTATCAACAATCTGTTGGAAGAAAACAGAAAGCTGAAGCGGGAGCTTGATGAGTACCGGATGAATGAGAACTTTCTGAGTGGTGATGATAACATAGTGAAGTATTACATGGGGCTTCCAAACTTTGCATTGTTCCAGACACGTCTATTCATCCTCACTCCATATCTGCCTCAAGGTAGGAAGAAGCTCTCACCCTTCCAGCTTGTCCTATTGACTTTAATGCGCCTCAGACTACACCTTGCAATACAGCACCTCAACCATCTGTTTAAAGTACATAGGACAACAGTCACAGATGCTTCTCACCATACCCTTGGAGTGATGTACGCGTCCATTGGTGCACTGGCCAACCAGGGAATGCTTATTGACCAGTATGCACCACCAGTTTGTGGAGTCATTTGGGAAAAATGTGGCTGCCATTGTGCAGTGATTCGAGGTGTTCATCGAGAAACCATCAAATGCACTGGCAAGGGCACATACTTTCTCTCAATACAAACACGCATACACTATGAAATACCTAATTGTGATCACGCCCCAGGGTGTCATTTCCTTCATATGGAACAGGTGGGGTGGGTGCACAAGTGACAAGCATATAATTGAGCAAAGTGGTTTCCTGAACAAACTGTTACCAGGTGACATTGTGCTGGCAGATAGGGGCTTTAATATAAGAGAAAGTGTGGGCATTATGTGTGCTGAAGTGAAAATACCTACATTTACAAGGGGTCATGCACAGCTGGAGGCGAAAGATGTGGAGGAGACTAGGGCCATAGCACATCTCAGAAATCACGTTGAGAGGGTGATTGGTGTTGTGCGCAACAAATTCAAATTCTTACACTCAACTGTACCTGTGCACATGCTTGTCAAACGCGAGGGTGAAAACCTAATGCCTTTAGATAAGATTGTCACTGTTTGCTGTGCCTTAACGAACATGTGCAAAAGTGTTGTTTGAGTGCCTTGTTCATTACTTTTTAATCTCTTTTGAAATAAATGCTTGAAACAGCTTGATATGGCTTAACAATATTCATTGAGAACTGAATATATATATTTATTATTATTGTATTTTTATTTTCTTTTGGAGGGGGCGTGTAATCTCTTGGAAAAGTTAGCAAAAAAACATGTGTGCATTCAAAGTATAAATATTTCCAGCATGTAAACATGGACAACATAAGTAATATTAATAATAATACATTAATCATATTGTTATTAATACAAAAGAGTAAAAACATAAAAATTAAAAAAATTAAAAATAATTAAAAAAACTATTCAGCACAAAAAGGACACATCCATGGCATGTCAGCGGAGGGTCTGACCACACGAGACCCACAGGTAGGTCACTCCTATTAAGGCCAGTTCCATTTACCAGAGACTGTAGGCTTTCAATGGGCAGAAAAGGATCTCTAAACAGCTCACAGTAGTCAGGGAGCACACTCAAGAACAGATCCTGTGCCTGTCATGCTGATTTGCCAGTAGAATATTGCCAGCTTTTCTGGTGTTGGTGTTGGTGGTTGTGTTGTTTTGGCCATACGTGTTCTCTGCAATAGACTATAGTTGGTCTCACCATCAATTTTTCTGTCCAGAGATCTGCGTGTGGCTGCTGCAGATATAAAATTGATCTGGTCCACCTTGTTGATGCTGCTTGGGAACTTCTAGTACGCCGGTTCATCTGTGACCGTGGCCTTCTCCTATAGCCAGACACAGGCATCAACCATGAAGAGTAGGGCTCCAACGTGGGTGCACGACTCCGCTACACCGGCCATACAGGTACAGTGGGCTGAACACACTTGCCCCGATGGTGTTAAGATCACCTATGGAGTAAGAGGAGGCTCAATGAGCTGCCATGAATGCAGGACCTGCTAAATAAATAAAAGTACATAAATTAGGGAAACAGTAAAAAGCATTTAAGACAGAATCTGCCCATTTTTATTTCAAGTTACAATCTACACTTTAGATTCCCATCTGTCTGCAGCCCCGTCTGAATCTCATACACCTTGCATTCAGACTGTTAATGGCTTTAATCTTACCAGGACATTTACATCTTGCAATCACACATTTAACTACCCTAGCCAACCCAGAACTGGTTTGTCCACTTTGCAGACCCCAACACCCAACACAAAAACCTGGTACAGTATGTGTCATTGGGCTAAAATCATTTTACGACTAAATACCTAAACATACATAGCTTTAGCTTACATCAAAACATGTTGGAAACGTTTGTGTACATTGAACATCTCGTTACAATCTAGTGTTTACGAAACAGTCGCAGTTAATTACTTTGTCATTTTGGTCAAAAAGTGCCTGCTAAATGCAATGTAATTACAACACACTAAAATGCATGTGAAAAACTTACCTTGGCCAGTACAACGCTGTTTTCACCACCCTGGAGGCTTGTAGATAGCCAAGTCCTGCACCCAGCTACAGCAGAAAGCCTCGTAACTTTCCTAAGAATTGCAGCTTTTAAACTCCTGCATTGTGTAGTTACTTACACCAAAAACAAGATAATTCACAATGTCCATATATGTGCATGGAGGTAAATGGTCCAGGTCTCTGTGCCATTCTGCTGCGCCATTGGTCCAGGTCTGCTGTGCCATCAGATGCCGATATTTGGAAGATCACACAGAACCTGTGCAAGCACAGCTCTTAATGGTATGTTTGTTTGCTGTTGTCTCATACTTTTAGACATGCTGCTGTTTGTAAATGCTACTGCTTCTGTTAGCTTTTAATATACAGTTTTATTCTGATTAAAGCTTTAATACAACACAGCAACTGTACGCAGATCCATGTATAATGCTTCTCATTGCTTTGTGTAAATAAGTGAATAAATGGAACAGCATGTTGGAGCTGATTTGATGATCTGAATGGAATGGAAATTAATACAGATATAAACATTTATATAATAAAAAAATGCACATGGGCTGAGATTGGTCAAATGGCTCAGTGTACCCATTAATAATACATATTTTTAAATTCTTAATGTTTCTTAGCTCTTATAATAAATAATAATAATGATAAAAAACAAGAACATCAATATAATTATTTTGTTCCATTTTTCTTGTTGCATAAATTATTCAGCTATTTAGCTTGTCCCAACAGACAATTTTAATTTTAAACAAATATTCCTCTTATTTTTCCCAATTTTCACTCCAAGAATAAAACAAACATCAGAGAACATTCCTTCAAACAAACTAAACAATTATTTAATGAAAACAAATAAAGGGAATAATGGTTCACACCTAAGAAACCAATGAAAAATAGTTTCTTTAGAATTACAAAAGGACTGGTATCAGTAATTTCTGAATTTATAATAGACACAAAAACATTTACCACAATAATACCGTGCAATATCCTTCACTGAATATCTCCAACCTTTTTGGTCAATGGTGGCTTATAAATTGCTACATACTTTTTTCAGTTCAGTTTTTTAAAAACTGTAAAACAAAAATAATAATAAAAAAACCCTGATAAATCTATGTTTGGTCTCACCCCTATACTTGAAAAAAAAAAAAAAAAATCAGTACATTCAGGCAATTGACTTCCTTTCATCCAGTGCTTTAAGTGGCCCAAAAGAGGTGCAGGTACTCTATTATAGCCTATAAATAAATAAATATATTTTTATTTTTTTTGATGACTCACCTCATCCCCTGAGGTAACAACAACTATTTTGAAGGGGTTTTATATACAGCAGTTAACAGTTAACTTGTAAAAAAAAAAAAAAAAAAAAAAAAAAATCCTTTTATTAGTTTGTGGATTTGCTTGAGCTAGAAAGTGTTGTTCACTGTATTTGTATTTTTACCGAGCCGAGTGTGCGCATTTCACACACCCTCTCCGGCCACGTTGAGTTGTTGAAACTAACGGCAAAGCGATTCATGCGCTTTTCACTTGTAAAACTCAAGGGTGTATGGGTAATGTAGTCTCTGCTCTCGGTGAGACGAATTAGGAAATGTGTATTGTGAAGGGCGCTCTGAAAAGCGGCAGCACAGGCAAAGGTTTAAAACCTCTATTAAAACAGATGTCCAAATGAGCATACCAGTACGCTAAAAGCACGTTCTGGGCGCACGGAGAGGTGGCGGTATGCTCAAGAGGTATATTTGGAAGTGGCGGTACTGAGTACTGGTGCATATTGGCCCACTTAATGTACAGCTTTCATCCAATTTTTAAATCGTAATTTCTCTTCTTACGTTAATAAGTCGCGGAAGCTTTCTAAAAAACTGACCAACTTTTCGAAAATAATGAATACCATGTCTTTCGACCACAGCCTCCAAATTATACAAAATCAGACCTGCTAATATTGTCAGATGTTTCATTGTCACAACTTCAGCTTTAATAAAAGCATCGTTCATATCAGAAAAAAAAAAAAAAAAAATACATTTTTGACCCATACACAATTGGTTCTTCTAACAACCAAAATAATTTCAAAATGATTTTTTTGGTCAACAATCTTTCCCTTTCTGCAACATTCCATGCTCGAAACACGCTACAAATGAAAAAAAAAAAATTAAAAAAATAAAAGAAAATAAAATCCTCACACATTAAAAAAAAATTGGTACCCAGAAGTATATTATTTGTTTCAAACTTAAATTTCAAACCTCTTTTAAAATATGCCCAGCTAACACTCGCCATGGAGGTTCCAAATTTCCATATAAAAACGTTTGCACAAATAGTATTCTAAAAGCAGCTTTCCTGATTACCAAATTAATCAAACCTTGACCTTCAAATTCTCTTGATAAATATAAGACAGCTATTAAATTGTTAAGAGGCTATTAAATTGTTAATAATTAATACTCTTCCTCTATAAGACAAACTTGAGTGAAGCCATTTCTATTTTTTAAGCTTCCATTTCTAAAATTCTATTCCAATTCTATAATTCCATATGCTTGTTCCCTAAATGAACACCTACATATTTCAAACCTCAAAGAGTCCGTTTTAAACCACCAGGTTTTTCTTCCCTCCAGTTTTCTACTAATAAATTTGAACTCTTTTACCAGTTGATTTTAGAAGATTAAATTATGCCAAATTCATCTACTATTGAACATATTTTATTAACATCAATTTGATTTCTAATAAAAACAACAACATAATCTGCATAAGCTGAAGTACACACAGGTATAAAAAAATCATCAATTGTTACCAATACATTACGAAATTTGTTAAAAAAAGCCTCAATAGCTAACACGTACAACGTGTACAATAAGGAGCAACCTTGCCTCGTTTTACCTTAAAAGATGCACTTAAGCCACCACTGACCTTCAGAACACTCTCAACACCTCCATAAAGAGCTCCACAAATATGTGTTCCAGTCAATCAAAAGCCTTTTCTTGATATATTGAAAAAAAGACAGATTTAAAACCAAACAAGTCAGAAGTATGAAGTAAATCTCTAATAAAAGATATATTATAAAAAATGTATCTGCCTGAGAAGGGTCTGGCTGCAGACTTGCACTTGCACACTCAGACTTGCATTCTCAGACTTGCACTCTCAGACACTTGGACTTCCGCTAGTGACGTCACTTAACTGGAAATGTCTCTCTTCAGGGCCCGTATTCATAAAGAATCTTAATGCAAAAAGTAGCTCCTAGTGACAAAATTCTAAGAAAATTCTTAGAAATGTGGGTGTTTACTCTTAAAATTAAAGAAAAAATCCTAGTAAAGAAAAAAGTAATTCAGAAAGCATCTTAACCCTTAAAAGAGGTCTTAAGGTCAAACTTGTTAGGAGCACAGATGAGGACTTTTAAGAGGCTTAAGAGTTTCTTTAGCAGAAGAGAAAATGGCAGAAAGACGAAGAGGCAGAAGAAATGTCTTGCAGACAATGGATGACAGTGAGTTAATAAGACGCTATAGATTAGATTGTGCAGGGATCATGTTTGTGACTGATCTTATTAGAGACGTGCTAACATCTCCGATTTACATTACGATATTTGGCAAATGGGAAAATGCAACAATGCAATAGTGATGATTTGAGTCGGTCACAACCTTCTGTAAGCAGAGTGATCACACAAACAATTACAGCACTTTCAGAACATCTTATTGTGTCGCAGTTCATTTCGTTTCCACTGGACATTCCCACCTTGCAAGCTTGAAAAACTGCATTTATGAATATAGCAGGCTGATAGGTGCGCACAAGCAGGGGGAATGAACCGTTAATAGTTTGTGCTATATGGTCCCATGTCTGCTTCTTGTCCCTTGCTGTGACACCCGGCCCAAATTTTCCTTTAAGAATGGCCTTGTGTTCATCCACTAACTGGGCTAACAGTAAACACTGTTCCTCTGTCCAGTTTGGCTTTCTCGCCCTTCTTGGTTTTGTTTCCATGTTTGATACAGTAAAACCAACATTCAAACTACCACTTAAATAGGACAGCAATCACTGTAATTGGAAAGAGTGGAACAATGTTTATCATTCTAAGCCAGTCAAATAACTTACAGTAAATGAAAAGCATGGTAAATAAAAAAAGGATTTATATTCACATAAATAATGTTTGTGTGTGAGAGAGAGAACGGTCAAATAGGAAAAATTACGCATGTAAATTCAAAGTGAGAATTAAATTAACTCTTTTTTTCCTTCTTGGACAACCAACCAATCACAGTCTTCAAAAGATTGTGTCATACATAGGAACGGGGTCAACCCCGCCTCCATAAGGGATAATATTTAATTGAGGAAACAGCATTCTTTATTTTTCTCAGACCGTATAAATGGGCCTTTATACCGTACATGTAAATAATGCAGCTACATTATTAGGAAATCATCATAGTAGGGTCCTTGGCATCAAAATGATTGGCTTCCTTGGTCTAAATGATGGGATTCCCTTTCCTACCCAACCTGCCAATGAGATGAATGGGAATTAATCATCTCTCATGGCCATTACATTCAGGAACTGGCAGCGATCGAAGGAATGGGGTGGTGCTGATGAAGGGGGAGGTGTTGACATAATAGGTGGCAGTCACAATAATTCCAACAGGACAGGATCCATCACTACATGAGCTGTCACAGTTTTGCAGTGCATATATAAACACAAGATACACAAGGAAGCAGAACAATAACTGAAGTCATAAAAGACAGCAAGCAGGGGCTGAGGCTCCAGGCTTGAATCCAATAACCTGCCAATTCAGTCTGGTCGAGGCACCTGAGGAAGCTGACAAGATATTGGAAAGCTGCTACATTCAGCTTCTGCTGCTGATAATTGCAGTCCTGGGGTAGGAAAGAGGCTGTGAAATCCCAAGGAGGGATTTTAACTCCACGTTACCCCTACACACCATCACTTCTGTCATCATGCTGGAAATACTAAACATTTCTTAAACATGCCTTCAAACTATAAGCACTTAATAGATCTTAGTAGATGCATTACAACAGTACAGTAATGAACACTGGTTGCATTCAGACAAAGTGCTTTGACAGTATCCCTGCTTTGACAGTGTCAGGGGTAGGGGTAGTACATCTAAAGGATTGTATCTCGTCTAACATATCCGAGCACTTTCCTAGTGTTTGTTCCTTCCATGTCTGATATTGGATTGTGATTCTCTGCTGCCTGCCCCGACCTTTGCCTGGTACTGTTACTGATTCTGGATATACCTTTATACACTTGACACTGTTGTTGGATTACTGCCTGTTTGACCATTCTATAATAAACTACTGCAAATGGATCCGAACGTCTCTGACTCCACGTTACAGTTGGAGGATAAGCCTACATTATGTACTATCAGGAATGGATCAGTAGACAGAAGCAATTGCAGGTATGTCTTCATTGTGAGTAAAGCAAGCAAAACAGTTCAAAATCCAATGAACATAATCTAGAATAGAACAGACAGAAGTCAGACGATAAATCAAACAGAGAGCAATAATCCAGCCTACACAACTTAATCAAAAAACACCAGAAGAACATAAAACACAATGTATCCAAGGGTTAGACATGTTACAACAC
The DNA here is from genome assembly GCF_003368295.1 of Carassius auratus. Taxonomy (NCBI): domain Eukaryota; kingdom Metazoa; phylum Chordata; class Actinopteri; order Cypriniformes; family Cyprinidae; genus Carassius; species Carassius auratus. Next base: position 5,388,307 of record NC_039287.1, read on the forward strand.
AGGTGAAGAGCGGATACTTCACAAAGCATGTGGACTTGAGAATCTCTTTATGTAGGATGTCTGATAAGTGTGAATTTCTTTTGTGTGTCTATTCAGAAGTCAGTTGATTTAGACTAGAGCACTGCCATGTACTGTATTCTGGGATATAGAGTCCAGAGTATGAAGTCTTTTTCAAAGTCTGTGGTGCATGCTGTGAATTGTAGTTCACTGTCCTGACATGTATAGACTTAGTTTTTTTTTTTTTTGTTTGACATCTTGAAAATACATAATAGCTTACATTGCCCTTTGATAATTTCATTTCGTGCTAATGCACTGTTTTCTAATACACCAAACTCATATATGCCACTCTGTTTATTCTTAATTTGAATTGTTACCTGTATGAATTCAGATTCATTGATTATGACTGACACCTTGAACTTAAGTGCTAAAACAGAACGACGAGTCTAGTGTTTCCTTGGCCTGGTGTCCAAGCTGCAGCGTGGCTCAGGGTCTTCTCATGTTAAGTGACCTAACAGTAATTAAAACAATAAATGTAAACCAAACTGGAACATGGACAAAAAAGAAAAAAGGAAAAAAGCAATTGTTTTAGAAGAAAAAAAAGAAAGAAAGGGAAACCATGCCTCCCACAATAACCCATCACTCTTCCACACAAAGTGAAAGCCCGGCATGAACAGAGGTGAACCAAGATGAAGTGGGGGCCCCAGGCAAAATTAAAAGATGAGGCCCCTCTAAAAAGATTACAGTATATATATTTAAACAACACAAAAATAAGTTAAAACATATAATTTATATATATATTTTAAAACAAAAGTGCTTATTCTTTTACAAAATATCAGTCTTCATCTTCATGGCAGAATATACAATACTGTACAATATAATCTTGAAGATGCAGTACAGTCTCCACATTTACAGTAACAATTTAACCTGAAATAATAATGTCATCAGTGTTCTATCAGCTTTTAAATACTCAAATCTTCTTATTTTTATTTAGGTTTCCAAAGGGCTGTTTTTACAAGTCCATAAATTATATTTTGATATGTTAAACATAAAACCTTGAATACTGATATTTGAAACTATTCAAATATTAAAAAGGTACTTTAAATGTGAAATTAAAATCATCAGTGTTATGACAGTCAGTGCTGAATTGTGATGAATGCTGATTTAGAGTGACGTAAAAGACGTGAGAATTCCGTAAATTGAAAAAACTAAAAGTGGGGAAAAAAAGAGGCTGTTTGTTTAGACTGAGGTTGCATTTCAAAACATTGGACTTGTATCTGATGTAATCCCACATAAGTAAATGCATTCAGAATAAAAAAAAAAAAAAAAAAAAAAAACGGTCATAATCTACCCTTGTAATCATAATTTGTGTGGGAAAGAATACAAGTTTTACTATCATGCGTGTCAATTTCAAAAGCTGCAGTGAATTATATGTACAGATACATTTTTGGAGTTAGCATAAATGTAGGTTGAGTCACCCCCCCCCCACCCCCTCATGAGCCTATGTTTAATGTTGTGGAAATAAGGGAAGAACAACAACCTAGGGATAAAGTGATGCATTATCATTGCACCATAGCTCGAATACAGTTTTAAGCGCACTACTTTTGATGAGTTCCAGTGCGTTATAATTAGCGCTGGAGGCTGCTTCTGCCGTTCTGGTTAGGTGTTTTGCTGAGGTGACTCCCTTTGGCTCCTGGGAACCTGCAGATCCTGCTCAACTAAACCTGTGCTGCCCTACGAGGCAGATTTTCTATTTTCCGCTTCACTGAACTGGCGGGCAAGTATAATCCAAACACCATCATTTAGTCAGGCAGACATTTATCTATTATTTATTTTCATTCTCTCACCCGTAACGTCAATGATTTTTGACTCTCTTGGCCAGAGTATAATGCACCAACGTGAGCCCGGAGAAAAGCAATGTCTGTGTTTTTAAAGAATTCCTGTTCTTTTGCCTTCACGATGGAATGATTTTACATTCAAATCGAATACGTGTGTTGAGGGGAAAAGCCTCCAAGATGCACATTTGGTTTTGAATTTCTTTTCTTGTCAGACGATTGATGTGGGACCTTGTAAGACTTCGGGTGCCTCCAGGCCTTAACCAAAAGCCCTCTGATACAGTGGTTGAGGTCGTTGTTTTTCTTCTATAAGATTTGCCACATGTTAAGTCACAATATGCGCAAGTCATGCAAAATGTAAAATGAATTGTACGTACAATAGCAAGCACATACTTAAGCAGGAACATCCAAATCAGTGTGATGTAGCACAAAGCAACAGATGGAGAGTCTGGAATGGACTTAGAACTTAAAAAGAAAAACATCACAGAACAAATAGGACATGATCTTATAGTGATGGACATAAATCCTGACTCTCAGTAACTAACTGCTCATATTTCCAGTACTTAGGAACTTTCACTTCTCAACCTCATTTTTTTCCCTCTTTGTGTGGGAATGAGTAAATGCCAATTATTATATAGCATCAGAAAATGAGTCAGTTCTAAAAGTTATAACACACAGCTGTTCCCTTTAGAGAAAATCTATTAATATATATTTACATATATATATATATATATATAAGTTACTATACATGTCAAAGGTTCTTTTGAATTGTAGCCAGATGTTGTTTTGTTTTTGTAAAGTTTTCTGGAGAATGATGGTGCTGCCTGTGTTCAATCTACTGAGTCATGTGATTCCCAGAATAAGCGAATTATTTGATGTTAGCAGAAAAGTGTTGCTCAAGATGACAGCAGAAAAGGAATATATAGACAGATTTCTTCTTTTTGCTTAATTGCCTGTCCATTTAAGGAGGTATTGATTAAATAATGCATTTTGTTGACTGTTTTCATTTGGTTTTAATGGTTGAAACAGAATGTAGTTGTTGCCACTATATATGTTTCTTATGCTACCTCGACCAGTTTTTTAAATGTCTCATTACATTTTGTCCAATGATGGTGTTTCAGTTATTTTTATGTTTTCTCAATTATTTTAATTATCATTAGCAAAAAAAAAAAAAAAACTGTCTGCACACTTGAATCCTTAAAGCAAATTTAATCACCAAGCTTTCGGTCCGAAGATTAAATTTGATTAAATTTGTTTTAAAGACTAAAGTGTGAGACCAGAGCCACTAGCTCATTGCCCTGAAGCAGCGGACTGGCAGGGGATGACTGTGCTAGCTGCTCTAGAGACCTCCGTAGAGGTAGCAAGCCTCTTAGCACTGCTAGTTTCCATATAATACCTCGCTGGAAACCACCTCCCCTCGAATCACACAAAGTGGGGGGATGGAAGAGTTTTGTGAGGGTAACGGGGTAGGGCGAAAAGCTCTCGAGCGCGCACTATCCCGTGAGGGACTACCCCCACCAGCAAGGGCGTCAGAGCGTCAGGATTTCCTCTTCTTATCAAGGACATTCCTGATGTCTGGCCTGGGAGGTTGCGGAGCATGGCGAACCTATCCCTACGATGGGGAGCATGGTTCGCCATGCTCTGCTTCTTAACCTCCCTGGCTTTTGAAGGACTGGGGCGAGGCTGGGTGGCTGACGGCCCCTCCCTTTGAGTGCGACGGGGAAGGAACTGAACAAATGTTTCTTCATGTTTCACCTCCCTAAACCTGTTGACAACCGTATTAACCAAATCGCCAAACAGGCCCGATGGAGAAATAGAAGAGTCTAAAAGAAACAAACATTCCCTCTCCTTAATGCCTGTCAAATTAAGCCACAGATGCCTCTCCGTGCTGACTAAAGCTGACATCGATCGGCCAATGGCACGAGCCGTCTGCCTGGTCGCACGGAGGGACAAATCTGTGGCCCGACGAAGCTCAGCGAACGCTTCCTCGTCGATTGTACTGCCCACACTCAAGTCCTTCAACAGGTCAGCCTGGTACGCCTGTAACACTGCCATAGTGTGCAGCGCAGCACCAGCCTGACCTGGAGCTTGGTAAGCTTTACCCACTAGTGATTATGTTATTTTACAAGTCTTAGTGGGGAGAGTAGATTTCGTAACAGAGGATGCAGACTCGGGCGAGAGATAGCTCGCAAGCATCTCTTCAACCCGCTGCATCTCCGAATACCCCCGCGACTTTGCATCCACGATAGTTGAAAAAGTCAACGTCGAGGGCACAAAGACGCGAGAAGTATACAGTTTGCTCCATGACTTCGATAGCTCATCATGGAGGTCCTCGAAAAAGGGGAGAGACTGATGTTAAGGTCTCGAGCAGATCTTTGACAGATTTACTCTCGGGAGAGGAACGCTCAGAGGTGGGCTGCTCATGGTCCGAAAGACCCAAGAGATATATCATCCACCTTGTGAACCAAAAAAGCACCAGAGCGGGCTTCGAGAACACGAGAGAGGATGCGCAGATCCGGTTACACAACAAGCAAAAGGGACGAGCCCGTCGCTTGTTTGTCATGCAAATCCAAACGAGAGCCCTCCGATGAAAAGTTGGGTGCAGTCTGAAAATAGTTCAGACGAGCACGAAGCATCTTCACTGAGAGCAGTACACAATGCTCGCACTCGCCCATCTCTAAAGACAGAACCGCGTGCTCTTTCCCCAAACAAACAAAACAGTGAAAATGTGTATCCAGCAGAGATGGGGACTCGAGTTTGAGACTCGGACTCGAGTGCGACTTAAGTCGCACAAACAGTGACTTCAGACTCGACTTGAGACTCGTCCTCGAAAGACTTCAGACTCGACTCGGACTCGAGCTCCGGGACTCGTGAACAATGTTAATTTTTAGTAAACGTCAGATGAGCTCGCTGTTAGAGTTGTGATGTTCGCCAACGAACCGATTCTTTTGAACGGCTCATAAACATGAGCCGAGTCACGGCTGGAGGGGAGCCGTTCTTTCTGTCGCTCTTTTTTCCTATGCGTGTTTCAGAGCGCGTGTTTCACACAGATGCACACAAATGAGCTCCTCCGCGAGACAGAACATTTATAGGGGGAGGGGCGCACCCAGCGCAGGCCAACCCTTTATAGCGTGATGATATTAGTTATTAGTTGTGCACGCATCCTTCATGTGAGTACTCCAGTGGAAAAAAAAACTGCGTGCCTCTGTCATTGGGTAGGAACGGAGCCATGACGTTTTGCACAGACATTCATTGCAGCCCACTTTGTTATTGTTCATTGACTTGAAGGGGCTGATGTCCTATTTGCAAAGTTTACAGTAGTAATAGTATGTAGACATTTCCATTTTATTTATTCTAATTTTATCTACTTTAAATATTTTTGGTTCTCTATCAAAATGTTCTTGTGTGATAACAATGTTCTTGTGTGGAAGTGTTTGTAGTAAAAGCTGTTTTGCACAGAAATTCATTGCAGCCGGCTTTGTTTTTGATGTTTATTTGTGAGCAGGTATTGTATGAATAACATAAGTCAGCGTAGCTTTGTTCATTCTTAAGCCAGACAAGAGGTGTGCAGCTATACAGCCAGGGGCATCCCAGACAGAAGGCCATTACTGAATCCATAAATGCAAAATACAGATATTAACTTAAAAGTAAAGCATTCTTGGTGTTTTTGTCATGTTGCAATAGCCTGTTTACACTGATTATATACCAAAATCAAAGTTGATATTGTATGCTAATAAATAGAGTTGTCATAATAACATATTACATGCTTTGAATTCCTTATATATAGCTATGCAGTGTTCTAAGCAGCTTGGATGGGTCGCTGTACGTGATGCAACATTTATTATAACCAGAGACTTAATATAATAAAGAGACTTGAGACTTGACTTGGACTCTAGCTCAGAGACTTGAGACTAGACTTGGACTCTAGCTCAGAGACTTGAGACTTGACTTGGACTCTAGCTCAGAGACTTGAGACTTGACTTGGACTCTAGCTCAGAGACTTGAGACTTGACTTGGACTCTAGCTCAGAGACTTGTGAGCGTCTCTGGTATCCAGCTTATACATAGGATGAGAGCATGAAGGAACACAACACTTACCATTTTGTTAACTCATCCTACGAAGATCTGTAGCCGACGAGAAGAATCTTCCTGACACACACATGCACAGAATGATCTGAAGATAAAAGACCTGTTGATGCACCTGTGTCATATCTATCTATAGCCCTGTGTTGCGGGCATGAGCCCGGATGACGTCATCAACTATATTACCACCGGGTCAATTCTATCAACGTGTAACACACATTATTCACAGCTGGTCACGAATAAGACGTTTCCCAATGTACACAAGCCTATAGCAACCTTATGGTCATCACTGTGTTTCACTCGCTGAGTGAAATTAAAGTTGCAATACTGTAGTTGAGTATTCATGTGTGAGGTACACATAACTACATATATGTTTAAAACGGCTTTATCTTACAGCAAACCTGTTTTTTATTCTTTAAACAAGTGCTTATTTAATGCAACAAGTCTTGAAGGACTGAAAGCACCATGTTTTAAAACTGTGGACAACTTCTTTGAAATAGACAGAAACTAAACTTGTTGAATTGCACTGGCATGCATTGGTAACCATGACAACGCATTGTCACAAGAAGCGCTAAATCCACATAGTAAACGTGTCACCTGGGTGGTAATACTGTAAACAAACCACCTTAAGCGGCTAAGATAACATGATTTAGTATCATTTCATCTTAGGCCAAACTATTGAATATCTTTAACAATTAGGGGTTAACATCCTTACTTGAAGCTTTTAAATACAACATGTGTGTATGAAGTAATTTGAATTTCACCTAATCCCTGGTTTCTGAGACTTCAGCTGTTCAGTCAGGGAAACCATTTCACTGACCATGTAAACAGCTAAAAACCAGCTTGAGAACAAGCAAACAACTTCAGGCTGCTTTAAGATTGTATTTTAAACAGAATGTAAGATTATGTGTCTACCAAAACTTACATTTGTTATTGTTGCATGCAATTTTATGGTTATGTGGCCATATGTTTTAAGCTGGGTCTGTGAAATTAAACACCACACAATTTCATCTGCCACATGGAGACACTTTGTCCAGACACTGACTCATGATTCCCACATTTATGTTTATTTTTCTGCTTTCATTATTCATTAAAGTTCTGGATTCTAGACCATAGACATGCTTTAGTGGAATTGCCACTTTCTGAAAAAGATGTTAACTTATTACAACTTAAATATTTAGTGCTGCCAGCAATTTGCATGGATCATTGTCTAATCTCAAAAAAAGAAAAACCTGGGGAACAGACACCAGAAGTGTAAACAGAAAATAGGGAGACCAGGAGGGAGGAGGACCGGAGGAGGTTCAGGGGGAGGGACGGAGGGCCAGACTAACTGAGGGGAACAAACAGAAACATAACAGAAACCAAGAACACAAAACAGAAGTCCATGAAGGACATCATGTGGCGCCCACCAGGGCGGAGCAGAAGACCACCACAGCCGTGTGGTCAGGGCGGAAGCCCCCCAGGGCAGAGCAGAAGACCACCACCACCGTGTGGTCAGGGCGGAAGCCCCCCAGGGCAGAGCAGAAGACCACCACAACCGTGAGGTCAGAACAGAAGCCCCCCAGGGCGGAGCAGAAGACCACCACAGCCATGTGGTTGAAGCCAGAGCCCTCCAGGGCAGAGCGGAAGACCACCACAACTGTGTGGTCAGGGCGAAAGCCCCCCAGGGCGGAGCGGAAGACCACCACATCCTTGTGGTCGAGGCCAGAGTCCACCAGAAGATCGGTGACTTGACCTGACTCTGGAGGGTCAGCGGTGACTAGACCTGACTCTGGAGGGTCAGCGGGGACTAACCCTGACTCAGGAAGGAGAGTCCACCGGATCCTGACTCGATTCCGGAGAGTCCACCGGAACCTGACTCGACTCTGGACTGCCTGTGGAGACCTGAGGCGCGTCGGCTTCGGGCACTGCCTCTGGAATGAACTTGGGCACCGCTTCGGTCACGGCATCGGGACCGGCCTCGGGCACCGCCTCGGTTACGGCATCGGGAACAGCATCGGGCACCGCCTCGGCCTCCGGAACAGCATCGGGCACCGCCTCGGCCTCCGGAACAGCATCGGCCACTGCCTCTGCATCGGGCACCTTGTCTGGAGACTCAGGCGTTGAGTCGGCCATCTTGTGCTGTGGCGCTGGGCTGGTGGCCATCTTGTGCTGTGGCTCTAAGCTGGCGGCCATCTTGTGCTGTGGCTCTAAGCTGGCGGCCTCTAAGCTGGCGGCCATCAAGGAGGAAGGTGTCCAAATAAGGGAACAGGAAGTGATATGGTGACAGACACCGTGAGAAAGGAGGACATATATTGGAACCCCAGGGAACACAACCCAGACACTGTGACAATCACTGGATATATTACTGCTGCCATAAAAAAAAAAAAAAAAAAAAAAAAAAAAAAAAAAAAAAAAAAAAAAAAAAAAAAAAAATTGATTTATTTATTCATATTTGAATGGCTGATTATTAAGCAATACCTTTTTAAAATGAAATTTAATTACAAAAGTCTATATAACTCTTACAAACCCTAATTGTTGTTGTTTTTCAGTTCACACATCAGCATCGAGTGGATTATGAACCGTGATTTTTGTCCATTTCCCCATGCCAATCTCTTCTTGGGCACATTTTACTCTGAGCAGTGGCAGTCTTCCATGGAAATCAATAATAATAATAAAAAAAAAAAAAATTCTAGCTGAGATGGCAACACAAATCATCTTATATCTCTCGAGCAAAGGAGTCATATTCTTTGAAATCAGCCTTTTAAATCAATACCACAGCCATATCTGACTCAATGAAGTTATACTGAGACCCTGAATAGCCTTTCACAAAGTGAAGCTCAAAACTCTACACCAAATGGAGTCTGCAAATCAAATAACTGATCTTTAAATGATTAGTTAGCTAACAGTAATTTTCAATGACCTTAGACTAATTTTTCAAAGACTTGTTAGTCTCATTACCATTCCAGGAATGGCATTTACACATCCTTTATTAAAATATGAACTAACGTTGTTCTTGTGTGTCTGAGGACCTGAAGCATTTCTAGTGAGGTAATTTCATACACATCAGAAATGCGCAGTCCCATCACTGATATTTATTGAGCTAGAGTCAGACGTGTTCTCCGCCGAGAACACTATCTCAAACAGGCGTAGTCAATTTCTCCGAAGCACGTTGGGTTGTCTTGACATGTTGAGGGCTGAGGGAATGAGAATGCTCTCATCAAACAAGCCGTTAAACTCATTTTGAAAATCTAATCTTGTTTATCAGACAGACACTGCAATTATAATGGAAAAGCTTTGTGCCGTTACACATTATCGCATAGTTGCACATTTCCACCATTGGTTTTGATCGAGATGTTTCACAATGAGATATTAAAAAGTCTAAATAATCACATTATTTAGCTGGGCTAAAATTTTTGACATTTTGATAAATGTGCCTTGATGAAAATTAAATTGTGGACTAATCAAATCGTTTTCTGTAGAAGCACTGTTGTCAGATGCCTCCATTAGCCCTCATGATGGTTTGCCGGAGAATCAGCTGGTAAACCAATCTCTCAGCTACATATGGAAGTTAATACACAACAAATTCCAGAGAGGCTCACATGATTCCGCAAAACACCTGTGACTAGATGAGAACTGGATGAACGAGATCAGGATATCTTGTCATTTGTGCAGCATGATGCAGTTATTGGTCTAAAATAACAATAAGATATGGAATAACAGTTCACTCTTCACTTTTGATGCTTCAGTGAATTGGATTGCGGTGTTGATTCATGTTTTAAACATCAAACTTTAGCTAAACATACTCAGCTGCTTGTCTTTGACCTGACATCACAGATAAAAACTGCACAGATAAAAACTGCAGTCAAACGGAAAAGACCAATTAGTAAATTTATTTATCATTGAAAATCTGGTTTGTCATTTTTTATGATGGATAAGAGTAAGGATTAAATGAAATCACAAATAAATAAATTATAACATTGCTGTCCATTATATATTTTACAGTCATTTTAGAACAAATGGCAGATGGACTAAAGTTTATTGTAGTTTCTGAAAAGATGGGCTTCTGGAAAATGGTAGAAACATTCAAATAACCAGAGAAAGTCAGCATTTTTTTTTCATTGACAGAGGTAGGTGTAGGTCAATGACAAGGATATCTTCATGTTAAAAAATCTGTAGTGCTAGAAACCGAATTTCCTGATGTGGGTTCTGAGGAAATATGCATATCTAATGTGGCTTGGCATTGGAAGAGATTGTGTGGGAGTGCAAGATCTTTATAATGTGGTGTTCTTGCTTCCCCACCTCAAGCACTGTGCTGAGATCTTAAGTCATGAGGTCACATCTGTTTAATCAATATCTAGAGATTGGTTTGAATTTTAAACAGTTCAAAATACTTTTCCCCAGTGCACAGCTCTTTTCATCTGTCATTATAATCTTCCCATGGCATCTATATATATAAAGGCCATAAATTACATGCTCTCTCATCGTTGTAGAACAGTCAATTCATGCTCAGAAAACACAATGTTGAAATTATGAAAGGATGCTGTCCAAAATGGACATAACTTACTCAGCCTCATGTCCTTTTAAACCTTTAAGAGTTTATTTTTTCTCTTTTCTATCACAAAAAGAGGAGAGAGAGAGAGAGAGATAGAAAAAGAGAGAGAGATAGCATACTAGTTGTATGCAATTAAATGGATACTGGAACTTTCAAGTGTCAAAAAGGATGCAAAAGCATTATTTAAAAAAAAATGTTGGTCTCCCAGACATAATACTGATACCAAACAGTTTTTTATGAGTATTATAATGTTGATGTCCTTTTCAGCATTACTTCAACATGTAAAATAAGTAACTGTTAAACTGTTTTATATTGAGATATTTAAGGTTATAAATGGTTTTTATCTATACTCAGTGCTCTTAACCAGACTTCTTTTTCCAGCCAAGCACTTTTAGAACATCCTGTAAAATCATCTCAACATCTGAGTCAGAAGAGAACAGATAAAAAGTCCAGCTTCTGAAAAGGGTTCTGGCAATATAATTTCACCTTTCTATTTTACCCTAAATACAGTAATCTCTCTGCAGTTTAGAAACAATTTTTGTGGTGGACGAAACATGACACAGTTCCCATTTTCCTTAGAATCCTCTGCCAGCTCTAAGCAAAGATTGCTTCAGTCTTCCTTTCAGAGAGGCTTCGGAAACTATGCCCTATCTTCAACCATACAGAACAGCTTCACTTGAGATAAATATATCAAAAATATGAATCCAATTGTGCTGAAATGCCTGGCCTCTCACTTTCAATTTGTATCCAAATACAGTACACGATCCAAATGATGCTAAATATTTAATTCAAGCATTGCTTTTCATTTTAATGAGCGTACACGTAATTAAATCTCTCCAGCTAACCTCAATCAAATGATGGATGAAGATGATCAAATGTTGCCTACATCCTTGCACAACGATAAAAATATAAGCCAATAAATCTAGAGCTTCATCTGCTAAATTACACGCAGAAAGACAAGACCTCTTGTTATTTTTAGCAATATGATTATGAGCACTGAACAAAAAAGACTACAGTGCAAACACAATCAATAAACACATTCCTTATGTTAGACTCAATAAAGTAATATATATATATATATATATATATATATATATATATATATATATATATATATATATATATATATATATATATATATATATATATATATATATTGTTTTTATAACCATGCAACGAAAATCAATGGGATTTAATGTTGTCACTGTATGGGTAAAAACTGTTGATACTCATTACTCATTTAATTTGCTGTGTAAAAGTATGGGGGGGGGGGGGGGGGGGGGGCTTCAGTTGTTTCTGACATACTAAAGTCCCAAATCAGAGTTAAAACTACACTTTAGTCTGTTTTAAGGGAATTTTAAAGCAGAGTCTATGACTACAGCCACTGGCAGGTCTGTTGTGCAGCTGAAAAACAAATTGTATACAGAAATAACAAAGCACTCTTGCATCTATGCTGCCTCCAACACATGTGTTTTCAATTACATTGCTAATTCCTGGAGCCCAATTGGCCCTATTTCTGCAATTAAGGACTGTAACGTTAAATGCTTGGATTTGCCACCTATAATTGTTTCATTGTGTATGCAAACACGCATGAAACTCGCTGATCAAATCCTTGACTTTTCACCTTGAGTCTAATAGAAGTGTTTTGGGATCCTTATTATGAGCTCAAGCTGTCCTTGAGGTATAACCCCACTGACTAACAAAACAACAGGAGCCTTTTATTTGAATCAGAGGTTTGGGGTAAGGTCATAAACACACACACACACACATACACTTGCTGACACATACTCACAGACATCAGCTAGTTTGTAGCTTAGATGTTCATTTGATACCATTTCTTAAAATATGCATATTTAGCATTAATGGAGTAAACTCTAATCCTTTAAATGTTTTCACCACCAGCTGACCACATGTTGATTTTCTGACCCTTCACAATCAGATTGCACCTTCAATATCATTAAAGGGTAAGTTTGATGATTTTCAACCAGCTTTATATTGTTACAGTGTTGACTGTGCACGTTTTATTCTATGTTACCTGCACAAAGATATGCCAGTTTATTTATCAGACAGAAACTACAGATTGCACTTCCGCATTTTTGTATTCCTGTTCACGGATATGCAGCATACCATTTACCTCAGAGGTTAGATATCGGAGCTGGGAATGATGTCATAAGTGAGTTTCGCGTTCCAGTACACAAGTCGGAAAACATTGAGAATCAAACAAACAGAAGTGTTTATGGTAACGCTTTAAAATAATGGTCCGTTGTTAATAAGTAACTACGCAGGAAGTAATAGGTAGTACTACATTAACACTTAACTTAATACTATTAACTAATATAGAAGCAAGATTAACTAAGCAGTAAGTAATAGCTCATTTAGGACATAGGTAGTTCCTTATTAGTTATTTGATAATTACTAAAGAAAAATATCGTCATTGAGAACTACTTTGGAACTATGGCCAACTAATGAAGAATAACCAATTAATTACTAATCACAACAGCTACGTCTATAAAGTGAACAATTAGCTTCTTTATGGAAACGTGTATATATATATATATATATATATATATATATATATATATATATATATATATATATATAGCCTATCCATATTATATATTTTATGAGCTCCATTAAGTTCAATGTCTCCAACTCTAATAACTTTAACGTTAGTGATATCATGCTGAGGAGGGCTTCTCTTTAGGAAGTGACAATGAATAATGATGTTCTCTTGTCAAAACATATTTGCATCCTTCATGAATACATTGACTGCATTTATAGTGTTAAGCACAAAACAACATCTTCCAGATTACAATGTCTGGTAGAATATCACTAGTTCCTCACAGAAATATATGGCTGTACAGTATGTGTCAGATAATTTTATTGTAAATTACTTGTGAAATCCATTACTCATTACTCAAGTGTTATCTTGTCAGTCCGCAGGAACTACTATAGTGATCTGGCCCATTATTTTAAAGTGAAAAACATGTTAACTCCTGACTAATTACTCAAGTGTTACCTTGTCAGTCCGCATGAACTAACGTTACTAGTGATCTGGACCATTTATTTTAAAGTGAAAGATTTTTTATTTTAAAGACAACATTTCTTAAAACTACATAACGTTACTGTTATAAATAAACAAATAACAAACAAACAAACGTAACGTTAATCATTTATTTTTTGCGAAAATATCAAAAGTGGTACCAAAAGTAGTTCAAATGATAATGAGTTCCAGTCGCAGTCCTCCATATGGAGGTATTAGTTTTTATAGGGTACAGAGCAGAATTTAATTTATTAATCCATTAAATTATGTATCTGTCTTCTCTCCGTGAAGGCGCACTGGCGCAGTATTCAAATGTCATAAACTGAAACACAACATGTCGCAATCTGTGACGAATTGGATAAGGACCAATGAGCGTTCGATATCAGTGCCGTAAATCATGTCGTAACGTGGCGCACTGGCGCTATTTTCAAATTCATAACGAGCGCGAGCTCAGCTTTGACTGTGACGGACGCTGTTGCTGAGAATGAATATGAAGAACCATTGATAAAGGGCTGAATTTGGATATGTTCCTTGCAAACATCTGGATTCTAAAGATATGCAGTACAGCAAACAAATAAAATGGAGGTGATTTGTAATTGTATGCTGTGCTTTTGTGTGTATCTATGGTTTGCAGCATGCACAGAAATGTTAGTTCCTATTAAATAGACGAGTAAACTGCTTTCAATAAATTGAATAAAAACAGGTATTTGTACGTTTTACTGCTATAAATACGTATAAATTGTACGTTTCTATGTGCATGAAAATGTGATAGAACCACATTTAACGTAAAAATACACACGTATTCTCATGAGATCACATTGAACACTCGAGTCATGGATTTCACAAGTAATTTACAATAAAATTATCTGACACATACTGTACAGCCATATATTTCTGTGAGGAACTAGTGATATTCTACCAGACACATTGTAATCTGGAAGATGTTGTTTTGTGCTTAACACTATAAATGCAGTCAATGTTTTCATGAAGGATGCAAATATGTTTTGACAAGAGAACATCATTATTTATTGTCACTTTCTGAAGAGAAGCCCTCCCCAGCATGATATCACTAACGTTAAAGTTATTAGAGTTGGAGACATTGAACTTAGTGGAGCTCATTAAATATAACATATGGATAGGCTATATATATATATATATATATATATATATATATATATATATATATATATATATATATATATATATACACGTTTCCATAAAGAAGCTAATTGTTCACTTTATAGACGTAGCTGTTGTGATTAGTAATTAATTGGTTATTCTTCATTAGTTGGCCATAGTTCCAAAGTAGTTCTCAATGACGATATTTTTCTTTAGTAATTATCAAATAACTAATAAGGAACTACCTATGTCCTAAATGAGCTATTACTTACTGCTTAGTTAATCTTGCTTCTATATTAGTTAATAGTATTAAGTTAAGTGTTAATGTAGTACTACCTATTACATCCTGCGTAGTTACTTATTAACAACGGACCATTATTTTAAAGCGTTACCGTGTTTATAAACAATATATTACTACTATCTAATTTATGTTGATGCGCTGAGCATCCATTTTCGATTCTGAATTTGGAGTTGTTGACTAAGTGCGCAAGACTGTCCTAGGTCTTAAAAACGAAAGAGTAGTGTCCTTGACACACACTAAATCCACACTTCTGCCCTAAAACAGTATTTGTGAATAAGCATATCCCATCATGTTCTGGATATAAATCGTGAGACTTTTTGCCGAGTTGTTACAGAAACCTTTCCAGTTGAAATTAAATATGAATAATAATCAGATACTGCATATAATTTGGTAGTAAAACTAAATGTTGCGCATTTTATTGGTACAAAGATTAGTACGTTTATTTTGTACGACATTTGCAACTGCTTCTTATCACTTAATTAGAAGCACCACAATTATTACATTGTGTCATCTGTTACATAGAGACCACTGAACAGACATTTAGAAGTTTATTTTAAAATGCTAAATACTAAAAGTCAAAGCAAAGCTCTGTAAACACTTCTGTGTTCCATTGGGTAATGAAAAGATTTCCATCTTTTGAGTACAAGTGGAATGCACCAATAGTCTGATCGAGCCCAGTGTATTATGGGTGTTATAGTTTTCCAATTATAATTTTACAACAGCTCAGTATATATATATATATATATATATATATATATATATATATATATATATATATATATATATATATATATTCGATTACGAGTTGCTCCTCAATAAAATGCTTTGTGATTTTGAGAGATCAAGATTAATGAGGGCCCCTAGTTGTATATTGCATATTACTCTTGAGATGGTTCCAGAAAACAACAGACAAGCAACAAATCACAGCTCAGAATTCTCTCCATCTCATTGTTCAGTTAGAAGGAACACTTGAACAACTTCTCTTCTGAGGGAACGGTTATAGCCAACTAAATCTGACGGTGAGGCTGATGCCGTGGGTCAGCAGTAACTAGGACACCTCAGTAATTATCAATGAATAAAGCTTTGAGTCTTGTGCTCAACTCAAATGGATGATTTTATACACAAAGCATATCCTTTATAATAACTGAAAAAATAAAAAAACATCAAAAGGAGTAGAGAAATTGAAAAAAAAAAAATTGAAGACGGAGCACATTTATTATACCCACGTTTTGTTCTGAGAAAGGGTGGTAAAAGAATGTGTTAATAATTAACTCTTATGTCCTTGAGAAATGAAGGTACAAGGAGAAATACTGTGATGCCTGGAAAATGCTAATTAAAGAAATCAACCAGTTTTAGTTTTCAAGACATGAGTTTGCCCTTGCATTCTGAATTCACAGATTAGCCAGGGCTAATAGTGCCAGAGCCGCGTCTGGGGAAAAGCAGGCATGAAACGACAGCGCTAACGCTAATGAATCGCGCATCCCTCTCCAGCACGAGGGAGACCATTCACACACTTTCCATTTCACACCAAAAACAAGAAAGGATCCTTCATCAGACCTGAACTCCACAGTGACTCATTCCACAGCCCTGTTGTTACGCACTCTATAATTACAAAATCAAACGTGACTGTGCTGCTCCACTTACAGTCTCTTAGCCGTCAGATTCCAGCCGTGATAACGCTACGATTCAGTTGGACCACTGGAGAAAACTGCAAATCTGATTTCTGTTCAGATTTTCACACCATTACTTATTTTCTGTTATCCTCAACACCCGAAACAAATTTAATATGTAAAATGGCACAGTCATTAAGTATTAATTTTGTTTTATTTTTCTGTCTCCAAAACACGTGCTGTAAGTTACGATGCTGCGCTGACTCAGAACGAACAACCACTAGTGAGAAAATTCTCACTCCAAAAAATTCACAGTGCCCACAACTATATTTTTGTCTGTAACTTTTGCCTGTAAGTGTTATGAAAATGTACAGGCTAGATGTTTGAAGGTTAACTGCCATAGGCATTCTACACATTATATACTCCAGTCTACATCACGGCAGGTTAAGTAGGTCATGAACTAAGAAATAAAAATTTCCTTGACCTTTTGACATATACAGTTAGAGGTCACTGTACTACTGTAATAGACCTTTAGAACTCAAAACTTGTAATTCTAAAAACAGCTTATATTGAGGCCAATCTGCCAAAACGACAGGTTGTGCGATGTGCGACTTCATGACATAATAAACCCTGCCTCAGCAGAAGAAGATCAACACCTGCTTCTACATCATTGCCTGTTTGGCCCAACCAACTGATTCCTGCACATAATATGCAGATAACAAGAGAGGCAAAAGCAGGTCTACGCAGAGACCAAATGATACAGATGGCTCCAAAGACAAGAAGATGCTGTGCAGTGCCAAACTGCAGAAAAAAATCTTTGCATTGCCTTCCTTCTGATCCCAATGTTAGGAAAGAGTGGAAGAACTTTATTTTTAATTAAGTTCCAGAAGGCATCAGTAAGAACTTTGTCCTATGTTCACTTCATTTTACTATGGGTTTGTTTACAAGCAAAACACAATTCGACGCAGTATTTCAGAAAGGCTGAAAGTAAATGATGATTCTGTGTGACTATATTGGATCGGATAGTAATGCTACACCACATAAGTGTGAATAACTTTAAATGTATTAGGTGATCACTATTCTTTGTCTGTTATTACAGTTTGTTTGATACTATATGTACTGAGTATTTTTGCATTTTTAATGCACAGCAGTGTCCATCTATGAAAAATCTCGGCTGTCAAACATACACAGCTGTTAGCTAATTATAGCAGTGGGAGACTACAATGAGGGGGGTCAAAACAGAGCAGAAAATAGCCTATTACTTCTAAATTCTGAGTTTTTTTATGTAAAATTATTGGTAATATTATAATAGGACATCAGAAAACAGTACAGACTAATAAAAAAGACCCCTTTAGGCCTGTACTATATAAAGACGTACAGTATGAGTCAATTTCATAAGGCTCAGCATAAGGAATGTCATGAATAAGCTGAGGTAAAATTGCAGTGATGTGTCATTATGATTTTTCATGTTGAAGTATGTGTGAAAGCTTAATATATGTCTAGTTATGCTCATCGAATGATAAACTATTGCATTGATATCGATCTAAAAAGCTCTTGGTGACAACAATCTCTGTGACAGATAATCTGAGCAGTGCCTCAGTCCCTCCTGTGAACTGAGCTGAGAACAGATAAGGATGCTGTGATATCTCATTTAGAGATGTGCACTGAACCTTGACTCCTTAATCAAATGAGACGGCTAGGCAGTAAAGACATAACTAATATCACTTTAATATCGCCAAACCAAGTTTGCAATTCTTGATCCTTTGACCACAGCCAGAAGGATTGTTAAGTAACAGATATAATGTGATGGCATTATATGTTTAACAGTACAAAATATGTGGTTCTAAATTACAGTTCTGAGTTTTGGATTCCTTATTTTTATTGAATATTTCAAGTAATATATAAAAGTGTGCAAATCTACAAGTAAATAGAGGATTCTCTGAGGAAAACGTTAATTATGGTGAAAAATTGTGTCATTGAAGGAATAGTTCACCTGAAAATTGTTGAAAATGTATTCACCCTCAAGCCATCCATTATGTACAGTTTGTATCTTCATCAGAACAGATTTGGAGAAATGTACACTTGTTCACCAGTGAATGGGTGCCAGCAGAATTAGAGTCCAAACAGTAATCCACAAATTATCCACATGACCCAAATCCATAATTGCATGCTTTCTCCAGTGAAAAGGGCATTTTGTCTGAATCAGGAGAGAAATATGCACAGTTCAAGCTCCATTAACAAGTAAAAACTGTCTAAAACAGGTCTAAACAAATATGTTTGTGGATTTCACATTTTCCCATTCCCTACAGATGATCCATTGATGAGCAAGTGATGTAAATCTGTTACAATTAAGAAACAAACTCATTTACATCTTGGATGGCCTGAGGGTGAATATATTTTCAGCAAATCTTCAATTATGGCTGACATGTTCCTTTAAGGAACTTCCCCTTGGATATTTCAAAGATCAATTGTAGCATCTTTGTATCCATAAAACCTTCTTAAAACAGTTGGAAAGGCTGAAACAGCAAAAAATATTCCAATAAATGGAAAATATGTCAGTGTTGGAGAAATAAATTGAGATGTTTATCTTAAGTATTTTAGCAGATGTAAAAACTGACATTTTTCAAGCACATATTTCATGCAATGGAATGCATCGTTAGAATAATCTTTTCAACTATTGCCATAATATTTCTTAACAATAAGGTTCTAGCAATCCAAGGTCAACCATGCCATACCAATATAGATTATTGTTTGATGTTCCCAAAAGAATATATTTCATTGTATTTGTGTTATCAACAATGATGTTATTGAGATTCAAAGTCAATCGTTGGTTTCTCGCATATGTTACACTTCAGTGGTTTTAACAGCAGCGTCTAGCATAACCTCAGTTTCAAATGACCATCCTTCAGCAATAAGCATCTCTCTCAGAGGACCACAATATAAATCACCAGGGGCAGTAGGAGGGGCTAATGGCTGTTTTAGTCACACTCCACGGAGCTACCTCCCTCTGGGGCCAGTTTTTAATTTACTCAGACTTTAATTAAAATGATATTTCCCCCCTCTCTGGACCATGCAGATCCAGAACTGCAAAAAAAAAAAAAAGAAAAAAAAAAAAATGATAATAATTAATAAAAAATAAAAAACAGATCAATGCGAGCACCTCCAGGATGTTAAAGATGTCCCAGTTCAAGCTTCTCCTAATGGTAACAACAGGAAGTGAAAGATGTCATTATAGAACTGTTATTGCTTTTTAGTAGGCTATCTCTGTAATTTATACCAAGTGGCATTTATTGAGAAATTACACTACACTGCCTTCTCTTTTAAAAACTGTAATTCATGAGGGCCACTCAGGGTCCTTCATTTACTTCCCTTCCCTTATTTTTGGCGTGCCGCTACGATGAGCGCTCTGTGCAAACTTTGCTGTTTTCCGTGTTATTTTGTGTTATTTGTGTTACTTATACATTCTTTTGCTCAGACAGTACATACTCTTATCCAATATGATTGACAAACACTACTAGACATCCGATCTAATTTAAACTTCGGTTCGGAAACAATGCTGCCTCGGAACTCCAGATTCAGCATCTACGCCTGCATCCTAAGACACCGTCCGAAAAGGAGGAAAGGCAAACGTGCTGGAATTCTATGCAGATCCTGGAAAATATGTTTTAATCCTCCTCTCCCTACCATCTTATTAGCCGACATACAGTCTCTGGATAGCAAACTTGATGAACTTAATGGGAGAATCACATACCAGCGGGACATTCGTAACTGCT